>NC_056747.1:457942810-458312810 GCF_019279795.1 Protopterus annectens | reverse complement strand
TCAGTGAAATGATCCATGGCATCACCAGTGTGTTGGAGGGAGTTACAGATGTCAGACCTGAGCATCCCTGTGGTATTGCGTTCAGAACATGCCTGTGGCTCCATGATGGACCGAAATATGCGGTGAGTGACCTGTGAAGTGACACCTGTGACAGGCGGCGGATAGGCAGCAGTCCTCCTTCGAGCACCCCTGTCAGTCTGCCTGTGTGGGCCCTCGCCAACTCTCTGGCTATGACCAGTGTCTACAGTCACTGATGCCATAGTTACCACAGTCTCCTTTTCGATGTCTCCACACTCTGGCTGTCCGATATCTGTAGCCTCAGGGGACTGGGTATGTGTGAGCGTACTGACTGTGTGCAGGGACAATGGGGGAGGAAGTGGTTTGTCAACACATGGGACAGATTCAACCCCCAGCAACCCCACTTGTGTCTCAGTATGGCCACCATTATCATCAGAGTCCGATGAGACACTGACATCAGGTTGTGAGGGCACAAACTCCAACCCCCATGTTCACCTGTGAGGAGGAAGACAAAATAAGTAAATTTCTACCTGCGCTATTATGTACAGACACACACACACACACACACACACACACACACACACACACACACACACACACACACACACAAGACAGGCCCTTTTAACATGCACTGCAGCTACATCCGGTTAATGTTGCCAGTACTATACACCTGTGCGATAAGCAATATGTCCGTGTAACTGACAGACCTACACCTAAAACACAGTGTAGACATCTTGAGCATACTATGCCAGTTATAGTATCACTGCCTCAGGTATGTGCTTTACTAGAAAGGCTCACCCAGACTCTGCTACACTTTGCTGTGAGGGAAAATTTAGTTTGCTTTTTATTTGTTGTATTACTTTATTGCCTTTTTCTATTTTGAATACTGTGATTTGTTTTATTTACCTTGTGTTTTACTTGTATTCTGCTTTTTTAACTGCATATTAAAACTTGAAAATAATCCACAGCTCTGTCTCTTGTGAGTCAGGCAGAAATTTTTTCCCCATCCTCCCACCCGGTTACTGTAGTGTTCTTAAACACCACTGTCTTTCTAGTTGCCTTCCCCTTATGTTAATTTGACCATATATCTCATTTCCTCTCTGTTTTTACTGGCTTGTGTGAGGAAGCACACAATTATCATTTTGTGAAATCCCTCCCCTTCAACTATTTAAATTTATTGGCCATCCTACTGTATTCCATAGTACCAGAATACAAACGTGACCATCCCTTTCAATCTATCTTACTGTTTTAAAAATAGTGACGCTCCACTAAAACTTTACTTTTTAGACAGGTAAAACTTAAGTTACTTACTTTCATATCTAACTCCTCTAGTGCACACTGCAGTGTTTAGGATAAACCATTTTTTTCATCTTACCTTTAAGCATCCCTGTGACTAACACTTGCTTTAAAACCTGCTGGAAAGCGCTAGGAAGTCTTAAATTGATACAAGCACTCAACTCTCCTTGTTAATAAGGAGAAATTAATTGTAGGCACTAAACAGCCTATAATTGCAAAGTACCTTGCTAAGGTAAGGGAAAACAGCTCTTGTACTTTACAAAAAAAAGCACCAAACCATGCATGTCCAAGGGTCAGGTTCTGGTGATTTCACCTGTCCACCTGGTGAATCTGGGCATACTGGGGCAATGCAGCAATTGCCTCATGTACACAGACAACCCTCTCCTCCTACCACCCAACACTACAACCTGTGGGAGATGCACTTACATAGCCAAAATGGAAGCAAAGCTCTCTCCACCCAAGATTGTGCTAGACAGTCAAGAGGAGAAGGTTAACACCCACACTACACTTCGAGCAACACATAGCCCTTCTAAACCCACACCACCAACACCCACACATAGCAACACTAAAGCGACATATGTGGAGGCCCTTAACAGTAACCTGCCCAAGCAACAAGGACCTCTGAAGCTGAAACGCAAATAAACACCAATCATAACCAAAGTGTCACATTGCTCACAGCACCAGTCTGCCACCCAACAACAGCCCCTAAGGCAAGACAAAGTTCCCAACACTTTAGTCATAGGTGACTCTGTAGTCAGGCACACTGATGTCCCACTCACCAGGCTGTTCAAGGAGAAAATTACAGTCAGCTGCCTGTCGGGTGCCAGGATCCGCCACATAACTCATGTACTCATGTCACTCCACAAGTACAAATATGACTTTGTCATTGTGCATGTTGGAGTGAATGACTTGAGACGTACCTCCCTGGACTACATGAAAAGAGATATGGAAGAGCTCTCGGATCATGTGGCCCAGGCAGGTATGACCCTAGCCCTGAGTAGCATCCTACCTTCACCCAAAATGACACCACAGTATAAGGACAAAATGACTGACTTCAACAATTGGTTAAGCTTCTGGTGTCATTCAAAGGGGATCTAGTATCTGTCGCCTGGGACGACATGATCGACAGACCATGATGCTTTGCCAGAGATAGTCTGCACCTGTCGCCCCTGGGATTCAGGTTACTGGCTAAGGCTCTTGCCACTCCTATAGTGCCTTTTGTAGGCAAAGTTCAAAGGACAAAACTACCACTGTAACAGGTACAAGCATGCAAAATCTGAAGGTAATGCTACTCAATGCTAGAAGTCTAAACCTCAAAATGCACTCTCTCAAGGCACTCCTAAAAATGGAGAACATTGATATCTGTGCAGAGAGCACTCTTGCAATACCAAGCTTCAACTCTTACCACGCTTTTCAGCCACCAAACCAGGACCGAAATACTAAAGGTGGAGGAGTGTCCATATTCACCAGGGATATTCACAACACCAGGCTAGTTTCCCAACACAATGTGTCTGAAATTCTCCAGGTGCAACTAACCAATAGGTAAGACTGCAATCCAAATTGTAGCTTGCTACAGATCCCCCCACCATGCCCCAAGATTCTCACTAAGCCTTTCTAAACATACTGGAAAATATTAAGATACAACCAAACACCCTAATACTGGATGATATTAACTACCCTTCCATTAACTGGGAAAACTACTGTACCAACACCTTTGCCAACGGTTCTTGGAATTCATAAATTCCAATGCCCTGGATCAACTAATCCTTAGTCCCATCAGGGGCTCCAATATCCTAGACCTGGTCATTACCAGCATGGGAAATCGATGCTCCACACCTATGGTCACCCCCTCGTTGGTCATGTCTGACCATAAGCTAATCACCCTTGACATCCACATCCCACCCCCACCCCCCAGTAAGGAAACCTCTGTAATAAACTTCTCCAAAGCCAACTTCATGCTACTCAAGTCAGAAGTGACAAACTTTATGACACCCATGCAGACGGGAACTGAAAGTTCGACTGCTGAATCCTACACTAAGGCACTGTACTAGCACAGCCACTCGTGCATGAATCGTGCCATCCCCATTAGAACCAAGATGCTGTCCTCCAAAAAAAAGGAAGCCAATCTGGTGGTCCCTTGCCATAAACCAACTTTACAACAAAAGGAAGAAACTGTTGCAGAAAAGAGGAAAATCCCAGGATGCAAAAAACTCCCTTACCAGCCTCAGTAAGAAGCTGAGATCCCTCATAAAATCCTCCAAAGCTAGCTACGAAAATAAAATTGCCAAAGATTCCAAAGACAACCACAAGGCATTCTGTAGCTATCTCAAGAATCTAACTGGCAATGCTCAGATCTGCTCTGAGCTACAACAGAATGGTATTAAATATACTGATCCCAAGGATATTCCCAACATCCTGGCAGATCGATTCATTGCATACTTCACCCCCTCCCATCCCCTAAAGGGCCCATCACAATACCGAAAGACTGCCAAATTCTGGTAATAACAGCCACACAGGTAAAAAACACACTCTCCAAAGCTAAGAATACAGCATCCATGAGATCAGATGACATCCTAGGCTGTGCACTACATGAACTACAAAATTAACTGGCATCTCACCTAAGTGTCATGTTTAATCATAGCCTCACCTCAGGCTGTGTGCCCACTGAGTTATGCACAGCTATAGTTATCCTACTCCAGAAGGGGGGATCCACCTTGTATCCTGGGAACCACTGCCCCATCAGTCTGACGAGCCTGATCTGCAAGGCCATGTAACGTATCATGGAACTTATAAACAAAGACATTGGCAAACTTCATACACTGGACCCCACGCAGTTTGGGCTCGTGAGGTGCTGATCTTGTCTCCTGAACCTGATTGACTTCTTTGAATCAGTCTCCAGAGCCGTGGACAAGGGTAAGGTGGTCCACACAGCCTATCTGAACCTCGCCAAGGCCTTTGACACCATCCCCCACTCTGGAATCATAGATAAACTTACTAAGTTGGGCATTAATCCCTACGTCACTTGATGGGTTGCCAATTGGCTTACTGACAGAACCCACACTGTAAAAGCAGCTGACTCCAAATCCAGCTCCAGACAAGTGACAAGTGAAGTACCTCAGGGTTTAATCCTGGGACTGCTCTTGTTTGGCATCTACTTCTCTGAAGTACAGGCCAACACTAAGGGACTCTGGCTAACAAAGTTCACAGATGACTGCAAACTGGGAGCCATTATTGAATCCCCAAATTATGAGGATATTCTAGAAAAGGGCCTTACAGAAACAGATGCTTGTTGCCAGAGCCATGGGCTCAAGCTCAATGCCAAGAAATGTGTAGTTATGCCCTTTGGGAAAAAACATGTACCTGTGAATTACCACATAGGTGGGAGTACACTAAACACTGAAAGTGTGATAAGAGACTTAGGGGCACAGGTGTACAGTGGTCTCACCTTCGATAACCACATTGCCACAAGAGTAAGGAAATCCTTCTATGTGGCACACCTCATCACTAAGTGATTACATCCAGAAAAAAGGAGATCATTGTCCCACTGTACTCATCCCTCATTAGACCCATTATAGAATACAATGCCCCATTTGGTATGTACCTCTCAAGACATCTGCAACAACTGGAAAGGCCGCAGAAATACCTCACTAAAAGAATCACAGGCCTAAAGCAGATGCCCTATGCTGACCATCTAAAAAAACTCCACCTATACTCTGTCGCATATTGTCTACTCAGAGGCGATCTCTGCTTAACATACAAGGCCATGTCAAACCCAGAGCTGTTGGACATGCTCCACTTAAAGAAATCCCAATACCTCAGAGACACATGCTCCAGGGATCTAAACCTTGTCATCACAATGAACAAAACATGCTGGAGGGGTAGGATCCTGACCCAGAGACTCCCCAGACTCTGGAATAGAATGCCCACACATGTCAAGCAGAGCACCTCTTTGGCCCTCTTCAAAAGGAACCTTGATGATTGGATGGGAGATAGGAAATTCACCCCTGGGATCACGTCAGTCGCCCTGCTAGACAGGGGTCCAGGGAAGTAAATACTGTGGGAAGAAATAGCCAGGGAATTGTTATGGCTAGGCTTGTATGGGCCCTAAGGCTGATAGCCTAGTACCAACATATGAACCTATCTCCATATTGTGTATGAACAGGCAACTGTGAGTGATTGCCTCCTTTATAGCAGACTGCATAAACCTTCTCAACAATAAGTGCAAATGTGTGACTGCTCCTGCAAATACGCAACTGTGATTACCCATTCAGTTCACTTCAGTTAACCCTGCCGAAGTAGTATATACAAGTATTGTACTCTGGCTAAGCAAAACAGTTGTGACTAGGTCAAAATGGCAGCCCTTAACATTCTTAGGGTATATATGATCCATAAGACAACAGTATCACACTTACCAGGTACATGACCTTGGACTCTGGCCACACCTGACATACCTTTGGAAATGTAAGGAAGAGGTATTGTCAGCAGTACCAAATATGGCATTGTTACAGGGTAATATGTGCGTATACCAACATGTACAGTAGCTAACGTGATACTGCCTACATTGCTGACATTCTGAGTATGTGTGCACAACTGTGCGTTAAAACCAAACCCACCCCACCCCAGAGCAGATAGACCTGACACCCATGTACTGGTATGCAGAGGCTGCCACAATGACTGATACAGTATTACAGTGATGAACAACACAGGAAGCCTACCTGGACAATCCTCTGATGTGGATGCTGTGGCACCAACCTCAATGATGTCTGGGGTGAGGGATGGTTGGGAGCTGGTGGATGAACCCAGGTTTGCCAGGAAGTCCTTTGTGGCCGAGAGTGGTTGTTCTGCTGCAGGCCCTTCACTGGTGGCAACATGGTCCCTGGCCATAGCTGCATCCCCTTGCCCTGCAGCATTGACTATATCTGTTGCCTGGTGTTGGACCTGCTCTTAGAGTCTGTCCTTGGTTGACTGCTGTGACAAGGTCAACCCACAGTGCTGCATGTTGTTCACAATGCTGGTGACTCCTGGACAGCAGAATGCTATGATGCATGTCTGAGGCCCTCCAGGATAACATTGTTTTCAGTGTCTGAAAATGGTGAGTGCCTCCTTCGATACATCCATCCTGAAAGAGATCAAGAGGGGAGGACATCACAGGACCAGATATGTAGATGCCCACTGTGTACAGACTCTGCAGAACCAATATGACCTGTACTATCCACCGCTACCTCCCAAGTCATACCCCACAGTTTGTCAACACACGATGTATGTGGCTGTCGACAACATAGTGGCAATACTGGTATGTCTCTGTGTACCGTGACAGAGTGTGCTTTATGTCACCACACCCATCAGTGCCGTCTCCTGTGGTGTGCCACCTATGGGCATAGTTATATATGTGGCTATCCACAATGTAGTAGCAATACCAGTATGTACCTGTGTGCCGTGACAGTGTGTGCTGTATGTCACCACACCCATCAATGCCATCTCCTGTGTTGTGCCCCCTATGGGCATAGTCCCAGAGTCTGTCAGCACACTATGTATGTGACTGTCCGCAATATAGCAGCAATAGCAGTATGTCCCTGTGTGCCGCGACAGAGTGTGCTGTATGTCACCACACCCATCAATGCCACCTCCTGTGGTGTGCCGCCTATGGGCATAGTGCCACAGTCTGTCAACACACTATGTATGTGGCTATCTACAATATAGTAGCAATACCAGTATGTCCCTCTGTGCCGTGACAGAGTGTGCTGTATGTCACCACACCCATCAATGCCGTCTACTGTGGTGTGTCCCCTATGGTCATACTCCCACTACTATGTCATAGAGCCACTGTCAGACACATAGGTATGTGTTATTACATGTATATGGGGACAGTCCAGCGATACCAGTGTTCCACACTGACAGATAATGCAAACATGCTGTAGTATATCTTCCCTGTAGGCATCATACCTGTCCAGTACACAGATGTTTGTGGCATGTGTATGTGCGCCTAATATATGTGGTCCTGCTGGCACAAACATGTAGATGTCTGGCAAACGGTTGGTCAGTAATTGCTGGTTGTTGTCAGTATATAGAGAATCGGACTGTCACATACCAGAGCCCACAGTAAAAGTTTATACTACAGTAATATCTGTTACTCTAGTCATACTCTTGCTTTGTATGACCAATATGTACACGCTGTCACTGAGGTTGGGTCTGTTCCCCCCACTAATAATGGTTATGACTGGCATTCCTGCCATAGGAGGTTGCCAGGTACATTAGCCATAGCTGTCAAGCAGTGAGATACGAATGTCGACAAAACAGTGGCCTAGCCAGAGTACATCAGGGACAGTCAGGGACACCTGTACAGTGTCTGAACTATTCCTGTGTGACATTCACAGACTGAGTGGAGCTGAATGAAAGTACATCATGTGATATGACAGCTCTGTCCACCCTTACGTACTGATAATATGTGTAACTCACAATCCAGTAGCTTTTATACAGGAGCCGACCATTGTAGTGAGTGAGAGGGCCAGAGCTATGATTTCATTTACAGCTGGCACAGTTCAGAGGCATGCCGTTAGCTTTTGGACAGCAGAGTATCACCAACATGTCACTGCCAGAGATGTACTACAGGCCCACTGTTGTAATCCTCATTCCCCAAAATTGCTTTCTCCCATCTGTGTCCAATTATATGGTAAAGCAACTTACAGAGCTGTGCTCCATAGGCAGTTACTTGACTTTTGTAGGTCATGCTCATTAACAGGTAATTGCCTGTGCACCAATCCGTGGCTCAGACTTGCTAATTGCATCCAACACAGCTGGGTTTTACTTTCATTAGCCAATGACACGGCACCACAGTGCAATATTTAAGGCCTTCATGTAGGCCTTGGCCCCTTTCTTAGTCTTTGCGATGGACATTAGTGAGGTGTGGAGACTACAGTATCACAGAGAGTAGGTACAATTACTGTCCACTGTTGAGATTTATGAGGTATGTCCACAGTTTTGCATGCTGCATTTGGCCATTGTCAAATGACATTGTGATTATCTGGCAGTTCAGTGTTAAACATTGTGGGTTGAGGTCAGTAAGGGGGAAGAGACATGTGTATCAGACGTCATACCTGTCAGAATATGCATGGTGCTGCAGTAGCTGACAGTCTATCAGCTCGTAATGTTTGTAGGGGCAAACTGTGAAACATGTACCTGTTACTAGACCTTTGACCCCCCCCATTATGTATGGGTGTTGTCTGAATCCCTTGTTCTATGGGGGTGTGAGGTATGGCAGGTCTGTAGCAGGTAGCTTAACATACAGCTGCATATGTTGTACATAGGGTGGAGTGTGAACACTTTGGGGGACAGCAAGGTGTATGTGTCACTGAGGGTGCAGTGTCAGCTCTGTCATTACAGCAAAGCCAGGGTGTGGGTGATCATAACAGACCGGTCAAGGCATGTGCTTTAGGTTCATCTGTTATGTAACAGCGCCAGTCAGAGAGTAGTAGATGACATATAAGTAGGCTATATGAATATGTGCAGTCTGTCCCTACCTACAGGCCTTTGACTTGCAAACATGGGCGGCAGTTAATTCAGTGGCAAAAACCTGTTTTGGTTAAAATTGCATGACACACTCATTATTTGCTGTATTCACAAAAATGTAATTGCAGTGCAACACACTGGATTTGAACCCAGGACTGTGGGTGGCAAAATGTACTGTATGCAAGGCATTTAACTGACTGAGCTACGGAGTCAGTGTTGCAGCAGGTGTAATTACAAGATATATGTGCATGCATACAGTTTGTGACACAGGATTTGCATTAACATGCATTTTGTGAAGGGCATGAAGTGTGACACTCAAATGTCTGTCACGATTTTCTAACCTCAGTCTTTTATGACTTGCCAGTACTTTATCAACACATATGTTTTTGTGAATACCATCACAAAACTAGGGGGCATAAATGTGGACATTCTGCAACAGTCTGTACAGTTGACAGATATACCTGCTATCCCAGACCTCATGTACATCCATTATTATTTACTTGGCTGTGTAATGGTGTAGTGTCTGCATCACAGTAGCAAATACACTCCCATGTTTCCCATTATATGTGCTTACAGTATGTCAGTGGCAACCAGCATCTGTTAGTAGAAACACCTGCTTTAATTCAGAGTTGAATGGCGTAGTGGGCTAATGCACTGCGCTGTAGTTGACAGGGGATCAGGTTCGAGATGTGGTAGAGGAGATTATTTTTTGCAGATATGCCTAACACTATGAGAAACACATAAGAAGATTAAGGCACTTTTAAGCAGTTTTAAGTGGGTTTGCATGGGTTTGCGCAGTGTGTCGCTTAGCTCTTCTTAAACCCATACTAAAATAAAAAAAGAAAAGAAAAAGGGGGTGATAGGAAAGTGGTGCATGGGGGCAAGCAGGGGGAAAACATACTGAAAGGCAGGTAAGGTTGTGCAGGAAGAGTATAGGAAAGGCCCATAGCTTTCCATTTTTCTACAGCAACATCTGTGCAGGTTTTACAGAATTTGGAATTTGAAGCCTCACACCTCAGAGAGAGGGTGAGGACATCATAAATGTGGTCATTAATTAATGTAATAATTAGTTCTGTCTAATGGACATGAGCGTGAAAGCCCCCTCCTTTTTTTTTTTTTTTTGTTGGCGAGAGTGGAATGTTGGGGAAGAGATATAGGTTCATGTGGGGAGGTAGGTTGGGTAGGATAGGTTGCATTTGCAGACAGACAAGACCGCATACAGGGGCGGTGTGTGACACATGAAGGGGGTAAACACATTGGATGAGGAGGGGGTTGTTGAATCAGAGGTCCATGTGCCCTTAGACGGCAACAGTGTGACTGAGCTCCCCACTTATGGGCAGTCAACACTGCTCCTTCAGTGCCCCGAAGGTGGCTGTACTGGAGGCTGGGCCGAGGGGCCACCAGGCCCCTCCAGGTTGGCGAGTTTGCCCTCAATCCATTGCAGACGTTGCTCATATCCACAATGAACTGTCAGCAAATGTTCACACCTGGCATACCATCATACCAAGATTACATATATTTATTGTATTATCATTTATTACTATTGTACTTGTTGCCTTTATTTTATGACATCTTACCACATTCCTGATCCGTAGATCCACTGCTGACTATTGACTGACTGATATTTGCCTAGAGCTCATATGGAAACCTGGTAATAGTAGTACAGTTTTGTACAAGACTGCAGTGACAGTTGAACACACATGTATGAGGTTCATGCATAACAGAGATACTAGGTAAACTGCACATTAATGCATAGAATGCTGGTGTACACAATAAACTCTTAGTGGATGGAAATATCTGTGACATGTGCAAACCATATTGGAGTACTGGGTTGACTACCTGACCCATATACATTTGCAGATAGTATATTTGCAGTCTACAGCTATTACAGTTTGATACTTGCCTGCAGCACAGTACCTCAGAGCAGAAATGCATATAGCTGAAATGCAATGGTTAGCACAAGACAATCCTGATATACACAATATACCTTGGGCGTTCCAGGTATTGCTTCAGATGTTAGTGCAGTACAAATGTCATAATGCATATATCTTGTAGTACAGCTCTAAATCTACAGTTTAGCACAACACTCTTTCTTAGGTAAGCCTTGAGTCAGTGGTATTCTTTGTGTTTTTATTTCAGAGCAGATGTTATAACCAATTTCATGAACAACAGCTCTATTTACTCATATATTGCACAACACAGCTTTCTTAGGGGTACCTTCATGCAGTTATTGGTATATTTTCGAGTCTTTATTGCACAACAGTTGATATAATGCAGGTGTTGCAATACAGCTGTAATTCCACAATTATTGCAGTAGAAACTTTATTTCATTAACATCATCAGGTTTAATGCTTTAATCTTTATTACACTATAGTTGGCAGTAGTCAGTTATTGCAGTACAGGCCTACGTCCACATTCATTGCAATACACAAATCTGTACTGTATGTACCTACTGGCAGTGAATGAGTTACTCTAGCTTGTATATTTGACTATAGATTGCAAATTAATCTGTACTCACCACACTCACTGCACAACCTGACCAGGCGCCCTGCATGAGCCTCTAGGTTGTGAGCTGTCTCCTCTGTCTTCTCTGTAGCTGTAGGGATAGAAGCACACCATTATGCGTACCTGTCTGTCACACATTCAGATTAGGTATTGGTAAAACAATGCTAACAGTACTTAAAAATTGTGGGGCATTCCCATCCTGAGCATCCTGGACCCAGGTGCCCAGAAGTCCCTCCTTCCGACACTTCAGATCATCACAGTGATGATTGACCTGCTCACCTGTGCAGGGGATACCTGTAGCACTGGTGAGATCGCATGCTACCCAGTCTCAGGCCTCTGCCTTGTACTCTGATCCCTGGAACTGGCCCTGCAGCAGCTGGTGTTCAGTGTCTTTCACTAGGAGTCCAACCATGACCCAGGACTCCAGAATGCCCCACCGCTGCGCCCGGAAGTGCACACCCTCTCCAACACCTGCCGTAGTTCCTGCACAGTTCAAACTCCAACTGAATATGCTGTATTCCCGCCTGTTGCACTTAATGTTGCCTGTTTTCCTGCCCTTACACACACCATTGGGGCATTTTTAAAGCGTCGCCTAGCACCGCTCAAACCAGTTTAGCTGAGCTGAGCAGTGCTTAAACTGCCAATGCTTAGCAGTGCGCAAACCAGCTAAGCACAGCCAAGCGGTCCTTAAACAGAGATTGCTTGAGCAGTACATGTCATGGCTTAGCAAGGCTTAGATCATGATTTAAAAATAATTGGCATAATTTATCTTGCGAAAATAATTGCTCAAGTTCCCTTCCATGTATTCAAACCCCACACCTACTGCACAGGATGCTGCAACTGTGTCCTGTTGGCTTTGTGGATATGTAGAATGCTGCTATAATTTTACATATACCTCTCAGCTACGTTTAAATATGGCAAAGCACAGAGACGTGCAAACCTGCTCAGCTATGCTTAAACTTGACCTTTGAATCATAAACTAAATGCACCCGGTTTCTATTTTTAGATGTCTGGCATGTGTCAATTGCTGTGAGCTGTGCAAATTAAAAAAAAAAAATATATATATATATATATATATATATATATATATATATATATATATATATATATTATGACATTGAATTTATTGCTGTCAGGGTCTTGGACAGTGCAGGGGGTGTGTTACTCATCTATGAACACAGTAACACACTCCTTACACTGATTCAATACCACCTTCCCCTGCTCTCCCTCAGTAACACTCTTTCATTAATATGCATGGCGAGCTACCAAGGGGGGACCGTGTACGTGGCCACGGTACCTTCCATGTAGGCTCTACACTATGCTTACATGGATTTTATTAAATCTTGTAGAGGGTTTCCCTGAGGTAAGGTGTAGGACTGGGGATAAGGACAGGGGCAGGGTTAAAGTTAACATGCTTTAATAAGGTAACCAAATACCTCCACAGGCAAATACGAGCGTTGCTCGGCTTTCCAAAATAATATCACTAATGAGGAAATAAATCCACGCTGTTACTAGCATAAAATAGATACAGCTTTCAATACAAACTCAGAAGGTACTGTAAATCATTATTTGCACAAACGACCAGCTCAAAACAAGCGCTTTCGCCTGGTAATACCAGGCTTTGTTAAGGTATTACCAGGCGAAAACGCTTGTTTTGAGCTGGTCGTTTGTGCAAATAAAGGATTTACAGTACCTTCTGAGTTTGTATTGAAAGCTGTATCTATTTTGCGCTAGTAACAGCATGGATTTATTTCCTCATTAGTGATATTATTTTGGAAAGCCGAGCAACGCTGGTATTTGCCTGTGGAGGTATTTGGTTATTGGTTTGTGCTTTTTTGCTTTTTTGAGTATGCTTTAATAAGGTAGTACAGGTGGCAAATTGATATTAGGGTTAGGGCAGAGTTATGGGCATATGTCAAAAAATAAGTGTAAAGGGGAAAAAAGCACATTCCTTTTGATGATGACATAATACCACTTCAGATATGTGATGAACATTCTTGGTGTCTTGAGTAAATAGACAAATCTTTTTCTACATCAGTAGTATAATCTGATGTAAATGTAGCATAAGCTGTTTCAGTTTATATTTATGTAATAGAAACAATTTATTGTTGTAGTATCTGTTTTTAAAAAGTAATTAAGGTCCTCTTTAGCGTCTTGAACTCTACTTCTAGATAAATCTTTGATGGCATATTACTATTATTGATTTTCTGTGAGCTCATGCATTCTATTATAAGTTTTCTTTGTTATGTAGATGCTGTTTTATCTGTAGTTCATACCCATCATACTTCTTTATTGCCATTGGTGGCACCTGACTGAGGGTAGCTGTTACCACTCCTTTATTCTGTATCTTTCTGGGGTGATTTCCCCCATAAAAATATCCTGTTTTCATTCTGGGTAGTATAACAGTAACCAGCTGTAGTACTACAATTCCTTCTCTCAGGTACAGAATGTTTCTGTTTGCTTAGTGTTTGATTTGTCCCTATAAATAATGCATAATCCATCTACTTAATGTACCTGGGTTAAAACAGATGGTACCATTTGCTGTAAGTGTGAGCATTCATTTGAAATGCAGTTTTTATAATTCATTGAGAACAAAAGGAGATTCCTTCTTGTATAGTCACTAATAAATCTGACGATGCATCATAACACAGTCATATTTGCAAGACTGTATTTCTGTTTATTAAATACATTAATGTTTCTTTTTTTTTTCAGCAGGCTGTTTATAATAGGTAAGTCTACTTTCCCCATTTTTAGGACCTGGGCCTGTGGTATCCAGGACACACACTAAATCCACTGAAGATCTACTTTTTTAAATTAACAGATTGCCCAGTCTGCGCTTTACATCATAAATAATTATGGTTAGCATTGTGACAGCAAGGAATATAGCAATGCAAATAGTATCATGAAAAATGTTCCCATATTTCCATAATATACCTTTCTAGAGTTTAGAATGTAAACTAAAATGGTGACAGTGTACAGGCATTTGTGGTCCAGTCTTTTAAACTGTCTAAATAAATAAATAAATAGATAAATATTTGTTTGTTTATTTAGTGTCATTCTGGGCCTGCATGGCTAATAATACAAGTAAATCACCTCTGGCACTGATAATAGAATTCAGACAATGTGGAGTAACTACTGTTGACTAAATAGTATAGAAGAAAAGATACACAGTTGAGTTTTAGGAGAGCTGGCATCATTTAGCAGACAGATATCTGGACAGGGAAAAGAAGGAAAGAGAAGTAGTGGCCAGGCTGCATCTTTTAAGAAGGGCATGGGTTGTGATACAGCAGCAAAAAGCCAAGGTAGAAACCAGAGGAAACTTCTTGTAGCCTTAAACTTATTTGGGTGATTCTGATGTCATCAGCTTAAGAATTTGAATGCGGTGTACACATAATTGATTTGGATATCTGCAGCTCACAGTTGGATAGTTATTAGTATTCTTCAGCCAGTTCAGTCTCAGTAGGGAACATTTGGAAATAAGACGTGGTATGATCAGTACTGGACTTGGGGATGAAGGAGTTAAACAAAAAACTTGATGTGCTACTGGATAGCACACTCACAGGCACTGCATATAATCATTAGCATAATATATTTTTTTGTCCAGTGTGGTGTAAATGCGTTCTGCCATTTAGAATGTTTGCTCATTCCCAGGACTTTCACATTTGTGGATGCTTTTTTGTTCCCCATCTTTTATGACATTTAGCCTGCAATTAATGTATCAAACTGTCTCCACAGGGGCTTCCAGTCATCCTAATATTGTGCAAACTGAACTCTTGTTTGGCTTTGATACCTTTTCTATATCAAATCTAACAAAATGTTTACTTTGTAGTGAATATACTTATCCAGTTCTGCTACAAGTGCTTTAGTCCCAGCTTCTCATAAATCACAACCTTGCAGCTAGGAGTTCGTCTGTCTTTCACCCTGCAAAGACTGTCATTCCCTCTTGAACTTGACTGTGCATTTGGGCAAGGTGCGGCAGCTGTGGTAGAGAACAGACCTGTCAGTTGTCACTTGAACACCTAGCTGAATTCAAATAAGGTAAAAGTGGTAGCCATATGGAGGAGTGGGAATTCAGCTGCTCAATTTGGAGGCCAGCTGGGGGAATTAGGCTTAGAGTTAGAGAGCGGGGTTTGGGATTTGGTTTAAGCAGTGATCTTGGAATTTAGGTTTGGGGAAGGGAATTTAGGTTTGTTTAGCTGGAGAAGAGTTTAGGGTTAGAGAGAGGCTGGAGAATTTAGGGTTAGGGAGTGTTTGGGGAATTCATGTTTAAGGTTTGGGAGCAGCAATCAGAGAACTTAAATTTAGAGTGCTGCAGGGAGAATTTAGGTTTAGAGAGTGGGCAGTGTTAAAGGTTAGGGAGAGATTGTGGAATTTAGGTTTAAGTAGTGGGAGATTATTTAGAGTTAGGGATTGACTGGGGAATTTAATTTTATGGAGCAAGATGGCACATTAGGGAGTGAGGTTTCAGGTAAGCATTTGACAGTAGGTGGAACTTAAATGTTTAGCGTTAGTGTTCTGGAGGTGATATGTACTTTACTATGGTTATGTTATGTAAGGGTGATGTCATTTACTAGGGTCAGGCTAATGGGAGTAAGGGCAGTGGCTGTTTTGATCTAGTGTCAGTGAGCAATTCAACTATGAGCTAACAGAATGTAAGAACTTGTAGTGGTCCAAAATTATCCCCTGCACCATATTTAAATTTCCTAATTCCTGTGTTAATAAGTTGATAATTGAAATGAGAATGTACTTCTTCCAATTCCCCATTACCATATTGTGCTTCCCAAATTGACTTTTCACATCAGACGACCCTGCCTCAGTAGTTTACTATCTTTTGTTTTATCAGTTTTAAAAAGAACTGTATGATACTGGATGCAGAGTTGATGTAATTGGTACTAATATGGAAAGTCTAAATTACCCAAGCAGACTATATGTTGCTGCAAAAATGTGTGTTCATTGTTTATGTACATAGAATCAGAAATGCTTCAAAGAACCATTCTGCAAATTTTTTGTAATGATTTGTTGGCTAATAAGGACCTAAGACCCACCCAGGCTGTCTTTTTTAGTTCTTTTAAAAATCTTAGAAGTTTGCTGTTCTAACTTTTTTTTCTTTCTGTACAATTCTATGTGTTACTTTGACTTTTTTTTACATTGTCTGTAGTTCTAGTTTCTACCAAGTACCAACATCAGCTTGCAGTGTATTCCATTCAGCTGTCCTCCTTTTTCTGTAAAGAAAGTCCTTGTTATTTTCCCCTTAAACAGCCCTGCCTCTAACTTCATACTGTTCCCCTCTTTCCTGGTCATACCTCTCTACCTGCAGACACTGAAAATAGATGCAGATGCCCTTGAAAGATAGGTACAGCCAGTCAAAAATTAGGGCATCTAATTAGTATAAAACTTAAATACTAAATAGCATATAACGTTTCCCACTGCCAGTAAGAATGTGGGATTGGGACACTACTCAAAAACACTTTTTTAAAGCACAAAGAGTGGCAAAATGTTGGAAAAATATAAGCACATTAGCAAATAGACTGTAAAATCTAGAGACTTTAATGAACTGCATTGTAAAATATTACCTTAGGTCATTTATTTTTGTTTTTGAAAAAGGAGCATGTAAGATGCGTGCCCTCTTTCTTTAAATTATTGGTTCTGCTAATATACGGGTCTTGTAGTATGGATTTCTGTGTATTAGCTTCAAAAATCTTGTGTGATGAAGATGTTCAGAAAATTGTGTGAAGGGATAAATCAAGCCAGAAAATAAGGATGTATTTCCAAAAGTAGGTACATCATGTGCAGAGGTAAATCAGGCCTTAAAAAAGGAACATTTTTCTAAAATAGGGGCAGTTAAGAGGTCTGTCCCTAGTATGTCACATTTTAGAAAAGTAGTATTTTCTTATATTTCAGTTCTGTGTTTCAGGTTCCTATTAGTTTTTATCACATATTCTTTCTGTTTTCTCTTTAGCCAGAAAATGTATTCATATTCCTTAACATGTTCTCAAGTAAGTTGATGCAGTATGGTTCCCTTATCTCCTTTAGTGCTTTATGCTGAACTTTCTCCATATCTCTTTCAGTGCTTTATGCTGAACTTTCTCCAGTGTATGCCTTTGTAGAACAGAGATAATCAGAGAGTACCCTACCTACTTTAATTTTCACCTCCGTTCCTTCATATATCCTCCTAATTAACCTTGTAATTTTATCAGAGAATGCATATGCTTTCATTGCTCTGCTCATAAAATCCCAGCTTAATCTGTCAAATGCTTTCTCTGCATCAAGACCCACCAACAACAGTGGTATTTTCTTACATTCTGCAACCCTCTGGATCATCACTGTTCTGTTTGTGTTGTCAAATGTTTGCCTTTCTTCCACAAAACCACACTGATCTAGATCTAGCAAGTTTGACATCACTTTTGCCATTCTTTTAGCCATTGTAGACATAAATACTTTATAATCATGATTTAGTTTTGAAATAGGTTTGTATGAAGCTGGATCTGATGGATCTTTACCCTCTTTGGGTATAACAGCTACCACCATTTTCTTCCAGGATGTTGGTACTTCCCTTCTTAAAATACTGTTATACAAAACTTTCCAGATCTTTATCAGTTTTTCCCTCCTAGCTTCACAACTTCCACAGGAATACTATCTATTCCTGGGTACTTTCCTGTAGATTGGCTGTGTATCACCATTTTTTATCTTCTCCTCCTATCCTAATTGTTAGTAATTGAGCCTCCTCTCCCTGAGCCTTGGCATATTTAATTATTCCATAAACATTTCCATTTGTACTTTTTTATTTCCATATTTCTGTGCTTTATACAGACTTTCATAGAATTTCCTAAATATTTTCAGTACTTCTACAGGATCCCTTATTATCTTCCTTGTTATAGGCTCCCTAAGTTTGGTGTCAGCCCTTTCTACTTTCTGTAGCCTGAGTCGCTGTGCTAAAAGTTTTTGCGCTCTAGAGTTATTATCAGAAGCAGTTGCTTAACAGCAATCTTTCTAAATTCATGTGCATTATCAAGGTAATCCCTTATTTTCTTTTCAGCATTCTATAGTTGCTCCACTTCTTGTTCTGTGAGATTCCCCCTATTTTATAGTACTTTAACATTTGTCAGTCCCTCTAAATAATTCTTGTTGCCATCTTAATCATGTCTCCCTTTCTTTTATTTCCACCCTATTTTTAAATTCCATTTTAATTTTATCCCACTCCCTAGCTGTATTTTTAGAATAAGTTTCTATCTTCTCTAATAGCTCCTGAATAATTTCCACTACCCATTCCTTAAATGAGTCTCTTTTCAACAGAGAGGTGGAAAAGTGGCAGTGTCTCATTTTAATTTTATTAACCTGTGTCATTATTTTAGTTATTATTGGCTCATGATCTGAAATAGTTATTGGTGGGTATCAAGACCTTCAATTAAATGCACATATTACTGTGAAATGTAAATTCTGTCTAGCCTAGCCCCGTTTTTGTATCTTGGGGAGTAATATATAAATTCACCCCAAATTCCTAGTTATGAATTCACATCTTCCATGCCAAAATTTTCATAAATTTCTTTAAAAATCTACCCTCCTTTGTTATATTTCCCTTTCTGGGCCTCCCAGACACATCTTCACTGTTGCAAATCAAATTCCAGTCCCCACCTATAAGTAATTCCATGCTGAAAGCTGATTATTTCTCCAAGAATTTTCTTTAGCTCCATTATAGCAGTTTTTATTACAATATTCATTCATTCCAATGCAATCCTCCTCCCTTGCCAGTAGCCCCTTAGTACTACAAATCTACCATTATTGTCTTTTTCCCTCCTCTATTACTATTGGAGCTCCTCTTGCAATTAACATAAATTCTCCTCTCTTCTTTTGCCCCAGGTATTCCGCTGAATGACCATCCTGAAAGCCTTTCTTTATCAAATTCACATGTTCAGTTCTTTCCAAGTATGTCTCCTGTAGCATAGCTATTTGCACTCTACATTTTTAATATAGTTCACTATTCTTTTTTTTTTTTTTTATTTATGTGTCAGACCATTAACATTTAAAGACATTATAGAAAGAATCATATTCTTGAGGGATTATTATTCCCACCTTTTTTGTATAACGGCATATTTGTTAAACGTTTAGTTCCAGCTTTTGTGTTACATGCATGCATTGTTAGGCAGGTTTATCTTTTATACAGTTGTTTCTTGTCATCTCCATTTGAGCCTATGTCACATCTTGAAAACGTTTTATTTTATTGAAAACCCTCAAACAAAAACACACATACCCCCAATACCCCCTAAAACCTATTAACTTAATAATAATCAAACGTATGTACATCTTCAAATATTGAAGTTTACCCCTTAATAGGAACAAAAGTTTCAAACTGACGACCACACGCACAGACTGGACCAAAACAGAAAGAAACGTTATCCATGCTAAGACTCATGGTAGAACCTGTGATTCTGTTACGTGCTGTCTGGTTTTGCCTTGTCTTTATAGCTCTCCCAGCTGGTAAACACTTGAATGCTTTCAGAAAACATCTTCGCCAAGGCATTTCTTTTTATCAGGTTGTCTGCTAGTGACATGAGTACCAGATGCAGGATTGTTTACTAGAAAAAAGGGCTTATAATATTCAGTATTCTTTTTCATTTCTGTTAAAATGTGTTACTATATAAAGCTAACGGCCTTAACCCAGTCAAGAATGAGAAAAAGCACACTTATTTTTCTTTTATCATGCTGTATTAACCAGATTTTCTTTACATTGCAGTGCCTACATTTCTTAAAACTGAACAAGGAGAAAGAGAGAAGAAGGGAGAAAGAAACAAAAAGAATAAACAGAAGCACCTATTTATATTAGTATGCCCATTACATTTAAAAATAACTGAAAGAAAATTTACTTTATAACATGCAGAGAAAATCATACACCACTTAAATAATACTATTAAGAAAAAAATTGTTTTACTTACAGTTAAATCTCTCCCTCTTCTTCCCCTCTCCTGAGTATTTTTCCAAACATTAATGACATGAAGTAGGGCATATGCTTTAGAGTTCCCCGTGAGTTTAACAAAGTCCAATCAAGTCCAGTATTTCTAGATTTTCTTGTTCTGTCCAGTTTCACAAATATAATTATTGCTTTGTAATCCCACATTTGTCAATTTCCAAGTTACCAATTTTAGTCTCCAAATGTTAATGACATGAAGTAGGGCAAATGCTTTAGAGACCCCTACAAGTTTAACAAACTTCATCTTCAGTGCAGTCTCTATTCTTCTAGTCAGCTCTTCTGTGTTTTTCCCCTTCTCTCAAGCATTTTCTGTTGAAACACTGAGAAAAGTTTCACTGGCACAGTCCCTCTGTGATCTTTATTACCAGAAGAACAAGAAGCAGAATCTCCTTCTGTTTCACAGCTCACTTTTTTTGGACAAACTTTTGTATCTGAAGTTGTCTTCATTTGCTGTTCAACCTGTGGGTACTCTTCCAGCATCTGATCTGAACTCCAAGCTCCTCCATACCCATAATGCCCCCTGTCTCCCTCCTCCCTTCAGATCGAGTTTGCTGCACACCACAGCATCCCAATCTGATCTAAAATCTTATCCCATGACAAGGATCTTTAAACAAACAAAGGCACAACCATATGGTGACCATTCCTCTTCTGGCCAGACCACCACACAGCCTACACAAGGCAGGGGGAAGGAGGAAGGGATGACTGAAGGCAAATGAAGAGCAACAACTCAGATGGAACTTTATGGTGAGTACATAACTTCTTTATCTGAAGTTATCTTCATTTGCTATTCAACCTGTGGGACAGAGTTCCTAGCTACTAAACACCTTGGAGGCCTTCGTGGAAGGATATTGTGGAGCACGGCTGAGCCAAAGGATGACCTGTTCCTGGATAAAATGTCCAACTTGTAATGCGAGACGAAAGTGTGTGAAGAAACCCAAGCAGCCACAGAACAAATATCATCCAGAGAAACTCTGGACCAGAAGGCAGCTGAAGTAGCCATAGATCTAGTGGAATGCGCCTTAATATGACCTGGCAGGGTTAAACCTCTAGCTGAATATGCCAGGGAAATGCACCGGGAAATCCAAGGGGCAATGGTGACCTTTGACATTGGTTTCCCTAAAAAGGGCTTAGAATAAGAAATAAAAAGTTGGTCAGACTTAAGAAATGACTTAGTCCTATGCAGGTAAAAACATAACTGTCTGTGCACATCCAACAAGTGGAGTTTGTACTCTCCCCTATTTTAAAAATAATCACTTGATTGATATTGACTTCTGAAGCTAGTTTATGAGGAAAGGATGGATTAGTACGCAAGGCCATCCTGTCTTTATGAAATACCAAATAGGGAGGCTTGACCGGCAATGCTTGAAGCTCTGAGACCATTTTGGCAGATGTAATAGCAACCAAGAAAGCCGTTTTCCAGGACAGAAACAGTAAGGCCACTGTGGCTGCAGGCTCAAAGGGGGATGAGACCAAAGCTTGCAGAACTAGCGTGAGATCCCAGGGAGGCGTTGGGTCCTTAACCGGTGGCCTAAGTAAGAAGGTGCCTTTCAAAAAGGCTTTACAAAGCTTAGAAGAAGCCAGAGAAGCCATATTGTCACCTACATGAAAGTTAGATATCGCTGCCAGTTGGACCTTGACCACAGAAGAACTGGCACCTTGCTGAAAAATACTTGCTAAAAATTCTAGAAAACTGCCTCAACTGGAGCAGTGAAGGGGTCTAGGTCACGCTGAGAAGCCCAATCAGAAAAACGTTTCCACTTACTGGAATAAACCTTCCTAGTAGAAGATTTATGAGCTGCCAAAGTTCTTTTGAGCAGTGAGGACCATACTTGGCGAGTCCAGAATGGGCCAATGAGGATGACAGAGCTCCCCAGCCTGCGAAATTCCTGAAGAAAATTCAATATTAGGGGCAGAGGAGGATATGCGTACAGAAGACTGGAGGGCCAAGCATGAACCAGAGTGTCTCTGGGGACTTTCCCTAAAGTGGGTTCAGAGCAAAAAAACTCCCTGCACTTTGCATTTGCCCCACTTGAGAAAGATTTGTTTCGCTACCGAAGGATTCAGAGACCACTCTTAAGGCATCAGGATGGACCTGGTGAGCCTGTTGGCTAGAATGTTGGATCTCCCCAGAATGTGCGTTGCTACGAGAAAACGGCCACTGGAGATCGCCCACTCCCACACTCTCATGGCCTCTCGACACAGGGGATAAGACCTGGTTCCACCCTGCTTGTTGATGTACCAGACTACTGACATATTGTCTGTCTGCATAGCAATTGTCCCTAGAGGAAGATGGACATGGAGAGCTTAGAATGCTAGGAGCACCTCCCTCATCTCCAGGACGTTGATATGCAGTTGAATCTCGTAGGGGGACTGTCTTTTCCAAGCTGTGCCCCCCCCCCCCACCCTAGCAAGGAGACATCCATAGTCACTGTGGCCAAAGGAGAAGGCAGAAGAAAGGGATGACCCCGGAGAAGATCCGGGGAATGAATCCACCACAGAAGAGAGTCCCCTGCACACCCGAGATACTTCAATAGGGTTTGACAACAGAAGATCTAGCATGGACCATTGAACCAAGGGTCCACTAAAGTACTCACATGCATAGTCGATGCAAAGGGGATGACTATGCACTTTCTGACATTTAGCTTGAGGCCATGATTTTGACACCAGGTAAGAGAGTGATCGTGACCGCCATGGACTCTAACGCCCATAATACCAATTCTGCTGTCAGCGACTGAGCTTGAAGGATACAGCGGACATGTAGTTTCAGAGACTAGATTCTATCTCAGGTTAGGAATACCTTGGTTTGAATCATGTCCAACCGAGCTCCAATGAAATCTAGCACTTGAACCATGGTCAGTAAAGATTTGTTGAGATTGATGGATCTGAAGTAGTTACTTCATTTGCTCTGCAACCTGTGGGTATCGGATCCGATCTCGGATCCGAGCCGGCAGCTTTCCAAGCTACAAGATCCGAGCTCCTAGCTCCTCCCCCTACCCATAACCCCCTGCTATGTGCTACATTACCTCAGATCGTTTTTTGCCGCGGCTGAAGCAGCTACTTTTGAAGAGCTCCTTGGCTTTTTGGTGAGATTGAACCTTTTTCTTTTTTATGTAAAAAAAAAAAAAAAAAAAAAAAAAAATATTTTTCTTGTGTGAGAGTGTGTAGTTTTTTTCTGGGTTAGTTAGCGAAAGTGTAGTTAGTTAGATACCTTTGTTCCCCCTTTCTAACTAGTTTTTTTCTGTTAGTTCCCGCCTTTCACCCTCCCCCCTCTTAGTGTTTGGGTGTGTTTTGGTGTGAGTGGTGTTATGGCTGAAGGGCCTAAGGCGGTGTTCTCAAAATGTACTGAGTGTGGCCATAAGTTTTCGCCGGCGGATGGCCACACTCAGTGCGTTTTATGCTTGGGGGCGCCCCACTTGTCATCGGCCTGCACAATCTGCGCGGCCTTTAATCCCCGAGCTATTAGGGACAGGAGGAACAAGCTGATCCTGGCGGGCTTGTTGCCTCAGGAATCAGCTTCTTCTTCCTCCCCCTTTCAGGCACAGGCTGTCTCCACAGCCCTCGTGCCTTCTGGGCCCTCGACTCAACCTGGGACTCAACCTCCCTCTTTGGGTTTGAGTTCGGGGGATTCAGGTACCTCCACTACGGTGGAGAAAAGACACAAGGACAAGGGACATAAGTCCCACAAAAGGTGGGCTGAGACTCAACCCTAGGCCCCGCCGTCTAAGCTGGCTAGGTCTCCCTCGAGGGGCTACGGATCCTCCCCCTCTCGGCTCCGTTCATCTCGTTTTTCTCCGGAGCTGGAGGAGGAGGATCGGTCTCCCTCGAGGTCGTCGAGGCGACCCTCCCGGCCCGCCTCGACGACTTCTGCAAGATCAACCAGAAGCCTCACTAAAGCAGATATGGATCAGATGATGCGCCGATTCATCCAGACCCAAATGCAGATGGGGGTGCTCTTGCCTCGCCCCCCTCTGGGGGGGGGAGCGCGACCCCCATATTTGCTCCGATTACTCCTTCTCCGACCCGTTTTCGGGTCTCAGAGTTATCGGATCCGGGCTCTTTCGGAACCAGGGATTCGTCGGCGCCGATAGCTCCGGTCGCTTCAACGTCGACTGTGCCTTCGAGTCTGTCAGATCCGAGCTCTCGGGGCCGAGGGCTGAGCATCGGATCCGGGGGAGCTGGTGTGTCTTTGGCTCAGTTGGGTTTGGAGCACACCTCTCTCTCGGCTCCGGCTGCATCGGCTCCGACCCCGATCCCTACCTTGGAGCCGAGGAGATTGCTCTCGGAGCCTGGCGAGAGTAGTTCTCCTTCGGCTTTTGAGGTTGTGGAGAGGGTACTGTCGAGGACCTCCAGGTCCCCGGTTCAGGCGTCGGATCCTCCCGTACCCCCGCTGCATGTGGGTCTATCCTCCATCATCCGACCATCGGGACAGCCTGCTCAAGCCCTCCAGTTGGTTCCCTTAGAGGAACAGGACCCCGTTGACAAGCCCTCTTCGGACAGTCTCACCGATGAGGTCCCTCGAAAACATCGGTGCAAGAGGAGGCACCTGGACTCCCCTGAGTCCGTTACAACCGACATGGATTTAGATGAAGGGGAAGGTTCCCCAAGGTCACCCCCCGAGGATGTCTCCTTCGGAGACATCATGGAAATGTTGCGTATTAGAGGGGGGTGATCTGCCCAGAAACCTTCCGCAGATGAATCCGTGTTCAGTCGAGCTGCATAGGGCATCTGTTTGAGGCCAGTGATCCTCTTGGTGAGGTACGTCTGTGGTCTTTCCAGCTGTTGCAGGTGTCTTGTAAGGTACATCCCAAATGGGGCGTTGTACTTTATGATGGGTCTGATGAGTGATGAGTAGAGAGACACAATGACCTCTTTTGATCTGGATGCAAACCCTTTTGTGATTAGGTGGGCCACATAGAAGGATTTTCTAACCACTTCGGCGATGTGATTATCAAAGGAGAGATTACTGTCTACTTGGGTCCTCAGATCTCTTATTACGTTTTCTGTATTTGGGGGGCTACCACCTATGTGGTAGTTTGTGCGTACTTTGTTTTTTCCAAAGGGGATGACTATGCACTTTCTGGCATTTAGCTTGAGGCCATGATTTTGACACCAGGTGTCCGTCTCAGTGAGACCCTTTTGGAGGATGTCTGTGTCAGCCGGAGAGTCAATTATAGCCCCTAGTTTGCAGTTGTCTGCGAACTTGGTCAGCCATAGTCCTCCTGTGCTTGCCTGTACTTTTGAGAAGTATATGCCGAACAAGAGGGGTCTTAGGACTGAGCCCTGGGGAATGCCACTTGTAACCGGTTTAGAGTCAGAACTAGCTCCTGCAACTCTCACCATGTGGGTTCTGTCCGTGAGTCAGTTGGCAACCCATCTTGTGATGTAGGGGTTTATGTTCAGGCTGGTGAGCTTGTCTATAATACCAGAATGGGGAATGGTGTCAAAGGTCTTTGTGAGGTTTAGGTATGCTGTGTGTACCACCTTTCCCTCGTCTATAGCCTTGGTAACTGTCTCAAAGAAGTCCACCAGGTTTAGGAGGCATAATCTGCCCTTAAAACCGAACTGGGTAGGGTCCAGTGTTTGGAGGTTCCCAATGTCTCTGTTAATAAGTTCCATGATGATGCGCTCCATAGCCTTGCAGACCAAGCTAGTCATGCTTATAGGGCGATAGTTCTTGGGGTCTGTTGTGGCTCCACCTTTGTGGAGCGGAATAACTGTTGCTGTGTGCCACTTTATGAGTACGTAGCCTCTGGAGAGGCTGAGTTTGCACAGTGTGTTTAGGTGAGGGGTTAGTTCGTCTTTGAGCTCATGTAGAACGCAGCCTGGGACACCGTCCGGTCCCATTGACGCTGTGTTTTTGGCTTTGGAGAGGGCTGTTTTAACCTGAGTGTCTGTAATTTCAGGGGCTGTACATTCTTCTGGTATGGTTATGGGCCCTTTTGGGGGTGAGAGGGGGTTGAAGTTTACACTGAACCTGTCTGCCAGGATGTTGGCAATATCAGTTGGTTCAGTGTATTTTGTGCCATTCTGCATTAACTCCAAGCAGATCTGAGCATTGCCACTTAGTTTCTTGACATAGCTAAAGAATGCCTTGTGGTTATCTTTGGAGTCCTTGGCAATTTTTCTTTCAAAGCTTGCCTTGGACAGTTTTATGAGGGATTGCAGTTTCTTGCTGATACTGATCAGGGGTGTCTTCCCTTCTTGGGATTTTACTCTTTTCTGTACTCGTTTCCTCCTTCTATTGTATAGCTTGTTTATGGCAGGGGTCCAGCAGACTGGTTTCCTTTTCTTGGAGGAGTGAGTCTTGGTTTTGCTTAGTAAATGATTTTGCAGCTTGGACAGCATTATCCTTTAGCATCGGGGCTTTGAAACTTTCCATCTCGGTCTTAAATAACGTGAAGTTTGCTTTTGAAATGTTTTTCATGGTGGTTTCCTTGTCCGGGAGTGGGGGCGGAATGTGGATATCCAAACTGATTTGTTTATGGTCAGATCTAACCAGCGAGGGGTTGACCTCTGGTGTGAAACACAGGTCGCCCATGTTGGTGATGACCAGGTTCAATTTGTTGTCACCTCTGGTGGGAGTGTTCACCAGTTGATCCAGGCAGTTTGAGCTTATAAATTCTAGGAAATGTTGGGCAAGGCAGTTAGTACTTGAGTAGTTCTCCCAGTTAATGTTTGGGTAGTTGAAATCACCCAATATTAGGGTGTTTGGTAGGACCTTTATGTTTCCCAGTGTTTCCAGAAACGTGGAATGGGGGTACTGGGACATGGTGGGTGATCTGTAGGAAGCTACAATTTGAATTGCAGTTTTGCCCGGTGTTAGTTGCACGTGGATGATCTTTGAAGCATCGTGCTGTGCCACTAACCTGGAGGTGTGGGTATCCTTGATGAATATGGATACTCCCCCGCCTTTTGTATTTCGGTCCGGGTTCTGTGGCCAAAATGTATGGTATGAGTTGTAGCCTGGTAGTGCTGGGGTGCTCTCTGGAGCCTTAAACCAGGTTTCTGTTACTGCACATGTATCGATTTTCTCCATACTGAGGAGTGCCTCAAGTGTGTATATTTTGAGGTTTAGACTTCTGGCATTGAGTAGCAATACCCTCAGATTTATGTTACTTGTGCTATTTATGGCGCTGGGTTTGTCTTTTGAGCCTTGCCTAAAAAAGGCACTATGGGGGTGGCAAGAGCCTTGGCCAGTATTCGAAAGCCTAAAGGTGAAGTGTGTAAGCCGTCTCTAGTGAAGCAGCGTGGCTTGTCGAGCATGTCATCCCAGGTGGACAGACACTGGATCCCCTTTGAATGACACCAGAAACTTAGCCAATTGTTGAAATTGATCATTTTTTTCTTTATACAGTTGTATCATTCTTGGTGAGGGCAGGATGCTACTCAGGGTCAGGGTCATACAGGCCTGGGATATGTGATCAGAGAGTTCTTCCATGTCTCTTTTCATGTAGTCCAGGGAGGTACGGCTCAGGTCATTCACACCAACATGGACAATGACAGAGTCGTATTTGTACTTGTTCTGGAGTGACCCGAGTGCTTGTGTTATGTGGCGGATCCTGGGACCCAACAGGCAGCTAACAGTAACCTTCTCCTTATTTAGCCTAGTGAGTGGGACGTCAGTGTGCCTGACTATAGAGTCACCTATTACTAGTATGTTGGGTATGTTATTTTTGCCTTAAAGGCTGTGATTCTGTGTCACGCTGGTTTGGTGAAGTACGTGTTTCATGGTTTGTGCTGGGGGGGTGGAGGTTGCTTGGATGTCTGCTTTGGTGGTCTCTGTTGCTTTTGCAGATTTTTATTTAGAGCCTCCGATTATTTTTTCGTGTATTTATGTGTGTTTTTTGTCAGTGCTGGTTTAATGGGTCTATGTGAGACTGGTGGTGTGATGTCAGTATTTCCCTTCTCCTCTTGACTGTCTGATCCAGTCTTGGGTTGAGAGAGCTTAGCCTCCAGTTTGGCTACATAATTGCATCTCTCGCATGTATTAGTGTTTGATGGTAGGAGGAGAGGGTTGTCTGTGTACATGAGGCAGGTGTAACATTGCCTCAAAATGCCCAGATTCACCAGTTGGACTGGAAAGTACACCTGAAACTGCCCTTTGGACATGCCTGGATAGGTACACTGAACTGTTTTACTGAATAGCTGGTAAGGTCGAATAGAGAGCCTTGTTCTTCTGTACAGTATAGGGGGTCTAGTGCTAGGGTTTATAAGTGCTTGCTATGAGTTTTAAGCAAGTGCCAGGCTGAGAAATGAATGGCTTGAGTGCTTAAGTTGAAAGTTTGTCTAGTTGCAAGTGAAAAATTGAAGAGGAGACTTTGTTGAGCCGGGAATAGTTATACCCTAGCTAACCGGCACTGCCCAGTGTGCAAATCCGGGCAAATGCAGTTTTTATAGCAGGGAAATGAAAGAGATAGAAATTAGCCCAAAACGGCCAATAAACTACTAATTTCTGGGCTGAAACCACTCCTCCAGGGACAGATAGGCTGCTCAAAGCTCCCCTCTCTCACAGGTGAACAGAGAAACTACCTTCTATCCAAGTAAGGTATGGGCAAACACAGAGATTTGTAACACAGCCCTGAATTCAGCACTAACCTGAAAACTGGACTATACTAGCTTAGAAAGGTGGGTAACAAGTATATATTTTTTCAGAAAATAAAGCAGATAGAATAAAAAAAACTCTTTAAATGCACAGAAAAGGATGCTTATTGTTATATATCTCAGTTCAGAGTTGTAGTCAATGCCCCTAGTAATAAAGTAGGAAGAAACACAAATACAGTAAAAGCAGATGAATAAAGTTCCATTGTATGTATATATATATATATATATATATATATATATATATATATATATATATATATAACAATAGAAAACAAACAAACTGATTTAAACAAGTTACCCAATTAACCAGAAAAATGCTCAAAAACTGAGCCCTGTTCCAGCAGTCTTCAATCAGACAAGTTCTAACACTCCCGCTACTAGGGTGCAGGGAAACCTTCTCCAAAAAAGATGGCCTGGATCAGTGCTCAAGTTATACAAACAAAGCTAGATTCAGCAGGCCTGAATCTTCTCCTATGCTGCAGCAACAAGGCGCACCAATTTCAGAAAGAAGCAGTTCAAATAAGCAGGCACAATAAGGCTGTGACCAGAAATTCCCAGCTCAGACGGGCAGAATCCAGCCTCTCCTCCCACAAAATTGCAGACCACAAAGCTTCTTAATGTAGATAAGTGGCCTGAAGCCCAAGTGCTTAAACCAGAACTAATACACTTTTAGAATAGCAGACACTGAGCCTTCAATCAGCAATTTCCAAGTTGGAAGGATGTAAGCTACCTGTCCTGCCACAACAATGCAGATCACAAACCTTCTTAATGTAAAACAACCGTTATGAAGCCCAAGTGTTTAAACCAAAAGATTTAGAATAACAGCTACAATTTAATCAGGCCACTACCAAGCAGTAATAAATGCAGCAGAATAAATAAAATTGAGTACTTTTAAGAAGACGCAAAAGCAAAATAAAGTAAGAGGAAACACAAATACAGTAAAAGCAGAGGAATAAAGTGCAAATTATTTTTGTTAGTAAAGTGCAAGGAGAGAGGAAGGAAGAACCTAGGTGGGTTGGCCTTCTCAAATTTTCTCTCTCTATTAAGTAGAGTGAACACTAGACTCAGAGTATGATCTCACTGTATTCGGTTAAGTGAGCAAATGAGATGGACTCAGGAGGAGTGGTCAAATACAGACTTACAGGAGGGGCGGGCGATTCCAGAGCCACCAACACTAACACCAAAACAAGAACATGGAGTGTGGGTGGGGACAAATTGCAGAGAGAGACAGAGCACACACACACACACACTATTCATTGAAATACACAATTAGGTACAGAAAAAATGAAAACAGTACTTTTAAAACTGCAATTTTGTACTTAACTTCAGCTTCTAATGCAGGTGATTATAGCTAAGCAAGTCTCAGAAGTTGAACATAAAATTATTTCTCAAACTTTGTGGCTTGCACTTAAAGTACAGAGGAATCCCTGTAGGCTAACAGTTAAATATCAGATAACAAGAAGTGAGAAGACCACCACCCCCTCTTATAGCAGAGAGAGACACAGCACACACATTATTCATTGAAACACACAATTAGGTACAGAAAAAAATGAAAAACAGTACTTTTAAAACTGCAAGTTGGTACATAACTTCACCTTCTAATGCAGGTGATTATAGCCAAGCAAGTCTCTCAGAAGTTGAGCATAAAATGATTTCTCAAACTTTGTGGCTAGCACTTAAAGTACAGAGGAATCCCTCTCGGCTAACAGTTAAATATCAGATAACAAGAAGTGAGAAGACCACCACCCCCTCTTATAGAAGAGAGAGACACAGCACACACACTATTCAGTGAAACACACAATTAGGTACAGAAAAAATAAAAAAACAGTACTTTTAAAACTGCAAGTTTGTACTGAACTTCAGCTTCTAATGCAGGTGATTATAGAAAGCTAGTCTCTCAGAAGTTGAGCATAAAATGATTTCTCAAACTTTGTGTCTAACCCTTAAAGTACAGAGGAATCCTTCTAGGCTAACACTTAAATATCAGATAACAAGAAGTGAGAAGACCACCACCCCCTCTTATAGCAGAGAGAGACACAGCACAAACACTATTCAGTGAAACACACAATTAGTTACAGAAAAAATGAAAAACAGTACTTTTAAAACTGCAAGTTTGTACTTAACTTTAGCTTCTAAGGCAGGTGATTATAGCCAAGCAAGTCTCTCAGAAGTTGAGCATAAAAGTGGAGAGATCCAGAATGGGTCTTAACTCCCCTGTCTTCTTTGGCACCAAAAAGAATCTGGAATAAATGCCTAATCTGGTCTGGTCTGGGGGACGGGTTGGATGACTCACTTTTCTAGCAGCTTTGCAATTTCCAGTGCTGCTTCCTCCCTTTGTGTGGGTAGAACGTCCAGGAGGTGTTTGGGCAGAAGAGGTGATTGGTTGAAAGGGATGGAATAGCATCTGGATATGATCTACAACACCCAGCGATCGTCCGTGATAGACTTCCAGGCTGTTGGGTGTAGCGAGAGGCATTCCCTGACTGCCTCCAGAGCTGAGCAGCTGGGCAACCCTTCAGGGCTGCTGCGTGGGTCTGTCCGAGAAAGGCCCTCGAAACCCCTCATTCCTTGGATCCCCCCTGCCTTGGGGGCGGCATTTATCGAATTCCCCTATGCTTCTAGGGGCAGGTGAATCCTGAGCATCCTGGGAGAACCTCTGAGACTTTCAGAACCACATCTTCTTTGCCCCCTGCTAATTCCTCCAGAAGGTTTGCTTGGAGCGTTGAGAAGCGGATCCCAACTGCAAAGTCTTCCCGTCCTTCTCGCTCTGGACAAGAGTGTCAGATACCGACTTTCCAAACAGGGTGGAACTGTTGTACGGGGCATTTGGTAAAGAATGCCTTACAGGGTTCTGAGAATGCACGGAGTCGGAGCCAGGTGTGATGCCTGATGGCAGCACCTGTCCCGGCAGCTCTAATGGCGTCTTCAGTGGCATGAGAGAGAAGTCGCATAGAGGTGTTAGCAATCAATGTGAGGGTGGCCATGCGAGAAGAGAAAACCCTCTGGTCCTCCTCTGGCATGGACCCTGGGGGTAGACCCAGCAATCTCCTTGACAAGGTCTCGCTGAAGTCTAATTATGTGTGCCATATAATTCAGCGCAGGTACCAAAAATGTGGCTGAAGTGTACACCCACTTCCCAGAGTGATCCATCATCCTGGACTCTCGGTCTGGCAGATGGACTGTGAAGCTCTCCTGCACGAGCTGCTTCTTAGTGGCTGCTGCCACTGCCATGGCATCTATGGGGGATCCCTTGGTCCAATGGGTCCTAGCTGAGGGAGCGCTCAAAATCTTGTCAGGGTATTTGGGGATCGGCTCCACCGTGTCTGGTTCCTTCCATGCCCAAGATGTAATTAGACCCACCAGTGGATATGTGGGAGGGGACATCCAGGATGTAGAGAGTCCTGCACCAAACTCCTCCAGGAACACCGATTCATCCGGGTTGGGTTTCTGGGCAGACCACCCCCTCACTGATGAAGGATATCCATAATGTCTCCAAAGGAGACATCCTTGGGAGGTGACCGGGGGAACCCTCCCCGGGGGGGGACCTTCCCCTTCCTCCAAGTCGATGTCCTCCATGAGGTACTCCAGTTGGGAGTCAATGTGCCTCCTTTTGCATGTATGTTTTCAATGTGCCTCCTCAGGGGGAGTTTCTGGGGATTATTCAAAAATGTCTGACTGCTCCCATGTTGGAGCTCCCTGAGGCAAAGAGGCAGCATGCTGTCTCTGAGGTAGCAAGATGGTGGAATCCATACCAGAAATAGAGGGAGCCTGAGCGGATTCTGAAGACTAGATAGTCAAGGGTCTCAATGGTATCAGGAGAACCCTCTACACCTCATCAAAGGTAGAAGGACAGCGAACCATCTAAGAAGGAAGTACAGATGGGTCTGCCACCCTCTGGATCAACAGGAGAGTCAGAGCCAAAACTCTGGGTGCCGAGACTCTGATTGGAAGGCTCTTTCCAAAAGGCTCAGAGCTGACACCATCCCCTCAGATCCAACGCCGAGTCTATGGCTCCAAGAGCCAGACAGATCCGAGCTCATCGGATCCGACCTACTCAAGGTAATGGCCGGAGTTGAGGTACAAGGTACCATCGGCACCGACCCCTCGAAGTCAACAGTCCTCGGATCCAAAGGCTCCGAAACAGGGGATCTGATCGGAGAAGGAGTAATTGATAGGAACATGCACTGTATGCCCTCTGCTCCAGAGGGAGAGGGGACAGGCAAAACTCCTATCTGTATCTGAGTGCGGATACATTTCCATATCTTCATGCATTCCGCATCTTCATGCATTCCCAGTGAATGCAGTGTCTTGTTTGGAAGGCGCAGTGGTGAGTGGTAGAGTTGTTGCCTCACAGCAAGAGGTTCTCCAGTTCTATTCTCGGCTGGGGTGTCTTCTGTGCGGAGTCTGCATGTCCTCCCAGCGTTTGTGTGGGGTTCCTCTGGGTACTCCGATTTCCTCCCACTTTCAAAGACATGCGTCTGCAGCGTTTCTCCCCAGGCCTCCACTGAAAATTGGCTTTGTTCCAAGTCTGACTTTCCCGATAAACAAATCTTAAATAAATAAATAAATGAATAAATCATCCTGTTCACCTTCGCTTTGGAAAGGCTGTGGGTGGATCGAGATGAAGAGGCCACCGATACTCGACTGGAGGGTCAGTGAGGTGAAGCTGGGGCTGGCAAACAGATCTAAATTTCCTCTGGCTCTGGGGAGAAGTGAGGGGAATGGAGCTGGGGAGAGTGGTTGCAGGGTCGAGCGGACCTTGGTCCGTAGACCAGCAGAGGCTGAGCGATCTGGGGATCGCTTCCTCAGCCTGCCCCTGTGTTTATGTTTGTCCCTGTCCCCGGACCTCTTGGCGGGAGGTTGAGTCCCAGAGGCCGGGGTGGAGACAGCAGAAGTAGTAGTCTGGGTTGAGGAGGCCTGGACCCCAGTGGTATGAGGGGTAAGAAGGCCTTTTAAAATTAGCTTGTTCTCCCTGTCCCTCAATGTGCAGGGGTTGAAGCCTAACCATACCACTCAGAGTGTGGCCATCAGCTGGGTAGAGCTAATGGCCACACTAAGTGCACTTTCTAAAGCCTGGTTTGGGGTTCTCCGACATAGTCACAGTAAAGAAGCCCAACCAGAACAATGCTCATACACACATGTTACAGATAGAAGATAGAAGAAATTTTTTTTTTTTAATCGACAAACAGCGCAAGGGTGGGGAGGTAGAAAGGATAGAAAAGAGAGAAATTTAAGTAAAAGGAAGATAGAAACTCACAAAAAATTCAGTCACTTACCCAAAGGAAGCTCAAAGCAGTGGATCATGATGCTTATGCTAGCGCAGCAAACTAGATCTGAAGGGAGGAAGGAGACATGAATACAGTCTGTTCCTTCCAGCTTCTCAGGTACAGCAGAAAATCTCAGGTTTTCTCTACATGTTGTGTCCTCTAATTCTGTTATTTTTGAAACCTCTCCTTGTGCATTCTCATATTTAGCTGGCCTTTTCTTCATTTCGATCTCTGAGTTTTGCAGTTTTGTCATCTCATCTGAGTATTTGCTTAAAGCTTCTCCCATTTTTTACAGCCTTTTATTGTTTGAGTTGATATACTCCATTAGTGTTTCATTTATTTTAGTCAAGTCTATATGCAATTGCTTTATATTTTCCTCAGGGTTACTGGAAGTCATGTCTGGAGCTTGCACTTCTTTTTGCTGAACAGCTACAGTACTTTTCCTAGTCAGTGTTTTTTCATCACCTTTTGTAGCTGATTTTCCTTCAGGTCCCCTGTATTTCTTTTTCATAGGACAGTGCACTTACTAGTTAGCTACTGAAATTTACTCAGAAATCCAGGTCCACTGGCTTTCTCTGCTAAGTTTCTGTTTTCACACTGGGAGAGCCATAATTAAGTTGTTACTCACTGTGCAACTGTCTTGGAAGGTTTAGCTAAAGAAAAAACTGTAGTTATCCTTTGCTTCAGAAGCTAATCTCTGTTCATGGGTTGGTTTGCTGGTCCTTATAGTGGTTTTCAGTGTCTTGTTAATATTTTTTATACTGTCCTCATTCTGCGGAACTGTATCCTTATTGTCCAGTTTAATGATTTTTAGCTCTTGTTATAAAGTTTGTTTATGTCAGTTAACCACTAATAGATTTGTAAATTAGTTGAATTAGCTGGTTATGACTTCTCAACAAAACTACATATGGAGGCCTAGGTATGGTAGTCTTTGGACTTCTTTGTACATCTCTGAAAGAAAAACTGATTTAGTGATGCTCCCAGAAATATCCCTCAAAAGGCAAAAAAAAAGGTGTTCTCTTCCAGGTTTTGGCAGACTTCTGTCTTTAATGATGAGGGGAGACCGGATCTTCCAGAATTAACAACCTTGCTACACTGTACTTGCTCTCGTGTAGCCTAGAAGGGACATTTTTTTCACCTTTTAAGTGGCACAGCTTTGCTTTATAAAAGAAGAGAGAAAGTTTTTTTCCCTTATAAACACATTATTCCTAAATAAACATTTTACCTGTAGAACATTATCATCCTGCAGTTGCATATTTTAAGAAAATGAAGACAAACACTTGCTGCCTCCATGTGTAGAGGGGTGACTCCTGAATATGACCCACCCAACCTGGGCTCAGTTAGTGCCTTGGGTACAGGAGGAGCCTGCTTAGGAAAGAATACATGATTACCTGTTCTTGTAAGGGTGTGGATGAGGCATGTACAGAAAATTATTCTGTCATTAATGAATTCTCAGTGAAAACTACAGACCTAATAGGAACTATCCACTTGCAAGGGGGCAGGGCTACTTGAAGCGGTTATGTGACCTGCATACGAAAGTGACATCTCCCAACTGAACATACTGCATATCCATCTCTGGACCATTTTCAGCAGCACACAGGGGAAAGGCTATGGTGCTTAGGAGTAATCCCCTGATGACTGCTGCACAGCAACTGTCTCTGTGATGGGCAGGATCAATGTAACTGGCCAGAGGCTCAACAGGTGTGGAGTCAAAAAAGAAAATGAAGATAGCCCCTCAACTGACTATTAGAAATGCCACTAATAAGATGAGAAGGATAAAAATCCAAGCAGTATACAAACATAAGTTCACAGGTACTCTTGGCTAGCTGGCTTGAGGTTTGCATGTCATTACCAAATGTTTGAGTTCATGTTTTCCCTGTAAGCATCTAGAGAGATTTTGCATGAATGTAAAGATGGTACATTTTTATACCAAATGGGACACTGTTTCTGTGGGGAAATAAGTTAATCTCTTAGTTGTGTTAGTTTCCATTTTAAAATTAAGTAGGCCCTTCTGGTAAATCATTTGCCAAATAAGTTGGAAAGAAGACACTCATTGAGAAAAGAGTTTTTGACAGCTTTGTAAGTCAAATGCCGTTCAGCTTTTAAAAATCTGCACAAATTATAAAGCACAGTAGATGGCCAGTGTCAATGATTTTGACTGTACCCTTCATAACTGAAGCACTCAAAATGTTTTTTTTTGGAATAACTTTTTTTTTCATTTTACCACATTGCTTTAAATATCCTGTTTGTTTTTTTTTTCTTTCTGTTACTTATAGTTGCCTTCATCTCAACAGACTTTCAAAGAATTATTGAATTACTTATGGATGTTGATTATTTGATTTCTGCTACGATGTTTTATATTGTTAATGATATTTTCAAAATCGGGCCTTAGTAGCCTGTAAGCTGAGTTGCTGTTAGTTTTAGCCGTCAGTGCCTTAGTTGCTGTATCAGCATTTCTGATTTAGCTTGATATGACTTCTGTATGGGTAGGCCCCACCCTTAAAAATAAACAAAGAAGTTGGCCAAGACATAAGGAAACCATGATGGTAGTCACGAAATTCGTAAAAGAAAACAAGAAAATAATTCATTTTTCCCCTGAATTTCTGTCTTCTTTAAGGATATGTGATTTGTGGTCTTTTCTTATTATGACAGCCCGAGAATGTATATAACTGGATTGAGTCCTTTTTAAATTAGCTTAATTATGGTTTATTGGCTGTTGCACTATAGTTAAGAATATGTTAGATTACTGATTGACTATTAAGGCTGTAATTACAATAAAAGCATGCTAGGCAGTTAATTGGCAGAAATTTTATAATTGTACTTCTGAAATTGTTGCATCGTTTATAAACTCAATACTTTTCAGTTAGAATTATTATTTTATCGGTAGTTCATAGGTGCATAAGTGTGTACTAGGCTTATGACAGCTATGGCCTTTATAAGCCTAGCTATGCATCCAAAATGTGACCCATACGTTTTAAGTTTTAGACATTTTGTAGGGGGTGATTTCTGGCTTTGACTTAAATTACTGACTACCTCTGTCCATCAGGACATAGGCACCAGACCAAAGATGAAATTACAATTTCCCATATACTGGTCCGATTTATGCTTAAATATGGTAAGGGAGCGACTTTGCTTCACATGGATGAGGAACCTTTTCCAGAGAATGTTAATTCTCTGAGGTACATATCTGTCTCTCCAACATGTCCTATTTATGTCACAAGCAAAATATAGGGCTTTGGATATAGTAGTTTTGATTCTGTTTGTTTTGCAGATGTGCAAAAGATTCATCAGAGCGGGGTCCAAGGATACTTCATACGCCAGGCATAGGTTGCCTTTCAGTAGTCTGAGACCGAGTATTGAGGCAGAGCTTTGAGGTGATCCTCATAGGACATTGTGTTCACTCTCTGTTTTCATTTTGTAAAGAACTTTTGTAGATGTTCTGATTGCTGCATGTGTCTGGTCAGGTACATGCCGAAGGGGGCACTGTACTGTATGATGGTTCTGATGGGGGCTGATTACAGTGGTATGATGCCCTCCCTGGACCTAGATGCCATGCCCTTACTTAGAAGTTGAGCAACATAGAAGGATTTTCTTACTACCTTGGACATATGTTGGTTGAAGGCTAGGTTGCTACTACATGACATGAGTTCCCAGATCCCTAACTAGTGAGTTAGTTTCCCGAGGTGGCTTTCTTCCCAAAACGTTCTGCAGTGCATTTCTTGGCATTGAGTTTTAAGCCATGAATTTGACACCAGTCATTAGCTTGTGTTAGACCTTTCTGTAGGGTGTTTTCATCTTGGTGGGATTCTGTGACTGCTCCCAGCTTGCAATCATCTGTAGACTTGGTCAGCCAGAAGCCTTTGACATCAGCTTTGACCTCTGAGAAGCTGATGCAAAGAGGAGTGAGCCCAGCATGGAGCCCTAACTGACTCTAATGGTGACTGGCCTCACTGATCCTAATCTCCTCGTTACTATCTGTGGGCCAGTTGGCTATCAAGCATGTAATAAAGGAGTTTATGCTTAGTTTCATAAGTTTGTTAATGTCTGTGTGGGGTATTGTATCAAATGCCTTATCCAGATCAAGATAGGAAGTATACGCTGCTTTACCTTTGTGGATTGTCTTGCTGACCTTTTCAAAGAGGTCCACCAGGTTCAGTAAGCATGGCATTCCTTTGACAAAGTCATACTGGGATAGATCCAGTGTCTGGAGGTTTTGTATGTCTTTGTTGATCATATCCGTGATATTTCTTTCCATGGCTTTGCAAATAAGACTAGTCAGACTAATGGTTCTGTAGTTTCCTGAATCTGTTGTTGGTCTTTTCTTATGAAGAGGATGACCATTGTAGTCCTTCATTCTTTTGACACAAAACCAGTTTTGAGGCTATAGTTAAATAGTGACTGCAGTGGCCTAGATAAGTGGTATTTTAGACTATTCAGGAGGCATCATGGGATGTTTTGGGGGCCTATGAGACTGTGCTCTTGGCTTTAGTGAGCACAGCTAAGATATGCTGTCTTGATAAAGTTGGAGGGGTTATGTTTGAGGGTATTTTATTTCTTAGTGGATGGCTGGGTATGTGTGGGGGCAAAGTTGGAACTGAGTTTATCAGCTATCAAGTTCTCAGTGAATGCGGCACCATTAACCATCACACACTACTGCATGCTGCCTTCGAGGTTTCTGATACAGCTGAAAAAGGCCTTACAGTTGTCTTTTGCCTGGAAGGCTATCTTAACCTTGAACTTAGCTTAATTGACTTAATTATACCTCTTAGTTGCCTGTTTAGTTTGATGAGTGAGTTATATCTATGGTTGTTATACTTCTTGATTTTTGCCTTATTTTTTTTTTGCACATCTTGTTTAACTTGGGATACCACCAGGAAGTTTATTTTTGGAGTTAGTTATGGGCTTACTTCTAGTAGGTACAGCAGCCTCTACGCAGTCATTGATATAGTTTTACAGAGTTTTTGTGAAAAGTTCTGCATAGGCTGCTGTGTTCTGTGGGTTTGGGGGCAATGAATTTTGACAAACTATCGCTTAATAAAAGGTAGTTTGCCTTGGAGCTGTTCATAACTATTACTGGGTTTACTGAGTTTGTTATTTATTTATTTATTTGGCATTTGTTAACCAGGATGGTCCAACTGGGCATAGCCCTTTTTCAGCAAAGGCCTGGGGAGAAAAGCTCCACATTAAAACTATAAAAATAAGAACTTGATAAAAGTACATGACAAATATTTACAAATAATTTGACAATATAAGCAATAATAGTAAAAATATAACTATAAGTAAAAATAAGATGGAGACAGAGAAAGTAGATAACATTGAAAGAGTAAATGAAGAAAAAAAAAGGAAAGTCAAGTTGGGCCACCATGTAAAAAAATTTGAAAAAGAGGGGAGTAGGGGAACAAAAGGAGAGTAGTGGAAGAAAGTAGAACCAGAGTAGGGGAAGGGTACACGTTGGATGATTACAGAGACAAGACCAAGTGCTATTTAGATGTAGTTTAAGCATTTTCTTAAATTCATGAACATTGGAAATATTCCCCAGGGGCAAAGGAAGTTTGTTCCATTGGGTGGCAAGAGAAGAGCTGTAGAGATAGTGTCCAGTTGATTTTTTAGGTTTGTAAATTTCCAGTAGGTATTTTATTTAGATCGGTGAGTTGATTTTGAGTTTGAAGGAGACAGCTTCATGGTCAAAACTTACCAGGGAGGATATGATATTAGGGGAGGGGTTCAGCATCCTCCCATATTTGTTAGTATGAAGTCCAGTATGTTGGAGCCTATATTGGGTGCATGCAATAAATGGTCAATGATGTTTAAATATTTACAAAGTCAAGGAATCTCTGAGCCTGCAAATTTTAGGCAATATAAGATTCCCAGTCTACAGAAAGTTAATTAAATTCTCCCATGATTAGGGTGTTTCGTTGGGTGGTGTCTCCAGTAAGTCGAAGTATGTGCTGTGAGTTTCTTGGGACATGAAGGGTATCCTATAGCTAGTTACGATCTGGTACAAGATTTTATCTATGGTTATCTTCATGTGGAGAAACTCCAGTGTGTCATCCTCTTCAGCAAACCTTGAGGTATGCTTGCTATTGGTGTATATGGAGACACTTCAAACTCTAGCCCCTGTCTGTATACTACTACTCTAAAAGTATGGAAGGCACTGAAACCTTGCACTGCTGGGATAATGTCTGGTGATTTAAACCATGTGTTGGTAACTGCACAGATGTTTGTTTTCTAGGGTTAGGAGGACTTGGGGGGAGTATAGTTTTTTGTTGAGGCTTCTGCCATTGAGCAGTTGCACCTTGAAGTTCATTTGAGTTGATTTTGCTGTGTTAGTAGGTTTGTCAAATTGGCATTGCCTGAAAATGGCACTATGGATGTGGATAAAGTTTTAGTCAATATTCAAAAGCTTAGAGGGGTCAGCTGCAGACCATCCTTGGCAAAGTAATTTGGTCTGTTAACTATGACCCATGTTGACAAATATTGGATCACCTTAGAATGATACTAGAAACTCATCCAATGTTAAGTTGTCAATCTCGCCTTCATTCTTGCTGGATGGGTTCGGAGCTGATCCTCGGCTCCGACTCGGCACTTGCTAAGCTCGAGAGTCACTTTTACCAGCTCGAGGCAGCCCCATATCCCATGATGCAAGGCGGTATATACCCAGATCTCGTTTGCCGCTTCGCTTATGAGGTAATCCTTTTACCAGCTCCTGGTAAGTGTTTATTATTATACATTTAGTCACCCCATTCCTAAAATTTCTCTCTTTCAATAGTTTTCTATTATTGTTAAGATACTTGTAAGGGTTTTTTCTGACTAAGTTTACTTTCCCTAGTTTACTTTTTTTAGTCAGGCCTTCATTCCCTCCCATCCCCCCCCCCTCTGTTAGGGTGTGTGTGTGTGAATTTAGTTATTATACCTTAACTTTAATTGTTCTGATTCGGGACTGTGTGTGTGTTTTGTATTTGGAAAAGCACTATGTCCAAAGAACAGAGGGTCTCAGGCTTCAAGAAGTGTGACTCGTGCTGTCAGAAGATGTCTCTGACAGAGGGTCACACTTCTTGTATATACTGCCTGGGACCTCTCCACCTGCAGGACTCCTGTGCAATTTGTCACTCTTTTAGCCAGAGAGTCCTGCAGGAAAGGAGAAATAAACTTATATTAAGAGGACTTCTTAAACCGGAGGGCTCCCCGGCAAAATCGGCTCCGGGTAAGCCCTCTAACACTACCAAGGCCCAGGTTTCTGTTCCTAAGCCTTCGGCCTTGGCTCCGACTCCTTCGGAGTCGAGATCGGCTCCGGCTGGAGCCGATCTTAGCTTGGAAAAATCTTCGGCACCGATAGCTATCGGTGCCGATACTTTGTCAGTCACTTTGGTGTCTGCTCCGACTGGCTCCGACGTCCATGTGGCTCGGGCTTCGGTGTCGGCGCCGACCGACTCCGACACCATAATTTCCTTGCCTGTATCGGCTCCGGCTGGAGCCGATACATCTATACCTACACTCGGAGCCAAAAAGTTATCGGCTCTGTCTGGATCCGTGGTTTCTTCGGCTCCGATGGTTCCTTCGAGAAAGAGGTCCAGGTCTCCCTCACCTCTTCTTTCAGAGCGGAGCCATCGGAGCTGATCATCTAGGTCTTCCAGGTTGTCAGACCATGATTTAGAGAGGGTGGTAAGCAGATTGTTAAAATCACAGGCACTAGCCCAAATGCTTCATAGTCCGTCTCAACAGACGACTATTAGTCCACACCCTCTTCAAGTTCCTCCTTCGACTCTACCCCAGAGTTTGGAGCTGGAGTCTACGGGAATAGTTACTGCTATGGCTGAGGGGCAAATACCCCCCCCTTCTGCGCCTTCAGCATCTACTCTTATCTCCTCCTCGAGACCTTCCTTGGAGGGATTCGGTGGCCGGGCTTCCCTGGTCTGCTCCGAGGGGTGAGTGGCATCGGACCTTGTCCCACCCGCTCTTCCCCTTGGAGCTTCGGCCTTGGTGAGCTCGGCTCCGACATCTGCCTCGGAGCCTTCCCTTTCGGTGGGCCCGGGAGTCCCAGTTTCTTTGGAACGGGTTCTCTCGGATCTCCCTGGGAGGGGAGCCTTCGAGGTGATGAGGAGTGTGCTGGCCCCTGGGCTCAGTCAGCAGTCTATTCCTTTAGCTCCTCCCTCTTCGGTGCCTGTTGATATCTCTTCCCACTCTCTTGCTCCCAGACCGAGAGATCCACCGCCTCAGGTTTCCCCACTGGGAGGAACCCCCTCTTCCGAGGATTCTCCTGATCCGTCAGGAGATCCTCCGCACAAGAGGACGTGTAAGAGGAAGCACCTGGACTCCCCTGAGTCTACTACTTCGGATACCGACTTAGATGAGTCGGAGGGGTCCCCAAGATCCCCCTCTGAGGATGTCTCTTTTTCAGACATCCTAGAACTTCTAAAACAGAGGGGAAACTGGCCCTCCATAAACCCCTCCAAGGATGAGTCGGTATACCTCGAGGCATTCAGATCTCGACCCTCCACCTCCTGGGTGTCTCCACCTTTTGACCCCCTCATGGAGGTAATAGCTCGGAAGGCGTGGGCAGCTCCTGATTCCGTAGAACCAGTTCCCAGGAGGCCTTCTAAATTTATTACAGCCCCTTCCGAAAAGCAATTCCTTACAAAAGGTGTCCCTGTTGATGCCATGGTGGTGGCGGCCACCACTAAGAAGGAACTTGCAGATCCTTCCGTACCAGTCCATCCTCCTAACAAAGATTCTAGGACCATGGACAGGTATGGTAAGCAGATGTTTTCCTCAGCGACCTTTGCTATGCGTTCGCTGAATTACTTATGTCACTTCACCAGACTTCAAAGGGACATCCTTAAAGAATTAGGTGAAGTAGTACAGGATCCTACAGTCCAGGGGTTCAAGATAAGATTGCTTCTCAGCTAGGAATCCTTAACTCCATAGCCAACCCCTCCATGCGGCTGATTTCGTATGCAGCAGATGGAGCGAGTAGTGCTGCAGGGACAGGAGTGGCTCTTAGGCGTCAATCCTGGATGCGGCTCTGTAATTTTGCAGATCCCTTTAAGGTGTCCTTCACAAACTCTCCCTTCGATGGAGCAACTTTGTTTGGTCCTCAGGTGAAGGATACGTTGACCAGGTGTGAGCAAGATGGCAAGACTCTCTCTGCCGTAGGGGTCCGTTTTTCCACCCCTTCTAGGCCTTACCCTAAAGGACAGAAGGGCGGAAAGATGTGGTTCCGTAAATCTCAGGGAGTCACGCCGGATACATGTGGTCAGTTTACCCCTAGAGGCAGAGGGGGTAATAATAGCAGACGCCGCCCTAGGGGCAGAGGGGGTCCACAAAACCAGGGAAGCAGAGAGCCTCTCTCTGACAAGCCCTTCCAGCATCCCTGAAGTGTTGCCCAACTGTCCATCCTTGGAGGCAGTCGGGGGAAGATTATCGCTGTACCCAGAAGCCTGGCTTTCCCTTTCACAAGACAAATGGGTACAGTCGATCATATCCGAGGGTTACAAGATTCCTTTCGAGGAAAGTCCTTTCACTCACAAAAATTCCCTTCCAGATGTTTCACCCGGTCTAAGGGAAATCGCAAAATTAGGAGTATCAAAGCTTCTACAAAAAAGGGCCATTCAGCCAGTTCCAACAGACCATTCAGAGCCCGGAATCTACTCAAGGTTCTTTTTGGTTCCCAAAAAGACGGGAGATTGGAGACCAATATTGGACCTCAGCAGACTCAACAAGTCCGTGAAAAAGACAAGATTTCGGATGGTCACACTTCAATCGATTTTGCCATTTCTGGGCAAAGACAACTGGATGTGCTCAATAGACCTTAAGGATGCATACTATCACATAAAAATCCACAGACGCTCCAGAAGGTTTCTCCGCTTTCGGCTGGGGTCCAGTCATTTCCAATTCAGAGCCCTGCCCTTTGGTCTCATTACAGCCCCCAGAGTGTTCACCAAATGTATGGCAGTGGTCACGGCTCACCTGAGACGTCAAGGATTCCAGGTGTTTCCGTATCTCGACGACTGGCTCCTCCCAGCCACCACCAGGCATCAACTTCTCCAAGCCAGAGATTATACCCTAAATCTCTGCACTCATTTAGGAATTTCTATCATCTACGAAAAATCCTCCTTATTGCCCTGCCAATCTATTACTTTTATAGGCGCAAATTTAGACACTGTCCGGATGTCAGCAAACCTCACAAGCAACAGAATCCTAGACATCCAAAACCATGTGGATCATCCTTGCCAGCAAAAAGGTGCAAGCCAGACTAGTCCTAAAGGTATTGGGCCTCATGGCAGCTGCCATTACTCTTCTCCCTTTGGCCCGCTTTTACATGCGTCTCCTTCAATGGATGTTGTTCACCCAATGGCCTTACCAACAACTCCCCATGCGTCATCAAATTCTGGTGACACAAACTTGCAAAAACCATCTATCCTGGTGGATTTCTTCTCCCCAGGTTCATCAGGGCAGACCCTTTGTTTCCCCGGCCCCGGTAGCCACAGTCACTACGGATGCCTCCCTGATCGGGTGGGGGGGTCATTATCAGGGAAGGATGGTTCATGGGACGTGGCAACCGTTCGAATACCACCTGCACATAAATGTCCTAGAGATGAGAGCAGTGCTTTTAACGTTGCAAGCCCTCAGCGACTTTCTTCCCTTGGGAACTGTTGCAGTTCACACGGACAATATGTCCGTAGTGTGGTATATCAACAAACAGGACGGAACCAAGTCCTACCCTTGTGTCGAGAAGCTCTCAGACTTTGGCAATGGGCGATCTCCTCTCATCGGTTTCTGGTAGCAACGCATATCCCTGGGAAAACCAACATTTTAGTGGACAGATTGAGCAGAGCTATTCTCATGCCTCACAAGTGGTCTCTGAAGCAATCTATAGTGGAGGAGATTTTTCAAGAATGGGGCCACCCATGTTGCGATCTTTTTGCTACTCCCCAAAACAGCAAATGCCCGGACTTCTTCTCTCTCTTCCCACTTCCAGGCCATCCCCCCAGAGACGCTCTTACCCAAGATTGGCCCCAGGGACTTCTTTATGCCTTTCTTCCCTTTCCTTTGATACCACAAGTACTCCAGAAAGCTACCATTTTGAGAGCCAAAATGATTCTCATTGCCCCGTATTGGCCTCGACAAATTTGGTTTCCGTTCCTCCATCGTCACCTCTTGGTGCAGCCGTGGCATCTGGACCCAGTGCCAGATCTTCTGATCCACCAATCGGGTCAGCTGCATCGGTCCATTCCTTCTCTCAACCTCACAGCTTGGTTGCTCCACTTCCTTCCTTAGCCAGGCTTCCTATGATCTCTAACCCTGTTAGGATATCATAGTGGCTTCTCTTAAATCCTCTACTAGAAGGATTTACACTAGCAAGTGGAAACGCTTTCTCCTTTGGGTGAAATCAAGGAATATAGATCCTTTTACTGCCCCTGTTCATACAGTTTTGGATTTTTAGCGAAATCCTTAAATCGGGTTCTTCAGCTTCCACTGTCAAAGTTCAGTTAGCTGCGATCTCGAACTTTCATGTCGGTTTTGCAGACCATAACATTATGTCCCACAGGCTTTGTAAAGCTTTTCTAAGAGGAGTTTTTCTCCTTAATCCTCCTGTCAGGAGTCCTCCTCCTCAATGGGACCTAAATCTAGTGCTGACATCCTTAATTCTTCCTTCCTTTGAGACAGCTGTTTCATGTTCTCTAAAGTTTCTTTCTTGGAAGACACTCTTCCTTGTCGCTATTACCTCGGCTAGGAGAGTGTCAGAATTGCATGCCCTTTCTGTTCGTCCCCCATATTTGGTCTTCCACAAGGACAGAGTATCCTTGAGAACTAATCCTTCCTTTTTGCCCAAGGTTGCTTCAAAAACAAATTTAAACCAATCTATTGATCTCCCCGTATTTTTCCCCAATTACTCCAACAGATCAGAACAAAAATTACATTATCTTGATGTTCACCGCCAACTCAGATATTATTTGGACAGAACAAAACAATTCAGAAAGTCTGATCAACTCTTTCTTTCTTATGCTCAGAATAAGAAAGGCCTTCCTGTTTCCAAAGTGACCTTGTCTAGATGGCTTTCTTCCACCATTTCAGAAATCTATCAACTTAGGGGCAAACAGCTGTGCTCAAAACCAAAGGCGCATTCCACCAGAAGCTTAGCCACTTCCACAGCTTTTCAGGCTAGACTTCCCTTAGATACTATTTGTGCAGCAGCCACTTGGGCCACTCCTCATACCTTTGTTTCTCATTACAAATTGGATTTGGCCTCCAGGGATAGAGCCAGTTTTGGTTCTACGGTTCTCAAGAGTCTGTTCCATTGAGCCACCCAGGATAGAGGTGCTAGGGACGCGGTCCCATCCAGCAAGAATGAAGGCGAGATTGACAACTTAACATTTAGAAGTTATGTACCTACCATAACGTTCCATGTTAGTTGTCTTCTCTCGCCTTCTTTCTTGCGACCCTCCCTCCTGCCCCCTTGCCTGGACAGACTTTGATCTCCCTTGTCAGGAAGATTGCTTCTTTGGGCGCCAGTTAGTTATCTGGGTTCCCATTATAGCCTTTTTGTTTAGGCTTATTGCTCTTCTTTCCTTACTGGAAAGTTTTTTGTGCTAGGTGTTTTCCCTATAAGTACCAAACGAGATCTGGGTATATACCACCTTGCATCATGGGATATGGGGCTGCCTCGAGCTGGTAAAAGTGACTCTCGAGCTTAGCAAGTGCCGAGTCGGAGACGAGGATCAGCTCCGAACCCATCCAGCAAGAAAGAAGGCGAGAGAAGACAACTAACATGGAACGTTATGGTAGGTACATAACTTCTAATTTGTTAAAATCAATCATTTTGTATTCATATTTTGACATTATCCTCGTTGAAGGTAATATGTTGCTCAGTGCTAGGCTCATACCAGCCTGACACATGTAGTTCGAGAACTCCATAATGTCTCTCTTCATATAGTCCAGGGAGATACATCTCAGGCCACTTACACTTTCATAGGTTCATGTGTTCATAGGTGTTTGCTAAGCTAAAGACCACAAGAGGCCTTTTTAAGCCTAGCTATGTATCCCAAATCTCTGAGAAGTTCTGGTACCCCTGATAAGTGTAAGCAGGGGCTTGGGAAATGAAACATTTACAAGCAGGGGCCTGGGTGAAGAACCATTTACAGGTTGCCTGTGTCCATTAAAAACATAGGTACCAAGCCAGGGATGAATTTTCTGTTCCCCATCCAATTGTCCAAGTTGACACTTGAATTAGGTTAGGGAGGAACATTGCTTCACATGGATGGGGAGCCTGTTCCAGAGATGGGATAGTCTCTGTGATACATACCTGTTTCTCTAGCAGATCCTACGTATATCGCAGGCAAGGTTTAAGTCTTTAGAATGGGTAATTCTAGTGCTGTTTGTTTTGTGGATATGCAAGAGGTCCATCAGAGTGGGGTCTGACAATGACCTGTATGCCAGGAATAGATCTCCTCTCAACAGCCTGTAGAAGACAGAATACAAGGATAGTGCCTTAAGGTGGTCTGTGTAGGACATTTTATTTGCGCCCTGTATTCTTTTAGTGAAGAACCTCTGTGGACGTTCCATTTGTTGGATATGCCTGGTTAGATGCATACAAAAGGAAGCTTTGTACTCAGTTATAGTTCTGATCAATGTGAATACAGTGGAACAATGACTTCCTTGGACCTAGATGCTATACCTTTGTTTATAAGTTCCTCAACATAGAATGATTTCCTCACTACTGTAGACACATTATGGTCAAAGGCTAGATTACTGTCTATGTGTGTTCTTAAGCCCCTGACTACTGGGTCATCTCTAAGGGGTGTGTTGTCAGTGTGATAGTTACCAGGGATGGATTATTTTCTGAAGGATACTATTATGCATTTCTTGGCATTTAGTTTTAGTCCATGGCTCTGACTCCAGTTGTTTGTTTGTGTCAGCCCTACCTGGAGAATGTTTGTGTCAGTGTGGGATTCAATGATAGCTCCTAATTTTCAATCATCTGCAAATTTAGTCAGCCAGAGACAATTGACATTGGCCTTGTCTTCAGAGAAGTAAATGCCAAAAAGGAGCAGTCCAAGGACCGATCCCTAAGGGATTCCACTTGTGACTGGCCTCTTTCTAGAGGTGGACTCCCCAGTTCTAACTACCTGGGTCCAGTCTGTGAGCAAGATGGCTGTCCACCGGGTGACATACGGGTTTGTCCCTAACCACTTAAGTTTATCAACAATGCCCGAGTGGGGTATTGTGTCAGATGCCTTAGCCAGGTCAAGGTAGGCAGCGTGAACCATTTTGCCCTCATCCATTGCTTTGGTGACCTTCTCAAAGAAGTCCACCAGGTTCAGTAGGCATGAACTGCTCTTGATGAAACCAAATTGTGTTGGGACTAGTGTCTGGTAGTTTACTGTATCATTACTGATCATTTCCATGATAATTCTTTCCATGGCTTTGCATATAACATGAGTGAGACTTATGGGTCTCTAGTTTTCAGGGTCTGTAGATGGTCCAACTTTGTGCAGAGAGATGACTGTTGATGTTCTCCATTCACAAGGCATGGAGCCTGTTTGGAGGCTACAGTTAAGTAGCAATTCTAGAGGGCCTGATATGTCATGTTTCATGCTATTTAGAAGGCATTCTGGGATATTTTCTGGGCCCATTGATGCAGTGTTCTTGGCCTTAGAGAGGGAGAGCATTAAGGACCTGTTCCCTAGTGATAATAGGGGGAGTTTTATTTGATGCTATTTCCTGAGGGAAGGTTGAGGGGGAGAGATGGGCAAAGTTGGAGCTGAATTTGTCGGCCAGTAGGTTTGCTGTATCGTCTGCTTCAGTATAGATGGCTCCATTTACAATGAGCTTTGCACACAACTGTATATTACCTTTGTGGTTGCAGACATAGCTAAAGAATGCCTTGTGGTTGTCCTTGGCCTGGGAGGAAATATCTCAAATTTGGCTTTGGTAGATTTTATTTGTCCTCTTAGTCATTTGTTTAGTTTGATCTTAATGGATGCTGCACCTCCTAAATTTTGCCATGGCTTTCTTCCATCTATTATACAGCATATTGATTTTGTGATTCCACCAGGATTGCTTGTTTTTTGAGTTAGTTCTGTACTTCTTCCTGGTTGGTACAGCTGCTTTTGTGCAGCTATTAACATGCTTGTATAGGGTTTCTCCGAATAGTTCTGCATAGGCAGCAGTGTTCTCAAGGTGTATGGGGACTTGAAATTATGCTTAGGTATCACTTAATAGCGGGGAGTTAGCCTTAGAGTAGTTCCTGAATATTCCAGGGTTAGCTGGAGGTCTAGATTTTATTTTTACTTCAAAAGAGACCATTTTGTGGTCTGACCTCACCAGGGAAGACATTACACTAGGGGGTGTGCAGAACCCTCCCACATTAGTAAGGACATGATCCAGTATGGTTGCACTGCTGGTTAGTGTATTGGCAATGTGATCCAGGGAGTTTGTATTTACAAAATCCAGGAATCTCTGTGCCTGTACGTTTGATGTCATGTAGGATTCCCAGTTAATGGTGGGGTATTAAAGTCGCTCATGGACTATGATGGAATCATACTGGTACCTGTGATGTAATGATTTGAGTGCATGCATAATTTGGCATATCCTGGCTACAGATAGGCAACTAACCATTATCACTCAACAAAGGCGAAACCAGTGCTAAATAAATGCCACAACAGGCAGGAACACCAATAAACTCCAAATAGCACTGTGGAATGAGCAGTCAGCAAAACGAAACACAAGACTTTATTGAAAGACAATCACATAAACGGAATTAACTTTATCACCGTGTTTTCATCCTTCAAACCGGGAACTTCATCAGATGCATACAAAAGAAGACCAGTTCCCCATTTAAATATCCTATAAAACCCAACCTGCAGATAAGAAACTCATTGTCTAATTAACAAATGTAATTATAATTAATAGCATCCAATTTCCACTCCGTCCTTCTTTAGCCTTGAGCTTTCTGGAACTCTTAATGAATCCAGTATTGCTGTCTCAGCTATGGGGATGAGCATCTTTTATTGCCCTTTCTATGATCTGTATAACATGCCACATGAGTGCTGAATAATTCAGCTGATGAGATTGTTTTTATGCACTTCACAGCTATCCTGTTAATGCCATCATACAGAAATGTGCCAGTTTTCTGTCCTACAGAACAACAGAGTGCAGTTTTGAAGTTTGTATCTTAAAATTAACACTGCTCAAAATGATCCACAAGATGCCAAACTAAAGGAATGACAGCAATAAATGAGAGCAAGCCAGGATCCTTAAGAAGAAGGTTAGGAAAATCATTATGTAATCTTAAGAAAGAAAAAAAAAAACAGGGAAAGACATCACAAATACCATCCAAGAGTCAAAAATAGTAAGTAAGTATGAAAGATACAAGACCTTTAGGAAACAAATCCTAAAACATGAAGCCAGGGTCAAGGAATACTCTGCCAAAGCCTTGGCTTCATTTATGACTTTTTGGAAAGGGTTGGACTGTGGAAGTATTGTAGAAGCAGCAACATGGTCCTCTGCATACCTTTACAAAACACTAGAAGATAGATTCCTTCACCGGGCCTAGATCAGGCTTTGCAAGGACCATTCTCCATGGACTGCTAGATCCTTCCCCCTCCACCTCCCAGAAGTTGTATGCTGTGGTTGTTGTTGTTGTTTTCTTTCGACTTTTCCCAGTTAGAGGTCACCACAGCAGAACTCTGGTCCGCTAATGATTGGCAGTCAATTTTTTTATGGTGCTAGCCCGACGCCCAACCTTCAACGAAGGCATGCCCATTCACGCATGTCTTTCGAATGCGATGTTGTGTGCTGTGGTAATATACCCATATAGCTTAGGCTACTGTAGCAGTGATAAGTATGATGAACAAACTAAAGTTGTTTAAGTAACCTTACCATAACGGTCGATATTTGAGTGATGACTGCTACATTTACCACTCTCTCCCTCCAGCCTCCTTTTTTTTTGGTGTGTTATTCATGCCAAGGTGTGGACATGTGTTTTTGCATTTTCCTAGTAATGTCCTCTCAGGGCTTAGCCTCCCTCTCTCAGTTGAAAGGTATGAAGGGTTGTCTTTTAGTCAGCTCACTTTGCCCTGAAACTTTAGAAGCTGGCTTGCTGTTGTACCCTATTCAGGATGTAACCCATACAGCTTGGGCTACTGAAGCAGTGATAATGTGAACATCTACTGTAGTAATGTTAAGTGTACTTACACAACCACACGTTATCCTTAATGGCTCTGCCTGGACCTTCGGTTATTCAGGTTGTTGTTTTGAACTCTTATTTGTCTGCTCATTAGCTCACTCTCTTGACATTGCAGATCAGATCTGATTTTTTTTTTTACATTAGGCTGACTGTAAGCACAGTTGTATATTTTAGCTCTTATTTTACTTTTAGCCTGTGTTTTTCACTAGCAGTAGTTATAACCACCTGCCTCTTACCGCCTTATTTATAGTCTGTGAAGCATACTTTCATATTATTATGCTATTAAAAAAGAAATGTGTATCTCTCTTATTTCTTATGTAACAGCCACCACTGATTACTATAGTGCTTCTTCTCCGCAGTCCTTTACAGATGCATTTCTTATTGGTAGGGCCTTACATCATCTTGTCACATCAGTGAGCGGGTCACCCTCTCATTATGAAAATTAACTTATTGGTGAATGTATAGCCATGACCACCCGGGCAAGATCTGGGAGAAGATAGCTGGTTAATTCATCATACTGCAGGCTTGCCAGTATGCTGTTTTTTTTTTGTTTGTTTGTTTTTTTTTATTAATATCCTAATTACATCCCATCTCATCTTTAACGCCCAGGTATGACTCTTGGGCTGATGTTAAAAACATGCCTATTTCTGTCTGTGGTGTGGCATAAGCGATGCCTCCAAGCCTGAATCACCTGTTGCAGTAGCCCTGGGGTGTCTCTGATGGTGGTTTATTTATCATCCTCCCAGGAGATTATTGGCTTGGCATCATACCAACTCATACTATCCAAACAGCCATTAGCCTCCATGGTCAGTATTTGAACCTGCATTAGTGCTGGGAGGATGGTTACTAATATGCATCTCTGTTTTTGCTATTCTAAGACATTAAAATGTTTTAACAGTAATGCCTAACTATTCTGTAAGGATATATCATGCAATATCTGCTCCAGAAATGTTGAGATTTATTACTCTGTACAACTGGCTATGGATGGAACACAAGAGGTGAAGTGTCATAGTGATTCAAAAAGTGATTGCAGACCAGATGAAATGAGTTGTTTTTTGAAGTGCTGTACCTCAGATGTGGAGCTTTTACTTAAGGTTATAGAAGAATAAAGGAAAGCTGAAAATAAAAGAACATGCAGGTAAAGAGAAAAGAAAACCACTGGGGAAGCTAGGAGAACAGTGGGAGGAGACAGTTTCTATTGAATATTAATTGTGACTTTGTATCTGAATATATTGAGTACAGTGTATGATTTGTACTTGCTGATTATTTCATATACTGAATAAAGTGCTTCAGTATAGGAATTAGAGCTTGCGCCTAATTATATCAGCTGTGACTAATAAGGGCTACAGTTTTAAATTCAGTACCACTGCTGCTAGTTTATGCGTGACAGTATATTGTTTAAATTCTCATCCCTGGCACCAAATGGTGTATGAGGAGCAATTGGTCTTAAGAGCATATGATAAATGTGCATTGGTGCCTTGGGTCATAATCAACACCAGCTACACCCAAATAAACAGTGCAGTGTACGGCTACTGATCACAGTTACAATCCCTGGTTCATCAGGATTTCATGCATCTCAGACTGAGCCCTGTGCTTTCAGTTCAATCCTACCAACGGTAATAGAAACTTGACCTACATTATTTTGCACTCCAGTACACTTATACACACCCATCGCTTTTCAAAAGGGTGTTAATTGTATATCTCTAGTGTTACTACCCCTTCCTTGTCTTTATGATAATGCTGTCAACAGCTACACCACATTAGCATGCCAGAAACATAGTTATGTTTGCTTGTGAAATAAGCAAACCACCAAATATTTGTATGGTAGGAACAGCTTGAGCAGTAACTCTTTGAAAGGTAAAAGCCAACAGCTTTTAGTACACCATTCTAATGAGCATATCCTTAGGTTAATAATAAATAGATCACCAGTCGCATGTATTTAACATTGAATAAAACAGCTCATTATTTGAAATAAATAAAAGTAGGTGGCATGCTTTGCAAGTCAAAAATCAAATATACGGGTAGCTTTAAACTGGCACAATGAAAATGCGGAAAAAATGTGTTTAAAAAGACAAATAGCATAAAGAAGAATTCTAATTTACAGCTTATTTGGACATTTCTCTACTAGTACCTAAAGAGATATACTGAATACTAGACCATCCTTTTGTCTGATATTATCTCACTGACATGCTGACTAGCAGGTTGATTGTTCTTTAATGGAATCCAATTCTGAGATTCTCTTTGGTACTGGTAGAATAAAGCTGCTTGGTATTATTTGTTGTGATAGTACTAATGTAGTCTATATGATGATGTGCCACTGTAATAAAATATATTTCAGGGAAACAAAGAGGAAATTTACAGTTACCTTAAAAGAATGTTGTAGAAATATTAAGAATAAGAATTTTAAATGTTTCTTAGTTTAATATTATTATAGTATTAAAGTAGGTATGGTCTCTACATATATCAGAATGTTGAAAGGATTGATAATAATTTTAAACACATTCTTAGGTATAAAGAAACGTTTCCTATTACAGTATAGTACCATGGCCCTCTACGGTCTTAATCATGAGGTAAACTGGAGTACTGTAATCCACTGAAGCTTTAATTTTACTATTTCTTTCTTTATTCATTCATGCGTTTTTGCTTTTATTGAATTGTATTAGATTTGTGGATTTTATTATGTAATTAGGTAGGTATGACTTTTATTTAGATATAATGTGTATGTTTGTTCTTGTTACCTCGTTTGAAGGCTTTTAACCGAGCGAGGCACTAGAAGGGGTAGTATAAAATATAGTTTGTAGAGTTTTTGTTATTTGAATTCTTTGAGTTGTTATATTGCAAGTATTTTATTGGAGTCTTTATCTATGTCCCGGAACTTTTCCTACATGCTTAAGGGCTGTACAACTCTTTCAACCATACATTTCTACCTTGTGAATGTATTTCTAACCATTTTTACTCCTTGCTCTGACCTCTTCTTCATAGTTAGTAATATATCTCCTTTGTAACCATAATCTATATTACCACAAGCCATCTGGGAAGTTTTTCAGCTCAGATCAGTTTAGAGGATGTATCTGTTCCTATCTCGTCTCCCTCCAATTTGGCCACGTCACATTTTCTTTTGTTTTGCCTTGCTACCTGCCCAACAATTCATTGCTTACAGCTATTCCAATGATTGATCTTATTTCCCCTATTTGTTGTGGATAGTTTTCATTTCTACACGGATTTTGTTCACAATGATTTATTGTGCATTTATCTCTTCCAGTTTGATCCTTTTTGAGGATAGAGTGCAGCTTTTGCCTTAAAGACTTGCTGTATTATAGTTTAAGCCTCCACTCAATCACTTTCTTCTCTTCTTTTTGCCATGCCCATTCAGCTTCCACCTTCCACCTTCCTCAACCCCCTTTCTTACTGTATTAGTTTTCTGATGGGGTTGTGCTATTGTGTCCTCATTTAGTTTGTTGGCAGTACTTCCTTCAAAGAAATGACAAATCTGTCATATTTGTATTTGACACAACATAATATCCTTGTGTCCTTTTAAAGCCGTTGTGCGGTAAAACAGATATGCCAGTATGTAGGGAGCTGCAGATGGGTATACACCTCAATTTCCTAGACTCTTCTATCTTATTAATATCTTAGCTGCCATTTTGCCCATACTGTATATATCTTCCTGGCACCAGTGTGGTACACAATAGGAGCTTTGGTGGTAAATTTTCAAATTCAGCTGTTCATTCATCTTGTCCATTTGTACATTCCTTTAGGACACCTTTTAGACCCATAGATGACTCTTATCTGCTATCCCTTTTATCACTCTGTTCCTGCTTTTTAATCAAAAATAAGTTTCAGGTTGCACTACAACATTTTTGTTGGCATTTATGACTACAAAATGTTATTCTCATTCATTAAGGAGATTTCCAGCTGTTCACTTCCTTCTCCTCATATGAGATTGTGCTGTTATTTTGCATACTTTTTCTGCCAATAAGAAGGATTTTACAGTATTACATAAAATCTATTAGCCATTGTGACTTCAGTTTACTGTTTATTTATGAATCTATCTTTTTCACAATACATGCTTTTATACAGTGGGATTGGTTCACTGGATGCACTTATATCATTCATTGAGGCACATTCGCCAATTTATGTACCCTTTAGGAGTTTATCAAAAGAGTATAATTTTCCTGTCCTTCTCACTTACATTTATTTCCAAGAACTGTAGATAATTTCTAATGGTTCCCATCACAACTTTCTGGGATACTGTGTCTCTGTGTTACATAGACAATGCTCAGTTCTCTTGCAAAGTGTGTAACATGGATTTGACCTCCAGTCTAGGCCCTCTTTCAGCTGTGTAGTTTTTACAGATATGATCTTTTCAAGAGGCCACTCCTAGAATCTAAACTTGGGAGTCTGTCCTGTAGATGGTGAAGATCTTACATATAACAAATAACAAATAACTGTAATGAGAGCTCTAGACTGGCAGAATCATCTTCATCACCAAACCCTCCTTCTGCCCCCTGCATTACTCTAGAATGATCAGAGTAATCAGTTGTTCCACAAATGGATTATTTTATATTATCTCGTTCTGTTTCTCATTTCTTACTATTGCCTTAGTGTTGACTTTTGAAGATATGGAGAAAAGCCTTTAGCTGCACATTGTTATTGGTAAAAGCCAAGGGGGCAGGAAGTCTGGGAAAGTTTTATATGCTGGGTTAAGTTCTCCCAGCCTTAGTCCCAAAGATGATGAAGATGGAATTGGCAATACGGATCTATTGTTACTGTAAGTTTGTAACTTTTGTTTAGACGCAGTAAGAGTCAGAATCAGGCATGATAGATTGAGCAAGCTGAAGGCAGTCCAATTATACTACCCTGTATAGCAGTGCATGATAATGAATCAAAAGTAAGTTATATTTAACAGGCCAGAGTCTGATTTCCACAACTCTTCTTGCATATTTTGTGAATAAGGGAGGCTCATAACTACTAGTTGTTCTCAGGTCATCCATAGAATCTGGCATTTTGTGTCTGTGGGACATTTGATTACCAAAAATTATATATAAAAATGCTCATTATACAATGACTGCAAACAGATCATGTAGATGCAGACACCTTATTGCTTAAACAATAAAACCACTGGGCTGTTAATAATGTATAAAATATAATTAAAAAGAAGAGCAGATGACTCGTCCTATGTAAGATTTGGAATCATTCTTCTTTAATAATGATGAAATTAATGATAATTCTGCAGAGCTTTTCAAATATGGTCCACAAGCCAGTTACAAGATTGAAAAAGAAAGCTTGCCAGCAGTTCAAAGCTTACAGGCAATTAAGTTTTTTTTGTTAGTGGTATGTTACTTCTCCTTCGCTGTGCTGATAAAACTGGGCCTGACAACCTTTTAAATGGTACAGTTGTGTGGCTGTTTTGACAGTTGTATTTTACAGCTGTCAAAATTGCTGACAGACCATGACAATTCAGAAAAATATTTAATGTTGTCAATCAGTTTATTGAGTTGCACATTTATCAAGAAGCTAAACAGTGTCCATTATTGTCAGTCTATTGAACATCAATGCAGTCATTTATTCTGTTAAAATGGATGTAAAGATGGTAGGCAGTCTGTCTATTCAATTGCTTACTAAGCCAGTAAAGTTCAAATGAGTGATGTTTTAACTATGGCATTCATTGTTAACATTGAAAACTCCCCCCACCTTTCAGATACTAGCACAAACTCAAATGTACACACAAACATACACAGAAGCGGAGCCACACAAAGACAAATCTACACAGTCACATGCATACACGCATTCACTCACACATAAACACACACACACACACACACACACACACGCACACGCACGACTGACAGCTGCACAGAGGCACACAAAGACACACTCAAGCGCACACACTCACACACATTTTAGCAATCACATATTCATTGACTATCTAGCAGTGTCTAAAATTATAATATGTGAAACATTTCAGTATAAATAAACAAAAAATACTTTTCTTCTGCATTGCTAATACAATAAGGTTATGTGTCAATTTTAAATAACTTCCTAACAGTTACAATTTGCTTACAAAATAATTAATTTAAACCTTCTTTGAAATTATTTCCCACTGAACAACGTTCCTTATGACTGTTCTGTATCTCTGTGAGGCCATCAGTAAAGATCGCTAGTGTTACATCAAAAGCAGTAACATATTTTTCTAGTATATTAAAAATGCCAGTACTGTCTACATTGGTCTGACACACTAGTATAAGTTGAAAAGCATGTTTTTTCACAGTTAACCCATTATCTACTTAACAGCCTAATCTCTCAGGTGCTCTAGGTACAACTGGCCAAAAGTCTGGATGCTGATTAACATAATATTTGTATACATAACTGTGTAACCCTGCCCACTCCAGTGGAACTGTGGGATACCAACATTTAAACGTAAATTGAAGAACAGACAAAATATAAAACAAAAAATATCCTTCAGAAAAAGAAAGCTAACCCAAAATTTGTTATTCTAACAACATTCTAAGTTTATAAGAACAATATTTAAAATCTATCCCTATTTTTGGGTCTTTATTCCCCATTATTTAAGGCTTTATGCAGATTTTTTTGTGTTAGGAAGTTGAGAGGTATGGTGCCCTACCCTCCTGTTTTTGTTCCCAACTTCTCTTCCTTCTTTCATTCATGTCATGCCAATACATAGCTTCCCACATTCCTTTTCTGCTTCTTGACTTAGTTTTACCAGCATTACATCCTTTAATTCTCTGCTGCTATCTTTTTTCTGACCATATTCTACTGTCCCCACACTATTTATTTATTCTAGCTTATTCCCATTTACTTTCATTTATTTTCATGATCGGGTTGGCACAAATGCTACATACTCCACATTTCTATACCTGCGTTTCATATTCCCTTATTTTTTATGCTCCGTTTGTTTCTACTAATCTGCTTATATTTGCACATTTACATTACTGATTGTGAGTTCTGTGCTACCTTACCAAAGAACAGTTTTAGAAGTGGTAATGAACTCTGCAAAATCCAAATAAATGTAGAAAAATAAATGTTACTATAAACTTGATGTTAAGAATATGTTAATCTGCCTGGGTACTTTTCATGACATGTGATGCATGCAAGGTAATATGCTGATGCCTGTTACTTCTAAACACTTATGCTGATATATATATATATATATATATATATATATATATATATATATATATATATATATGGGTCTACTTTCATAGACCGAAGCGCCACTTTACCGACACCGAAGACCGAGACGAACGACCGAACAGGTAGGTTACAGCGATATCCCGACGGCTGAGAGACCGACAACGGCAGCGTGTGAGCGCGATACGGTAAGTGTGCGAAAGTGACAGATGTAGTATTGGGGAGCGGACAGGTAAGTGTACGATACTGAGGGATTTTAGGATAGTGTGTGGAAAATGTGAGTGTGCGGTGGTGTCGGACTAAGGGTTCCGGTGAGGTAAGTGTGTGGAAGTGACGTAGAGCTGTGTAGGGTAGTGTTAAGTGTGTTAGGGTTAGAATGCGGGTGGAGTGAGTGTGCGATAGTGATGGGCTGAATGTTTTAGGGTGTGTTAAGTGAGTTAGGGTTAGGGTGCAGGTAGGGTGAGTGTGCGATAGTGACGGTGTTGGGGTTTAGGGGTGTGTTAAGTGAGTTAGGGTTAGGGTGCAGGTAGGGTGAGTGTGCGGTAGTGTCGGACGTTAGGGTTAGGGTTTAGGTTAAGGTTAGTGGATATGTTGTTGTGTGCAATGTGTATTTGGCGTTTTTTGTGTCGGTGTTTTGGTGTTCGGTATGTTGAGTTGTCGGTGTGGTGTGTTGTCGGTTGTTTGGGGTGGGGAAAATGTGTGTCGGTGATTCGTACGTTCGGTCTATGAAAGTAGACCCATATATATATATATATATATATATATATATATACATATATATATATATATATATATATATATATATATATATATATATATATGATTTCACTCATGGCCGGCCTTAGGCATAGGCCAACTAGGTGGCCGGCCGGTCTAGCAGGGGCACTTTTCCAGTATTTATTTGGTGTAGATAGACCAGGATGGGGGCACCAGGTAATGAGTTGGGGGGCGCCATGAAGCCCTTTTGCCTAGGGCACCAGTTGACCTAGGGCCGCTCCTGATTTCACTTCAAGTACTCGAAATGCTGAAATCCCGAATTTCAGCATTCCGAGTGCATGAAGCCGAAACCATCACAACACCAAAACCCCAGAAAGCCGAAATTACAAACCCGAACACACATACACTACACCACACACAAACCACAACACTTACACCACAAAAAACAAAAGCACAACAAAACACCACACATACATATACCTACACTAAACAGAAGCAGCGGGGCAAGCCCCCTGCACCCCCCACTCTCCCCTACTTATATATACTAAATCCAAGATCGCACAAACAGAGAAAAAAAAACTCACACCCATTCTGCAGTCCCTCGCGCGCGCGCACACACACACACACACACACACACACACACACACACACACACACGTTACAAAAACACTCACATATACTCACTCACTTGAAAGTCCGAATACAAACATCCCAAACAAACACTTCCCGTAACGTAGTGTCACTGCATAAGCGCGGATTCGACATTTTCGCATTTGCGCTTATGCACTTTCGCTATTCTGAAGTTTCGGCTTCATGCACTCGAAATGCTGAAATTCAAAATTTCAGCATTTCGAGTATATGAGGTGAAACTATATATATATATATATATATATATATATATATATATATATATATATATATATATATATATATATATATATATATATATATATATATATATATATATATAGTCATTTTGCTTTTTTTCTGTTTGGGATGCGTCATGGCTGAAAATGGTCCTTGGACTAGTTAATTTGCAGTTAACAAAGGATTAAAAAAGCAAACAAATAATCAAATAAGTAAAATAAAGAAAGGCAGTAGTGCATCTTTTGTTGGGCATCCCCAAAGCACTATGTGGTTAAATGACTTGATCAGAGTCATACAGTTTTCAGATGGACATTGAGTTAACCATATCCAGGACAACATGATGTAGCACATTATTTTAAAGTCTTTTTCTGCCTATCAGCCACAAAGTCCTAATCCTATCGATGTTGAGCTAAGGAAAGATGACTGAAAGGTGCAGTAATCCAGAGTTTTTGGTCCCATTTCTTCTCCAGCTGCTTCTCTCATCCCATCTATAGCAGTTTTATCCTCATCTGAATGGACTAGATTTAGTTCCCTGGACCAGGGCCACCCACATTTAAGTATGGACCGTAACCGTCTCCAGATTGAGTACTGCACAACAGACCCTAATCATATAAGCACTTTTAATCTTCTGGAAAAATGGGGATTTCCTGTCACCCTATTTTCATCCCACAACAGCCTTGACAACAATGCAGATTCAACAGTGTTACTATGTGCCTTTGCCTTGAACATGGGATGTACAACTTGATGTAGGTAGACTTCACCATCCCTACATGTCACATGCTGGGTCCTCTGCTTCCAACAGAAGTCACTCATACAGCAGGTCAGGCTGTCTTCTTCCCCCAAGGGAGTTTTAACCAACTTTTAGTTGCTCATGACCACCTTCCTCCCACTAGCACCTGTGCAACTAACTGAACTTTGGTTTCTGAGTCACACTCGTGAAGCCACAGAAACGGCCAACCAAATTCTTTCCGGAGGAAAGAATTCACTGTTCTGCAGCTTCACTATTCTTAGCGTTCGCTGAATAGTGTTCAATATCAGAACATTCGAAGGTTTAATACTTCGATGTTCTGATATAGACCCTGCTACTGCACAATGGGGATGGTGCAGGAAGTGGCTTGTTTGTGGCAGGGCTTTAGTTTAACTGAAAACATATTAAAATGTGTTGCTCTAGCAATAAAAATTCTTCCCTGTTGCTCTGTAAGTAGTCTGACTTGTGAAAAATGCAGCACCATTTAAACTAACAAATTTGCAACGAAACAGTAATTACATTTTATTGAAAGAAAATACCTACGGCACATGATGCAACAGTCTAGTCTCACAACAAGTGATCCATCAGTTCAATTCCTTTAAATACCATAGAAAATTGAAGAAATCCCATGTTGGTCCAACAATAAACCACTGGCACACATAAATGATGCAGAGCTTTTGTTTGGAACAGTAGGCGTTTAACGAGTGATTACATCACCACAATGTCTAACAGTGTTTTGGATTTAAAATGTTCTCGACCCACCTCTGGTGTAGTCCCACCAACCCAGAGGAAGTAATGGGGACATCACAGTAAAAAGGATACGAGCACAAAAGTCAGTAGTAAATAAAAATCTCAGTAATATAATATATTTATATATATTTACATATATTTACTAAATGTTTATACAGTTCAGTTAATAAAATGCGTCAGTAACACTGGTTGACGATACAGACTGTGGGATGAAAATATCAAATTTAAGTCACCTGCAACCTGCAATGAAGTATAAGACTCATCACAAGTCACAGCACACAACAAGGGCAAATTTCAACTTGGGTCACTTTTAGTAGTTTAGTTGGTATAGCCAACTTATCCCGCTTTAACAGAATAGTAAGCATTAAAATAAAAAAAGCAGGCAAGGTTTGCAAAATCAAACAAACAAAAAAATCTAAATTATATGCTTGCTTGATAACCAGCCTTAAGTTAAGTCCCTTAGGAAAAATATACACTGCAAACCAGTGAAAATCATTCTCTAAGGTTGTATGTTAAGTAAACAAAAAGGCACAAGGAGCTCCTCACACAATTAAGTCTGCCGTCATTGACGTTCATTTGTGCGGAGCATGTGGGAGCTATTTTAGTTGCCAGTAACTGTACACCGTCACTGGGGTACACTTATGACTCCCCTCCAAAGCTGACTATGATAAAACAGATACTGGAATGGGAATTAATATACAAGAAACACAGAAAGTGCAACTTAAACCTATATGCAGGCATGTTATTTGTATTTGACAAGTACTGCCGCAAGTCTCAGAAGGGCTGCAGCCGTAAACTTTTTTTTTTTGTTTTATGTTATCCAACAGGGAACCAGGAAATGTCTTATGCTTGCCCCTGCATGTTGATGAAGTTGCAGGATACACAGGCAATGCATGTTGAAGTCAGCATAGTCGGCGTTCAGTAAGAATTGTAAAAAAAAAAAAAAATGGAATTTGAAGGGGCCACTCGGGAATTCGTGGTACCCTCTTATTTTTCCCTTAAAACCATGAAATTCCGAGGAATTCGGTACAGTTGAGAGGTATAAGTTAACACCTATCCCTTTCCCCCTCCCTGTTACAGTGACAGTTTAGAGAGTAGTTTCCTTCCTCTTCATTTAACAGACATTTCCATCACTGTAGTGTCTTGTTTGCTGCACGCCTGTACTGTTGTTGTTTGCCCCACCCCCCATTATAGTATGCACTAATTGATTCACATTGCGAATCATTGCTATAGATCTAATGTTACTGTACTCTTGAAATACAACTATGGTTTACAAATTCATATATATAAACTTCCATATTTTAACACTATAATTCAGCAACAAGCTCATCAAATTTACTGTGTATGGAATGCAGTAATAAATGAATCTGCTGAGCCTAAAGCACCCTCCCTCCTATTAAAACTTCAATAAATGTTTAACTTGGTAATCTATAAACTCTGGACTCATTAAAAGGTAAAATTCTGTGTTTATTCCACCCATTAGTTAAGAGTATTGCTGATTCAAGGGACAGATTTTAAATGTTATTATAATTTATTTAAATAAGTTATTAGCACAACATTTGCATTTTCGGAACAATAAAGAGTATGAAACTCTAATGCCTGCCATTTTTGACTGATTGGAATTCTGAGTGATTTAACAGAAAATTAAAACAAACAAACAAAAAAAAAAACATGAGGGAAAGCATGGCAAAAGATAAAACTGGTTATCTGTGATATGCACACAGTTGCTATAATTGTTGGGGTTGTCTGTGGAGGAAAATGACTAGATACTGTTTGTTCCGTATTATTCTGGCTTTTTTATTTCCGTGAAGCAACCTATAATGCTTTAATATGCAGCAACTGTCTATGTGAATCAGAGGCAAAATACATTTAATGGACATCATGTATTAATGTAATCAGACTTATGAATTATTCATAAAAGTGGATATAACTACTGTGTGAGAGTTGGTGTGAAACAGATGAAAGTAAATGATCCTCTTGTTGTTTGCTAAGTTTAAACTGTCACGATCTGGCTTTATAGGATTAGTGCTCATTTGTGTAAAGTAAGGCAATCCCAAGTCAAAAATAATCACAAGTCCTTTTTAGTTATGTTTGTAATATCCAAAGCACGCAGTAATGCACTAAGGTGATTGTGAATGATGTCACCTACACTGAGGCTGAAGATACAGTGAACCTTTTGGTTTATAAATTTACCTCTAACTCTACCCATCTCTCTCTTCTTTGTCCCTCAAGATATGTTTGAAATTGTCTCGCCTTCTGCTATCACACAAGGCCAAGTCCTAAAAGTGATATCAAAGGCTAAAAATACTGCATTGATGAGTCCTGACAGTATCCATGGATGCATCTTAGAAAGCATGAAGCACAATTTAGACACACCCTTAACAACACTGTTCAATCGCAGCCTCCATACAAGCTTTGTACCAAGCGAATGAAGAATAGCTGCAGTCATTCCCTGCATAAGGGAGGACCTCAACCGACTAAGGCAATTACAGACCCATAAGTTTGGTCACTCTCATATGTAAAGACATGGAAAGACTCGGCCTCTTGGACATTGTAATTTCTCTTTCTCGATGATGAAGGTTTTGAGTTTATTTGCTCATCAGAATTGAAGAACTTCTCCGAAAAACGAGCAGGTGGAAGGTCTAAATTGGCAGAGTTGTCCTGAGAATTCTGTACATCTCTAGCTGCCAGCATTGCACCATCCATGGCATCAAAATATGACCTAGTGTTTAAATCATTCATTTCCATAGATTTAGGGGGTGGGTATGCTGAATTTGCTGTGTATGTATTAGCATCTCTTTTGAGGTTTTTCAAAATAAGGGCTTCTTGTCAATCAACATAGCTAAAAGCCCTAAAGTAGGAATCCAAATACTGCTCGAACAGTTAAGTTCAATCTAATATTAACATCAAGGCAACCTATCTGTTGTAAAAGCATGTCCAGCTTCTTAATGTTCTCTCTAATTGTAATTCTTAACAAATACAGACCTTGCTTGTTGAATATATCTACTAGCTCAAAATATACAGGTGTGCTGTGGAACACACCATTCAAGAACGTCTGCATTTGCAGGCCTTTCGGAACATTACTTTTGGAAATGCACAATTCTAAATATAAATTATCGAGCTATATTTTCTGATAGTCTAGCAATAATTTCTGTAGATGTGAAATTTGTTGCACTAGAGTCACTGTACTATAAATAGAATTTGTGACTGATGGTGCAGTGAAAGAACGGCAACAAGTGAGTCATTCAAACTAACTTTGAAACTTGTACCGCAGTATTACATACTAGCCAAATCCACATTACTTGTGGGATGGCTAACATTACAGGCTTGAATTTGAGAAATAACCAGTCTCTCATTCCTTAAACCAACTAAGCTTTGCCCATAATTAGGCCTAATATTGGAGGAACTACTGGATAAGAACATATGCTCACCTAGTAATGTGTTTCATTATTTTCAGCTCGCAAGAATGTGTTCGCATCAACATCTTTGGAAGTTGCAGCCATATTATTGTGCTGGATAGTGGAACTTGATTAGCGAGAACCACTTGGTAAACCTTCTCTACTATTTGTCAATGCAGAAATAGGAAATTGTTGTAAATCCATTCACTATGAATGTAACTAAACCAGGGCAGTAAGGTATACTATAGACTGAGAAAGCTGTTGTAACTTTGTTGCGTTGGTAGCTGTTATTCCTTCCCCTAGATTTGTCACCATGGATCCACCAATGAGTTCCTGAAAATCAGAGAATGACATCACCTTCGACTCCAAACTAGTACAAACCCCCCCAAAAAAGGAAGGAAAGCAGCATGCAGATACAATTTGTAAAACAGAAAAGCTGCGCAGAAGATGACAAATTCTCCGATAAACAGCAAAAAAATAAATTGTAGTCTATTGTGCACATTATACAAGGTTGGTTAAAACATTTTCGTCTACCTCTACTATCATGCACTTCATTAGAGCCAAAATTAAAGTCCAGGTTCCTATACTACTCTATATATAAAAACTTCTTGATTGCTGTAATTAGAAAATCAGTTAAATAATCAAGGAATTATCTTAAAACAGTCTTAAAGATGTATACTCCTAAGAAAACAAATATACACTTCTTATAGACATTTTAAATTAATCATTACTTTTTAAAAATAGTAGGATGAAAATAAATCGGATTAAAGTAAATGAACAGCTAACAGTATGTGACTTCTCATAGCAAGTCATTTTAGACAATTTTAACTAAGCTTTAGTAATTACAAATGGTTGTTAATAACCTAAAAGAGCAGGTCTAGCTACACAGTTACCACATCCTACTGAAGTGAATGTAGTAATTCAGAATAAAGAAAGAAGTAAAAAATAAATGAAAAATCTGGGGATGTAGTTGATCTGAAATATGAAATACTGCACTGTATGATTAGAGAGCATGATTTTGTGAACTGTGGCTTTGCCACATGCAAAACAAACTCCTTCTCTAATCTTACAGTGTGATACTTCATGTATCAGATTTCCTACACCAAAATATTCCATATATATTTGTGATGTTCCATTTTATTGTGCTTCTTAATGTGAAAGCAAACACATTCACAATTTGTAATAGTTTATTTCTCGCCACAACAATGTTGACTTTGTTACTGCTACTGAATCCTACTTCATTAAAACTACTCATCTGCCTATCTGCTGTACCTCAAGAGAACAGAACATTTCATATATGGCCTATGCAACCAGCTTACCTTTTTTGTGTTATTATTTAGAAAACATGTAAACCTATAAACATTTTACAAAGCCACTTGATTGAAAAGAGTAGAAAACATTTTAGTTCGGGCTGTGAGTTGGGCAATCTGTTGGAACATTTTCCGACTCGGTGTCTTTTGTAGAAAAGCTGCTTTGTTTAAGTCAGATGTGATGTACAGTTGCATAAGTCCTACTTAACTGTATCAAAAGATGTTCATTGAACACATTGCTTTATGGCATATGGGGTAGTAGGGCCCTGCTACCCTATCTCTGACAGTCTACCAAAGTTCAGATTTCCTCCCCCTACTTCTGTGTGGGTATGATGGACCATTCACGTGAGAGTGCAGGGACTGCCTTTCAGACCACAAACAGGACCCTTTCAGTTTTCTGTGGTCAAGAAGGAAGAGAAGATGAAAATACCAACTTGTGAACACCTTCTGTTCCAAATCAAAAACCACAGAAAAAGGCTGCTTAGCGTAACTCAGTGGCACCTCTAACACCAAATTACATGTACATTCAGAAAGGATAATGGTGAGTGGCTACTGTCAGTAGGCAGTGTGTTTTACAAACATGTACTGTTAACAGGTAAGTAGGATTTACTCAACTGTACTATGTTCAACAAACACACTGCTTTATTGGCATATGGGTAGTTCCAAAAGCATACCCAAGCTGGGAGGAGAAAGAAGGATCCAGAAGTCCCTGGAGAACAACCCTAAAACACCTAATCTGGAATGTTGAATTCATCTATAAAACTTCATTTTTCCATCAACATATTAAAAGTTATAGTAGATTTATAGATTATCTGATTTTTTTGTGTGAAGGAGGGAAAACAAAAATTGATGAGTTTATATCAGAGCTGCAGATGAATAGATTTAATCTTAAATGTGAGGGTATACAAACTGAAAAAAAAGTATCGTTTTTAGATATGGCGGTAGATGTATCAAAAGGATATTTACGTACAAGGATACATAGAAAATTTGAGGATCAAGTCAAATATCTTAAGGCCACTAGTTGGATTTTGTTTGGACATTTTGTGGTTTTCTATACTATTCTGAATGTTGCACTGAGAAAATGATAGCATTTTCAGTGACATAATTCAAAGCATGTAATACATGCACAAAAAAAAAACAGTTTGAGTCCAAATAATGGATGCAGTCTAAAGAAAGGCAAGAAATAAATCCGAAACTGATGAAAAATTCCTGTCAAAAAGGCTTAACATACAAAATGGCACCAAAAGCAATATGAAGTCTATTTCTTCAGGGGTTACTACTGTAAAGAATGTACTGAATAAAATCGCAGTTTCAGTAATAGAGTTACCATCAAAATCAGTGCAAACAATCAGAAACTTTACTGAATTCAGAGCAAGAAACGCTTAACACCAAGGAACAGGTGTAAAAATATTTATTAGTAAAAAATGATGAACATTAAAAATACAAATCAGTTTGAGTACTTGTGTGTGTCTTTCAGGACACTTCTTCAGAAACGATTTTCAAATGCCTTCATTTCCTTTTATGACAAGCACAATTGAGTTATCCTATTTTAAAAAAAAACAGTACCTACACACATATGTATATAATTAATTCCCTTTTCAGATTTAAAAAGAGCATATTTCATTAACATGTGGCGAAATATAAAAACTCTGTTAAGATTATGAATAAGGTAAAAATACAATTTAAGTAGAATGTAAGAAAAATCTCTAAAATAAACTGTTAACCCCATATTGAGGTCCCACAACACACATTCATCCTTTAATAAATAATAAGTAAAATAAATATCTATAAAAGGGAATGGTATAGAGAAAAAAACAATATATATTTTCAAAGTTTGGCTGCCCTGTATTTTAAAACTGGCTACAGTGATATGGTTTCATTCAACCTGGAGGCTCTTTCTGTATTAAGTCTCAGTTGTCAGAGCAATTCTCTGTATTCAATCAGTTACTCCCATTTGCCTCCCCTAGGGCTTTTCTCCATAACATCAATGATACCAAACACAAATTTTGTAAAATTAATTCAAATATTAGCATGTTTGGCCAGTGAATTATTAAAATTTCTTATGTTAATCTCATATATATGTTCATAAATCCATTTTCTCAGTGACCTCTTGGTCTTCCCTACATAAAATCCTTCACATCCTGCATATCTACCCAAGTATACTAGCCCAGCAGTTCCACAATTACTGGGCCTAAAGAACACCTTTGAACCTAGTCCATTGTTCAAAATAATGAATCTGTCTTCATTTGTAAAAGAACATTATTTACAGAAAACCCATTTAATGGTCCCACATTTTTTGATCTTCTGCCCATTACTTTCTAATAGTTATTTAAAGTTCCCTAAGATTTTAATAAATATTGGTTCCCTACCAATGACTTCCAGACAATCTTTATTTCCCTCTAAAAGCTTCCAGTTATTTCTTATAACTTTTTCATATTTTTAGACCTTTCATTATAAATAACCATACAGGCTGTGTTGTAACTCTTTTCTTCAATCAACATTCATTATTTTGTCCTTCTATTTACCTAATAGAGGTTTATATCTACTTTTTCTCTCATTGGTCACTTCTCTAGTAAATTCATCGAACATTTTATCTGGATAACCTCTATCTTAGAACATCTCTGTTAAGACATTCATTTTCACTTCTAAGTCCTGTACATTAGAAGTTATTCTGGCCACCTTTATTCATTGTGTTTTAATTAGATTGTGTTTAGGTAACTACGGATGTGAACTGTTAAGTCTACTCTTCTATTTTTCCCTTGGTAAAGTCTACTCTTCAATTTTTCCCTTGGAACTAGACAAACTTTCAACTTAAGCACTCAAATCATTCACTTCTCATACAGGCACTTACTCAAAACTCATAGCAAGCACTAATAAATCTTAGCACTACACCCCCCTATACTGTAGAGAAGGACAAGGCTCTCTATTCGACCTTACCAGCCAATCAGTAAAACAATTCATTGTACCTATCCAGGCATGACCAAAGGGCAGTTTCAGGTGTACTCTCCGGTCCAACTGGTGAATCTGGGCATTTTGAGGCAATGTTGCAATTGCCTCATGTACACAGACAACCCTCTCCTCCTTCCACCAAACACTAATACATGAGAGAGATGCAATTATACAGCCAAACTGGAGGCTAAGCTCTCTCAACCCAAGACTGGACCAGGCAGTCAAGAGGAGAAGGGAATTGCTTGCATCACACCTCCAGTCTCACATAGACATATGAAACCAGCACCGGCAAAAAACACACATAAATACATGAAAACATACACGGAGGCTCTAAATAAAAATCTGCAGAAGCAACAGAGACCTCCAAAGCAGACATCCAAGCAACCTCCACCCCCCAACACAAACCATGAAACACATACTTCACAAAACCAGTGTTCCACACAATCACAGCCCTTAAGGCAAAATAACATACCCAGCACACTAGTAATAGGTGACTCTATAGTCAGGCACACTGACATCCCACTCACTAGGCTGAACAAGGAGAAGGTTACTGTTAGTTGCCTGTCGGGTGCCAGTTCCGCCACATAACACAAGCACTCAGGTCGCTCCAGAACAAGTACAAATATGACTCTGTCATTGTCCATGCTTGTGTGAATGACCTGAGCCGTACCTCCCTGGACTACATGAAAAGAGACATGGAGGAGCTCTCTGATCACGTAGCCCAGGCCGGTATGACCCTGACCCAAAATAGCATCCTGCCCTCACCAAGAATGATACCACGGTATAGAGAAAAAATTATCAATTTCAACATTTGGCTAAGCATCTGGTGTCATTCAAAGGGGATCGAGTGTCTGTCAACCTGGAATGACATACTCGACAAGCCACTCTGCTTTGCTAGAGACGGCTTGCACCTGTCACTCTTAGGCTTTCAAAAACTGGCCAAGGCTTTGCCACCCCCAGAGTGCCTTTTTAAGGCAAGGCTCAAAAGACAAACCCACTGCCGTAAATAGCACAAGTAACAAAAAATTGAGGGTAATGCTACTCAGTGTCAGAAGTCTAAACCTCAAAATGCACGCACTCAAGGCACTCCTCAGTATGGAGAAAATCGATATATGTGTAGTAATAGAAACCTGGTTTAAGGCTCCAGAGAGCACCCCAGCACTACCAGGCTACAACTCATACCATACGTTTTGGCCACAAAACCCAGACCGAAATACAAAAGGCGGGGGAGTATCCATATTCATCAAGGATACCCACACCTCCAGGTTAGTGACACAGCACGATGCTTCAAAGAACATCCATGTGCAACTAACAACGGGCAAAACTGCTATTCAGATTATAGCTTGCTACAGATCACCCACCATGTCCCAGGACCCTCACTCTGCATTCCTGGAAACACTGGGAAACATAAAGGTCCTACCAAACACCGTGATATTGGGTGATTTCAATTACCCAAACATTAATTGGGAGAACTCACTTTTCCAACATTTCCTAGAATTTATAATTTCAAACGCCCTGGATCAACTGGTCAACACCCCACCAGAGGTGACAACATATTGGACCTGGTCATCACCAACATGGGCAACCGGTGTTCCACACCGGAGGTCAACCCCTCACTGGTTAGATCTGACCATAAACTAATCACTCTGGATATCCACATTCTGCCACCACCCCCGGTCAAAGAAACCACCGTGAAAAACTTTTCAAAAGGAAACTTCACGTTACTTAAGACCGAGGTGGGAAGTTTCAAAGCCCCCATGCTAAAGGATAACGCTCTCCAAGCTGCAAAATCCTTTACTAATGCACTCTACAGGCACCTACAAGAATGCATGGATCATGCTATCCCAAACAAAACCAAGACTCATTCCTCCAAGAAAAGAAAACCAGTCTGGTGGGCCCCTGCCATAAACAAGCTATGCAATAGAAGGAGGAAACTAGTACAGAAAAGAGTAAAATCCCAAAAGGGAAGACATCCCTGGTCAGTATCAGCAAAAAAGTACCTTCCCTCATAAAATCATCCAAGGCTAGCTTCGAAAGAAAAATTGCCATTGACTCCAAAGATAACCACAAGGCATTCTTTAGCTATGTCAAGAATCTAAGTGGCAATTGTCAGAATGGCACAAAATACACTGAACCGACCGACATAGCCAACATCGTTGCAGACAGGTTCAGTGCAAACTTCACCCCTCTCTCACCCCCAAAAGGGCCCATAACTATACCAGAAGAATGTAGTGCCCCTGAAATCACAGACACTCAGGTTAAAACAGCCCTCTCCAAAGCCAAACACACAGCATCAGTGGGACCGGACGATGTTCCAGGCTGCGTCCTACACGAGCTCAAAGATGAACTAACCCCTCACCTAAACACACTGTTTAAACTCAGCCTCTCTACAGGCTACGTGCCTACAGAGTGGCACACAACAACGGTTATTCCACTCCACAAAGGTGGAGCCACAACAGACCCCGGGAACTATCACCCTATAAGCCTGACTAGCTTGGTCTGCAAAGCTATGGAGCGCATCATCATGGATCTCAATAACAGAGACATTGGAAACCTCTAAACACTGGACCCTACCCAGTTCAGTTTTGTTAAGGACAGATCATGCCTCCTAAACCTGGTGGACTTCTTTGAGACAGTTACCAAGGCTATAGACGAGGGAAAGGTGGTCCACACAGCCTACCTAGGCCTCGCAAAGGTCTTCGACACCATTCCGCACTCAGGTATTATAGACAAGCTCACCAGCCTGAACATAAACCCCTACTTCATGAGATGGGTTGCCAACTGGCTCACAGACAGAACCCACATGGTAAGAGTTGCGGGAGCTAGGTCTGACTCTAAACCGGTTACAAGTGGCGTTCCCCGGGGCTCAGTCCTAGGACCCCTCCTGTTCTGCATATACTTCTCAGAGGTACAGGCAAGCACAGGAGGACTATGGCTGATCAAGTTCGCAGACGACTGCAAACTAGGGGCTATAAGTGACTCTCCGGATGACACAGACAACCTCCAAAAGGGTCTCACTGAGACAGATACCTGGTGTCAAAACCATGGCCTCAAGCTAAATGCCAAAAAGTGCATAGTCATCCCCTTTGGAAAAAACAAAGTACCCACAAACTACCACATAGGTGGTAGCCCCCTAAATATGGAAGACATAATAAGGGATCTGGGGACCCAAGTAGATAGTAACCTCTACTTTGATAATCACATTGCCAAAGTGGTTAGAAAATCCTTCTATGTGGCCCACTTAATCACAAAAGGGTTTGCATCCAGATCGAAAGAGGTCCCCTCTATGCATCACTCATCAGACCCATCATAGAGTACAATGCCCCATTTGGGATGTACCTTACAAGACACCTGCAACAACTTGAAAGACCACAGAAGTACCTCACCAGGAGGATCACCGGCCTCAAGCAGATGCCCTATGCAGCTTGATTGAAGAAACTCCAGCTGTACTCGGTTGCATACCGCCTACTCAGAGGTGATCTCTGCCTCACATACAAGGCCATGTCCAATCCAGAATTGATGGACATGCTCCACCTAAAGAAAACCATATCCCCTCAAGACACACGCTCCAGGGATCTTAACCTCACCACAACAATAAATAGGAAGTGCTGGAGGGATAGATTCCTGTCCAGTGCTCTGGAACAAGATTCCAATCTACATTAGGCAGAGCTCCTCACTAACCCTCTTCAAGAGAAACCTTGACGAGTGGATGGGAAACAGAAAGTTTACCCCAGGGATCACGTCAATGGCTCTGCTGGACAGAGGCACAGGGAACTAATCTAAGGGGGCGGCGAAAGCCAACACATTCTGGCTAGGCTTATAAATGCCTTCGGGCAGATAGCCTAGTACCTATCTATGAACCTATGAAAATGTAAATAAGAATTTCCAAAAGTTGGTTTCCTGTATATCCATGTTCTAAAATCAACTTCTGTTTTCTAAACCTGGATGTCCAAATAGTTAATTGAGTCAAAATTAAAATTAAAAGTGAATTAAAAAACAATAGATTTGTGCAAAAATTCTATAAATTCTAGAACCATGCATTCCAGTCCTGTCCATAGAATAAAAATGTCATCCAAATATCTTAAATAGATCTTCATATATTTAAAAAATACTGAAGTAAAAATCTTTTTGTTTTAAGAGGCAATAATACCATGTTGGCATAAATGTGTTCACAAGCTACACCCATTGCCACACCTTTAACCTGTTGATATAGTTTCCTGTCAAACAAAATATTGTTTTGTAAAACTATCATAACAAATTCTAATAGTAGCCTAATATTTTCACTATCTAAAAATTCAGAGTCTGTTAACATACCAAGAAGCATATTCATCCCTTCTTTTTTATGGATAGAATTAAAAAGATCCACCACATCTATTGTCAAAAAGCCAGTAGATCTTTCCTACATCTCTAAGGTCAACCTTTCGAAAAAGTCCCAAGAGTCTTTTAATAAATGTTTTTCATGGATGTAAATAAGTTTCAACTTCTTGTCAATTTAATTCCAGATGGCTGGGTTTTAGAGCCTCCAGCTACTACAGTAGCTTTGTATGGGGGTTTAATAATATATTTGTGTCCCTCTGAGATCCCGAATATAGTTGGAATAACTGGTTTCTGTACCTTCAAAATCTGAAATAATTCTAAAGAAATTCTTTCCTCTAATATTAGTTCCTGTAAATAAAGTTATATCCTTTTAGAGGTCACATAAACTTCATTTGTATTTTTATATGTTCAAGATTTTTTACTAATAAATATTTTTAAACCACTTCCTTGGTGTTGAGCGTTTTTAGCACTGAATTCAGTAAGGTTCAGTAACACAGTTCCAAGCACAAAAGTCCCCTAATTTTGTGAAAACAAAAACAAAAAAGGCTAGTTTTAGTCGGAATAAATGGGTACGGCCTAAAATAGTGTTCAACATGAAATAAATGACAAACTGATGAAAACTTTCTGTCAGGAATGTCTAACATAGAAAATGGTGCAAACTCATGATTTAAATGAAAAAAAAAAATGTTTAAAATTCTGTAATCCTGCTCAGTCACCTCAAATAACCATAACTCCAAAGAAAAATGCAAAATTAGCAAGTTTTCCTGTCAAACTTTCAAATGAAGCTTTTAATCAACAGGCCATACTGTGCTAGTCAAAGTACAAAATGAAGTATATGCAAGATTTGGATCCTCTTCAGTTGATTGACCTTCCCAAATGCCGAACATCATATGGTTGAGACCATCTGACTGACATTTCAGAAGGTTGAACAGTGTGAATGGAGATCGCTGTACATTGTGGAACAAGAAATTTGCCATTTTCCTCAATGTAGTGCGATCTCGGAGTTGGTGTATTTAATTAGCAGGGCTTGGGAGATTAAATATTTACAAGCAGGGGCCTGGGAGATGAAACATTTACAGGCTGCCTGTGTCCATTAGAGACATAGATGCCAAACCAGGGATGAATTTCCTGTTCCCCATCCATATGACAGCCATATGACATTTGACATTTTGGAAGGTCGATCAACTGAAGGGGATCCACAAAATTTCTAATAAAAAAAAAGACAGTCAAAGCAGCAGAATATTCAAGCACTGATAAAAAAGCAGCAGAAGAACATGAATAACCCAAAAGGGTTTTGTTATCTGAGCACAGCAGCTGAAATATCCATAGAAAAGAGCAATTTTCTCAAAGATCCTTCTCTTACTGTGGCATTACAAAACTGAAAGGGTCCCGTGTGTAGATCTGAAAGGAGTCCCTGTACTCTCAGCTTAATGGTCTGTCAGACCCACAGGCAGGGGGAGGAGTTTTGAACTTTGATAGACTACCAGAAGTAAGATAGCAGGGCACTACTACCCCATATTTCCAGTAAAGCAGTGTGTTCTACGAAAATCTTGTGATACAGGTAAGTAGGACTTATGTAATCGTATTTTGATTTGCTTTACAGAGGGACATTTATTACAATGACTTTTTTTTACTGCTGCTGAATCTTACTTCATTAAAACTACTGTACTAAGAGTTATTTGCAGTAGCATGACATTTTAAGATGTGTTTGGGGTGGCTAATAGGAAGGCATATTCTGTTTTACCAATGAGCATCCTTGTGGTTGTAGATATTCTAGCCTCTTCCAAATGTCACTTGGCAAGTTTTATAGCACATCTGCAACTGTTAAAACATTAATAACTATACTATCATTGTAATGGTTAAATGAGAGCAGTTCTACTATGAAACTCTGACTTCCTGAAAGTCAACATTCCAAAAGGATAAAAAAATACCAAAATCCAAAAGAGCAAAATTCTCCTTTTTTCTTATTTTTTAGAAGAGGGCAAGCCCCCTGCATCCCCCCATGTTGGGGGCAAACACCCCCACAACCCCACAAGTTATATATAGCAACTCCATGGTAAGATACACTCGAAGAAGAGAGAAAGAAGTCTCCCTAAGTAAGTGAATCATTACTACACATAATTAGAAATTGTACCAACAATGATTTATGAAGGGAAGAAGTATTTGGTGTTATGCTGTTCCTCTTTTTTCTGGAGGCTATTGACACCTGAACAATTTTACCTCAAGCATGTATAGGGGAGCCAATGAAAGCATTTGGCCCAGTCATACCCCCAGATATTTGTATACATGAGTTTGTTTGATTGTTTCACTAAGACAGAAGGAGCACCTTTAAGCATTTGAAAATTTTTAAATAGCATGATGTATGTTTTGGTAGTGTTAATTAAATTGCCAGATTATTGGAGAGAAACTGTTACGAAAATCTTTTAGAAGAGCATTTGGTATAAGGTAACAGACCTGACCATGATGAAAATGCTAAATCATTAGCATAAAGAGTCATCTGAACTCCTTTCATATCTGCTTTTAATACTAAAACATGAGAAAAGAACAGCCCCCCTGCCAGTAACAAATAAGTGATAATGTAGAACACTGGACCCTAATAGTGTTTCTGCATACCTGTCAATGCAGCTGCGTAATTAGACAGCTGTCATTTCATTTTAAAAAATGCTGGGGAATGGGAGAGGAGTTTCCAAGCAGCTGAAAACAATGCAATTTATTGAGTGGTTATATCCTGTTTTATTTTTTTTCTCTTAACTCCATTTATAAGTGTGTGTGTGTGTGTGTGTGTGTGTGTGTGTGTGTGTGTGTGTGTGTGTGTGTGTGTGTGTGTGTGTGTGTGTGTGTGTGTGTGTGTGTGTGTGTGTGTGTGTGTGTGTGTGTGTGTCGGGGGGACTGGTGTCCCTTTAACCTTTCACTTTCCATTTTTACAACATGGTTCATGTGGGGGAGGGGTTTAAAAGAGTACCCCCCCCCAAAAAAAAAAGGAATGAACTATCTGTCTATCCTTTTATATATATGACTGTCTGTAAACCTAACTGTCCATTTACCTGTGACATTAGCCTCCCTTACAAATGAAATTAATGATTGATCCATTCTACTGTACTCTATCTCCCTGCCTATGTACCTAAATAATTGTAATGCCAAACCAAGTGTACTTTAGGGAAAAATAGAAGCGGCTACCAAACAATAGTCACCTGTGCTGATGGAAACATTCCACCGCAATTCTGTCTTAGCAATTACTATGAGTCCAGTGTTCTCCATTATTGCCAACAAAACGTTGGTGTGTCTTGTGATAGTGCATCTTTGTCAGAGAATTTGTTTTCCAAGATTAACCAGGAAAGTTGCATTTTGGAGGTAATTTTTGAACCAGTTAAGTAATTGTCCCCAAAGCGAATTGTCCTAAGCTTAGTTAAAAGGAACGAGAAGAATACCATATCAGATGCAGTGGGATTTATTAGAAAGTTGCTAGCAATGTATTAGTGAAAAGTTATTTTCAAAATATTAAGCTAACTTTTGTGTTTTCCTCTTTAATTATGTGGAGAAATTCATTTAGCTTTAGGTTTGTAAAATGAGTGCCTTTCATGAGCTTTGTTGGTTGGGCAGGCTATATAGTACTGTAAAGCCAGAAGACAGTTGTATTCAAATGTCTACTGGTTTATTCCCCCCATCTATCCTGTCATCCTACCCACCTTTTTTGCAATTGCTTCTTCTGTATAGTCTCTGACATCCCTTTTTGGATTATTTTTGGTTGCATTTAACAGGCGGAAGGAAGTATGTGGGACTTCTCAAAGACTTTTTTGGCAAATTGGAAAGGGAAGCTGCTGCTGCCCTGACAAAGATGTAACTAAAACATCAGGGGAGATTTACATAACTAGGCGTGCAGTGTATGCATGATATACTGCTTAGCGAGCTACAGGGAAGTACTGTATATAAAATATTTTTGGGTGCTTGTGAGAGGAAAGGACTAGTCGCACAATAAAAAGTGCACTTTTGAAGTACTACAGTAGAAGAGAACTAAGTCTTCTGGGGAACTGAAGTAGTGGAGCACACATGACATGGAGTTATGGAGCCATATCTTAAGAAAAGAATGGAATATAGAAGGCTACTGTAGAACAGAATGGTGTAGTATGTGATGGAGGAATAAATTATACTGGGATCACAGGTAGATGTTACTAGAAATAGGAGAAGCTTAGTCAAAAGTAAAGGTTTTCAAAGCCTGTGTATCATGTATGGATATAGACAGAAGCTGGGTATAGATGTTCAGAGACTAAGGATTGAGAAATGAGAAATTTAATAGGAAAACTTAGCTGTAATGGGTAGAACTTTAGGAAGGAAGGAAGGTCAAGGAAGTAATATTGGTGTGAGGAAAAGGTTGCAGACAAATGAAGGGGAGGGTGTAAAGTAGTTCTTGTGCTAATACACTAGTAGCAAGGTGGACTGGGTAGGGTTAATAAGGAGGAAGGCACATACCTTGAGGTAGGTAGAGCTGTTACCAGAAGTGGTGTTACATAAGGCAGGACAAACAGTGCTGGAGATGGTATACAGAAGGTGATGTGCAATGGTCCATGTAGAAACAAGCGATCTGAAAGGAGAGGAACAGGAAGACACAGTTCACAGAGCAACACTGCTTGTTGACTTATATGTAAGGGTCAGATGATATTCTTAGAAAACCAGAAATAATCCTGAAGCTTAATGAGTGGCCAAGGAAGTAGTGCACGAACAAGGGTTTTGATTGATGGGAGACTAAAGAAAACATGAAAGAATTAAAAATTGATTGCTGTGGAATGCTTGCATCCTAGTAATATGAGGAGTCAGCTGTTGAAAACTAAGGTCCCCTTAACCTAAACAGTAGGGGCGAGGTAGTAGACTTATTGTTAGACATGCAAGAGAAGATGTGGGGCAGAAATAAAGAGTAGCAATGGTGGGTAGCAGCTGGTGAAGGGATGGACTGTCAAGCACTTAGATGCCAGGAATCTGGCAAAATAAGATGAGTCAGATAAATGTGCTAATGGTAGAAGGTACTAATATACAGGCATGATGCTGAGGCTGGCACTGGGATATGGCACAGTGAATCTTCAGACTTTTAGGAAACATAAGGTGAGTAAGAAAGGTAGTGAAGTTACGGTAACTTTATAGCATGGGATAAAATACATAGAAGTAAGGAAGAACAGAGACAAAATACAGAGCATCTTGATATTACAAGAAACTGCAGGAAAAGCCTAGTTAAGCAGGTGAAACACTCAGCTTTGATGGTAGAATGTCAGAATTCCAGAAGGCTGTGAGTTAAGAATGGAAACTGTAAGGGAGGAGTAAAGGAGTTCTCAAATATACAAAGATACTGATAGACAACCCTGGATCTGTTGAGATTTTCTGGCTGGCTGCTGCAGCTAGCACCTGTGCATCTGCCCATCCATTTACCATATTCCTTTCCGATTTCCATTTGTTCCAAGTACTAGTGTTTTTTTTTTTTGGCATTCTTTTCACTAGCCTCCATATCCGTGAATTCTGTAGTCCTACTACCCTCTCCATGAAACAGTATCCCTCTTTAATCAGTCTTGAATATTGTACTAGCTGTTATCTGTAACCCCTTTTTGCTTTCTTTGTATTTTTTATGAATATCTCCCTACTTTTTTGCCCACCGGGAGTATGGTATGTCCTTATAATTCCTTTCTCTCTTTCGCAGTGTACCAGCTAAGGAGTCAGAGTAGTTCTTCATAATTCCCCCTTTTTAATCTTCTCTCCATTTTGATTAATTCATAGGATTCTCAGTAGTTTCAAGACAATTCAGACATGTGACCATCAACACCTTGCCAATACCAACCCTCAGGCTGCACTCCCTTTCTCAAGGAAGGCTAGCCCACTTAGTTCCAGAGTAAATTTGAGGGTACTCATCTAGTTATTCAAGTTTTATGTGAAGGGTGATAGTGTATTAGCCTGCTTACATAGCTTGTTCCAGAGATGGGAGAGGTGCTGTGCAAGAACTCTGTCCCTCCACTGCATTATGCTTATCTGCATGGTGAAGATTTAGATCCCTGGTTCAGTTGTTTGCTAACCTATTAGACTTGCAGAGATGTTGGAGATCAAGGACAATGTGGTCTGTAATGGCATGATAGATGAGGAACAGATCACCCCTGTAGAGTCTAAGATGCTGAGTAGGGGGATAAGGTTTCTAGCTTCTTTTGGTAGCTCAGAGCTACACCCGGAAGGGGGAATTTTACTGTATAATTGGTCTAATTAGTGTTGACTACAAAGAAATAGTGCCATTTTTTTACATATGGATGACATACCCTTGGATTTTAGTTGTGCTAAGCAGAAGGATTTTCTGACTCCAGTTGCCACATAATGATTGACGGAAAGGGAACTGTCAGCCCAGGTACCCAGGTCCCTGACTACATTTGTGTGTTGCATTGGAGTATTGTCTGTACTATATGTTGGGGGTAGGGGTTCCTTGTCAAATGAAACAATATTAAACTTTTTTGTGTTTAATTTGAGTCCATTTTCATTATACCACGAATCAACTCTGGTAAGTTCTTTCTGAAGGGTACAGGTGTGAGAAGGGTTCTTGATAACAGCACCCAATTTGCAGTGATCAGAGGTCCTGTTTCTCATTTTGGAGATCAAAGAATTAAATAAATTCCTAGTGCAGAGCTCTGGGCAACTCTGCTAGGGTTACCACATGTCTGTCTTTATGCACGACAGTACCTATTTCCAGTTGTGTTGCAAAAAAAAAAAACATGAAAAATGGCAACTGCCCTGATATCTTAGGACAGAAAGTATTCTGTAAGTTTCCACTAATAGTTTATTAAAAGACTTATTTTGAATTTAAAATACCTCAATGTTATATGAAACAACAGAAATACCTCACATCTACAAAAGTGAGCTTTTATTTTGAAAAAAATCTGAAGTTCAGTCCTTTGCACTGGTTTTGGGAATGATTTATTCTGAAAAATCTTGCATTTCCATAAAAAATATTTAACTTTGGGCATTTGAAAAAGTGGCAACCCTAGAATCCATTGGTTACCTTCATACTTTCAGGTGAAGCACCTGCAACACAAACTATGTGGGTTCTGACTTTTAGCCAGTTTGTTATCCACCTTGCCACACAAGGATCTATATTTAAGACATTTGACTTACCTACAAGGCACACATGGGGTATGCCATCAGATCCTTTGCCTAGGTCAGGATACACTGTGTGAACAGCTTGACCACTGTCAAAGGCCTGAAAGACCCTCGCAAAGAAATCAACTAAATTTAATAGGAAGGATCTCCCTTTGATGAAGCTAAGCTGTTGAGAATCTAGCCTAATGAGAGCTTTGATACATATTTGATGCGATCAGTTATATGTGTAATATCTTTGCAGATGAAGCTTGTAAGGCTTATAAGGCGGATAGATCTATAATTGCTGGGGTCTGTGATAGGGCCATCCTTGTAGATGGGCATTACAATAGCAGTATGCTGTAATTCAGCAACAAATCCTGTCACTAAGCTTAGAATAAACATTTTGAGGATAGTTTTGGTAAGGATATGTTTGGCACTATATATTAAATATCCAGGTAGGTTGTCACCTTCAGAACATGTTCATAGGTGATAGTAGGGAATATAAAGTATTTAAGGGATTATGGGATATGTGGAGTTTTTGTAAATGTTTTGGAGTGAAGTTTGCATTAAACTTGTTTGATAGTATATTGTGATCTTTATTGGGTCAGTGAGTTGCCCTGTTAAGGATACATTCTGAGTATTGTTGGGTATTCTTCCTTAGTTTAATAACTTAAGTTAAGAAGGACTTTTAATTATCCTTATCTTCAGAAGCTAGCCTAAGTTCATAGGTTGTTAATATCAATCCTAATAGTATTTTTCAGGTCTCTGGTAATGTTTTTATGCTATCCTTATTATGTGGAGCTTTGGATTTGCTATATAATTTAAGGAGATTTTTTTTCTGTCACTGTAAAGTTTATTTATTTTGGTAGACCCTTAGTGTGGTTTATTTTTGAATTTCGTATTGTATTTTGCTCTGGTTGGGACTGATAATTATTTGCATTTGTCTAAGTTGGCAAAGAACCTTGTTGTAAATCTGACTGATGAGTCAGCATCTGAGTAGGTGCTGTTATAGCTGACTTTTTTATTTTGTCATATAATTGTGTGAGGTCTGCCTGTTTGAAGTCTTTACATTTAGAGATGAAGATTTTGAAGGCAAATGTCACAAGTTTATGGTCTGACTTAACTGGAGTTAGGAGAGAACAGGAGAATAACGTGTAGAGACTATATTCTTGAGGACCAGATTTAGAATATTATTTCCTCTGGTGAGTTTATTAAGTATCTTTTATTGGCATACCCTGCCCTTGAGGTATTGTTGCTTCAGCTAATTGTGTTGTAATTACAATTTATCAACATAATGAAGTTCTTATTAATAGGAAGTTCTTCAAATATTTTCAGGACTCTAGCATGATCATTTGGGGACATAGTGTGTGTAATGTCTGGAGGGATAGATTCCTGTCCCAGAGACTTCCCATACTCTGGAACAGACTACCTATCTATGTCAAACAGAGCTCCTCATTAGCACTCTTCAAGAAAAATCTTGATGATTGGATGGGAAATGGGAAATTTACCCCGGGGATCACTTCTGTGGCTCTGCTCGACAGGGGCACAGGAAAATAATTTTCTTGGGTGGCGAAAGCCAGGGTACATTTTTTGGCTAGGCTTGTATGGACCCTAGGGCCGATAGCCTAGTACCTACCAATAATGTAGCAGGTTATAAAGTGGCAGTTTGACTTATTTGTAGTCATCTGAAGTTCTGTGAGTTCTGTTTGTGGGTCTCTGGGAATGTTCTGGAGGTGATCCTTGACATATGGAGATATCACCTCAGTTGCCATAAAGCTTGAAGATGTGGTAGACCCACAAATATCAGGTATGGAGAAAATCCTTTCTTTATATTTAAACCAAGTCTTAGCAGTTACACAAGCACATATATGTTCCAGATGCAGGAAAGCCGGAAAATCAGACTTCTGGTGTTGAGAAGAGCCTTCTTAATATGATCCAGTTTGAATTTGATGAATCTGCTACATTGGAATGTCCATTAACTGGACTATGCCTACAAATGCTTTATGGAGGAAGCAAAGACTTTAGCCAGTATATGAAAGCCTTTGAATGATAGATGCAGGCCTTCCCTTGCAAAGCGGGTTCAACTGTCAGTCATCTCACCCCATGATGCCATATACTGGATCCCCATAGAATGACACCAACTATTCCACCAATTGCTAAAGTCTGTTATCTTTTCTTTGTAAATAGATATCACTCTTTGGTGAAGGAAGGATCCCACCCTAAGCTTACCTGCATTTGTCACATGAATAGAAAGTTCTGACATGCCTCTCTACATGTTCCCTAGGGTTTTTCTTCCTAGGTCATTGCCTCCAACATGCACCACAATATCTTGGTCATATTTGCCCTGAGAGTGGGTCTTAAGAATTCTTGTAACATCAAAGATCCTGGCATCTGAAAAGCAACTGACTGTAGACATATCATCATCCAGCCTTGTAAGTGGAGAGTCTAACAGCTGAGTCACCAATCACCAAGTCATTTATGTTAAAAGAGTGCTTAGGACTACAAGACTGGGAACAGTCTGACCATTGGTAGCTTAGTGTTGTAGGTATGCATGGAAGAGATGAGTTGGAGAATTTCTGCTGAGACCTATTTATAGTAGTTCTTGGAGGCTTTGGTAGAGATTTTTTAACAGCCTCAGCATATGAAGTTGTAATATGGTTTTGTTGAGAATGTGGTGGAGGAGAGGGTGAGGGTGTGAGTATATGATGCTCACTGTGCATGATTTTAGGTGAGACAGATACCTGTAAATTAATTAAATATTTTCATCTCTCACAGACAGAGTTATTTGTGTTGATTTCCTTATCAGTGGGCATAAGGCAATTCCTATACTGTCTGAAGCCACTGAGTGCTAATCGGATGGGAACAGAAGGGAAATAAGCTGGCTGACCTTCAGTAATGTCCATTGCTTCATGTATTAGATGGGGAATTCACAGGTAAGGTAAGGAAAATGTGACTAAGTAGTTTAATTTGATTTAAATTTTGTAGAAGTGCACAGACTGAACTGTTTGTAGGGGCTAATCAGGTTGATCCAAGTTTGTGGAACAGTGCAGAGGCTAAACTATTTGTGGGTGGTTTTGTTGTGTGAGGAAGTCCACTTGTGTTTTAACAGTGTCTACCTAGGTTCCATTTCTGCTGCATGCAAGTGACTATCATTTTTGGCAGATAGAGCAGCGACATGGTTCACGTACAGAGGGACGCAACTAATCTCATTTAGTAGTGGTGCAGTAGCTCAAGGAGATGAATACTGGCACTCAGCAGAGCTTGGGGAAACCCAATCATTAATACGGAGTACAAGCTCAATATTTATCTGGAGAACGGTACTAACACTAGATTAACAGTCAGTACTTCATGACTAGTTAGACTGGACAACTTAATGGAGTTACTCAAAGTTCAGATTACTATGGGTAAGATCCCCATTCAAGTCATAGATCCCCCTCCATGAATCATGATACACATGAGGCCTACTTGACCAAACTCATTTCAATCCAAATATTGCCAAACACCCTGGTATTGCGGGGATTTCAATTATCCCACCAACTGGGAAACCTACTCTAACCCTAACTCACTTGCAAAAAAGTTCCTTGACTTTGTTAACTCAAATGCCCTGGAACAAATTGTTGAAACCCAAACAAGACAAACAAACATACTAGTTCTGGTCCTCACCGCAACTGTCGGACCCCCATTAGTTAAATCTGACCACAAATCAGTCACCCTCGAACTGGCACTAACACCAGAACTCACACAGGGAAAAGTCAGACAGAAAAACTTCACCAAGGCAAACTATACCCTCCTAGGGGAAGATATAAATGCATTCCAAGCCACACCACCAGTGTGGTAACTACACCAGAGCTTACACTGAAGCCTTGTACAATCACTTGTATAAGTGTATAGACTCGGCTGTTCCAGAAAGAATCAAAGTCAGAGCCCCAAGTAAAACAAGCCACCCTGGTGGACATCCAGCATCAACAAACTTTACAGTCAACACAAAAAGTTGCTGTTTGAGAAAACTAAGACGAGACTCCGACAATGGAAAAGCACCCATCTCAGCCTTAACAGGCTAATAAGACAACATGTCAAATCCTCTAAGGATAACTTTGAGAAAAACCTAGCAATCACATCCAAGGATAACCAAAAGGCCTTTTACAGCTAAGTATGTAGCCTAAAAGGTAGGACCCAAGCTGCGCCAAACTAGTGACAAACAGTATCACACACACTCTGATCCCGCAGACATAGCAAACTTGCTAGTGGACAGATTTGGCGAAACTTTTCACTCCCCTGTTCCCTTCAAACTTATCACAGCACTTGCCGTCAACTTCCCCCCAACCTTACATATCCAAAGAGCAGGTCATTAAAGCCTTGTCTAAGGCAGAAAACACAGTTTCTGTGTGACCAGATGGCATCCCAGGCTGTCTTCTAAACAAACAAAAACATGAACTAGCATCAACATAAAATACCCTATTCAATCATAGCCTATCCACAGGCTTTGTTCCTGCAGATTGGAGAACATCAACAGTTATTCCCCTCCACAAAGATGGCTTAGCAACTGACCTGGGAAATTACAGACCCATATGTCTGACCATCCTCATCTGTAAGGCCATGGAACATATCATCATCAACCTCAAAATAAAGGCATAGGCAACCTCCAAATCCTGGATCTGCCCCAATAAGGCTTAGTCAAGGGCAGATCCTGCCTGTTAAACCTGGTGGATTTTTTTCAAAAATGTGACCAGGGCCATTGATGAGGGCAGATCTGTGTACACAGCATACCTCAACTTGGCAAAGGCCTTTGACACAATCCAACACTCAGGCATTACCGATAAACTTAGCAAACTGAATATAAACCCCTTTGTAGTAAGATGATTTGCCAACTGGCTCACAAACCAGTCACACACTATCAAAGTGGGTGACTCCACATCAGCCAGCAGACCTGTCACCAGCGGGGTGTCACAAGGGTCAATGATGGGGCCCCTACTATTTGATATATACAGAAGTTTAGGCCAAAATTAGGGGGCTGTGACTGACCAAATGTGTGGACGACTGCAAACTGGGTGCAATTATTGAATCCCCAAATGATGTCAGTATACTTCAGGAGGATCTTATGCAGTCCAGTGACTGGTATCTTAGTCACGGTCTTGAACTGAATGCAAAGAAATGCATCATTATTTCCTTCAGTAAAAACAATGTCCCTTCACAATATCAAATTAACAATACCCTATGTACCAACAAATTGGTAAGGGATCGGGTATCACAAGTAGACTGCGACCTTAACTTGGATCACCATGTGTCTACTGTAGTAAGGAAGGCCTTCTATGTAGCACACTTGATTAGCAAAGGCATCCCCTCTAGAGCAAAGGAGGTTTTAACCCCTCTATACTCATCACTAATCAGTCTCATAATTGAGTATAATGGCCCTTTTGGCATGTACCGTATAAAGCACCAGAAGCAATTGGAGAGACCTCAGAGGTATCTAACAAAGAAGAAGATCAAGGGACTCCAGCACATGCCTTACACAGACCAACTAAAGTCTCTGTCACTATACTCTGTATCATATAGAGTTCTTAGGGGAGACTTATGCCTGGCTTACAGAGCAATCTCTGACCCAAACCTAATGAATCTGCTGCACATCCGTAAATCAAATGAGACTAGAGCTACGGGTTCCAGGGACCTAAATATGACCTGTGACTTGAATAGGATGTGCTGGAGGGACAGATTTGTCTCCCAGCGATGTTGCATCTTTGGAATAGTCTGCCAATTCTTGTTCAGCAGAGCATCTCTATGACACTCTTCAAAAGGACCTTGATGAGTGGATGGGGCACTGTAAATTCTTACCAGGGATAGCGCCTACAACCCTCCTGGACATGGGCAGTCATTACTAAATACAATCTGGGTATTGACTAGAGTATCTATGGTATTACATTGAGATGAAATGGCTAGACTTGAAATGACCTCCGGGTCGATAGCCTAGTAACCACCTACGATCCTCTGATCTTATGATTGAATCACCTGTGTCTATATAGTGCATATTGCAACGCCACTGTGCACAGCACAGCCCTACACAGAAATTTAAAACAAATGTCAAGGATTAAAAAAAATCTCTTAGAACTCAATAGCTCGTAGGAATTGTACTTATAAACTGCCTCCAAGCAATCAAAACCCTCTATCTAGCTTGGCTGTCTCTTCTGTCACCATAGAAACACAATATTTAATTACAGCAGTTCAACCACTTAAACAGCAAAATACAGTGCAGATTGTAACTGGAATGTGTCAAAATAAGAGCTTGAAATAATTTAAAACAGTTACTCCTGTAGTTGTAGGGTCTGAGCAAGTAAATTGGTAAAATAACTTAAACTGATAAAAACACATAGCTTAAACTGATATCAGAAAGAACCTTAAACAGATAAGAATTGCTAAAAGTAACTTAAAACTGTTAAAAAAATCTTTAGAAGCACTTGAATAATTGTTGCAAGGCCTGGAAACTACCAGCAGATGGGTTAATAGCACATCTTTCCACCTGTCACTTGCCCTGTCTCTGTTTCTGTGTGGGACCACAGAATAGTTTGCACTAATTCAGGATGTGTCTTTCCTAGTCCCCTGTAGAATGGATGGATGGCTGCATACCTCCTAAAGCCTTGACTACTACCCTGTGTTTAGTCAGTATGCGTAGGTACCAGAGGAGCTGGACTGAGTTAGATGTAAGTGAGAAGTCACTCTCTATTCACCCATGTCAAGGGAAACATGGTGGTCCTCTGCTTGAGTACACCTTTTAAATGGCTGAGTATAAACTTGGCCTGCCAAAAAGTGCTTGCAGTCTAGGTAGGGCAAGGCAGCATACACATGTTTACAGTCCTATATTGCTAAGCTTGATTAAGCAATGTGCTTGCCAGTTTCATGGGAGGAGGAGGAAAAAATAATGCAGAATTCCTCTTAGTGCGAGGGATGATATGACACCCGGACCACCACATTTTTCTGTGTCTTGCTTATAAAAGTGAGGTCCCCAGTTTCAAGTCCCCACCCCAGGGTGTGACCTCAGTTAACTGGGGAATACCAGACTTGTGAGTAGGGAACAGGAAATCTGAAATGTGCATGATGGTTACAGTGCAACTTTGGCTAAAAAAAATCACTACAGCCTCAATTACCACTTATTTGTCCACCCCACAAGCCTCTGAAAGCTTCACTTGTAACATTCTATACAATCTGCAAGAAACATTTTAGTATTACTGCCACTGTCCAATAGGTGGATCTCACTTCCTTGTTGCAGTGTAATATGTAATGTGAATCAACAAAATCTATACAGGAGTAAGACCAGCCATTGATTCCTGTGACACATCCCTGGTAAATTTCTTTTCTCCAGACTGATGCGTCCAAGCTTCCAGTCTGCTTCTTGTCATTTGCCGTCTTTTATACCCACTTCACTATTTGCTGACTCTGAAGCCTTTAAACTTCCCCAACAGTATTTTACTGTGTCAGAGACCTTCCTGAAATCCTTATAGACCACATCCAGTGGATTGTCTTTGTCCACCTTTGTGGTATCCATTTATAAATAATTATTACATAAAGCTGTGTTATTGTTCTTCTGTAAAATCATTAACATTTTTATACAGCATGTCCCACACTCTTTTATTTTCCTTGTCTTTCTCTGGAATGTAAGTCAGACTGATAGGCCTGTAGCTGTTTTTCTTCTTTCTGGAGGTATCATTTATGCATACTTATCATTCTGAAACAAACATGAAATTTGAGCTTCTTTGCTGAACATTTTATTACTAAGGCTAGAATTAAGATGGTGCCATCAGTTTCTTTACCTCCTCTTTTGTACACAACAGTTGTTGCTTAAATAGATTTGCAACTCTAGTAATTAAGCATCTTGCTCTTTGCGAAAATGCACTTGTCACTATATGCCTTTACAAAAACGTTGCTGACCCATAGACGTTCCCTTAACAGGAATATGTATAACACATATTACCTCTCGATTTAATTAAAAGTACCTTGCTGTGACCTGTTTGGAATTATTTCAGGGTATGAGCCTGCTTAAACTCTTAGACCTCAGAATCAACCCCTAAATATTTGTGCTTAAATCTTACAAGTTTGGAGTTAATATTTCTGAATTTGAAATGTAGTGCTAGCTGTGATGAAGTGTTTTATGACTCATTTTTCTTAAATAAAACAACAGCTTGAGAGGGATTGCCTGATTTCCCCCCCAAAAATGTAAATGATTTATTAATCTGGTTTTGCATAAGCAGAAAGCACAATGGCCTTTGATATTAGTGATATTAAGGCTATTATGTAGTTTATTATCACTGAAAAAGTTAGCATTAGGGCAACATTTAAATGCAACAGTACTGGGCAGAAATAAAAAAAAAAGCTTGTTATAATTCAGTGGATAGACAGATTAGGGAACATAATTCTGGTCACCTCTCAGTTAAATGCTACACTTCTTAGCAAAAAACAGTTTGTGACCTTCAGAGCACACAAATCTCCCTCCCAAAGTAACTATGAGACAGTGAGTTGGTGAAAAAGTATTTGTTATTTTATCAGCACATTATAACACGCAGAATATTTTGTTTTGAAGTACAAAACCTCTGAAACCGTCCATATTGTAACATTTGTGCAGGTGGTAGCAGCTGTATTAATGTATTTGTGTGTTTCATACCTTGTAACATTTCAAAAGAGTTGTTGAGGAACACTTTCACAAAGCCCTGAGTTTTCTTTATTTTTTTGCAGATAATTCCAAATACAACTATTTATATTCATTAAACTGTTGTCATTAACACATTAGACAATGCATTACTTTCCTAGTGTAGAAGTATTCTGACTCCAGCTGTAAATCTTTAGCGTGTTCATTTTGGATCCATTGAGAACGTTAGCAGGAGAGAGACAGTGCAGTGGTGTGCACCCCAGTTATTTTATACCATGTTTCCAGGACTTGTTAACTTCATGATGTCTGACGTCTGCAGTTAGCAGCCTGAAGAACATGACGGTATGTTATACTTGCATGCTGCACTGTGTATCTATAGGTAGGATCAAGATAGTTGCTGTTTGGGGCAGAGGAAATATGGCTGTACTTTCTGCTCTGATCTGCTCTTTTATGTCTTTATTATAATCTTTAGTCTTCATGGGTTGATGTTGGTTTCTTTGACTATTCCTGTTCGATTTTAAAGCAGATGTTTAGAGAGTCACTGCAGTACTACTTGTTACTTTTTTGCTGTGACTTGTTCAGGGTACATAGATGAGTTTCCCACTAGGATACAGTGTAATCATTTTACTGTACATGAGTACATTGTTGTCGCAGATTTTAAAAAGTCACAGAATTCTCCACTATCTCAGGAAATACTCCTCTTTATTATAAAATGATGCAGTATACTGAGGGGAACAGAGTAGCTCACTAATACTTAAGTAATTTTTGTCATTTATTCAAAAGAATGGGCAACATCATTGCTGTGAGTTTAGTTCTGATGTACAGATAATCTGCAGCATGTATGAAGGCTAGCTGTAAGATGCAAGGCTGCATTTCCATCAGCAGTTCTTAGTGACATCACAGCGTACAGAAATATTTTATTAATTATTTCAAAGGGCTTCATTAATCTCAGTTTAAAAATGCAGACTTCATAGTTGTGCATCTTTCAGAGCACCTTGATGTAGGCATTCAGTCTTCCTCTAATGAATCACTGGAATGTTACACAAAGTAGCTGGTAAGCTGCAGTGTCAAGAATGATTGACTCTAATGTTTGCTTTTAGAATCCTATCAGTTGTTACTTTCATTTAGATCTCATCATCTTTGCTCCATTCAGATAATTTTATTGCTTACAAAAGTTTGTTAGACATCGTTCTTTTAAGTTAGATTTGATTGAATTTATTTTTATGAACAAATTTATGTATTCTTTGTGTGGGTTGTATATATTTTTTAATTGTAGCTGTGGTTTTATTAGTATGGCAGTATGTGATAGAGGCAAGAATTGTATTTGACCTCTGTGACAAAGGGAAATACTGCCAGCCTAGCTATCTGGAATTTTGTAAATAATTAGTTTGTGAATATTGATATGATTTATACAAGTACTGAGCTAAAATGTAACCACAGCATGCCCTATTGAAATAGAACAGAAATGTACCTGCACTGTTGTAACTGTTTAGATGTATATGTCTAATGGAAACTGGAACACAGGAGGTTAACTTGAAAAAATAATGAGAGAAAATAGTTGAAATTAAATTGTTTCATAACCACGTAATAAAAGAGATGTTATCTCTCAGTTTCAGTGCAGTAGCAGACACAATGTCTAGAGCTAGAGGTTTTTTGCATTGTCTTGAAAGAGAAGTAATTACTAGGTTTAAGATGTAGAAGTGTTTTATTGTTTATGACTTCCAGGATCTGCAAACATCTGAGAGATATGTATTTTTCACAGGGAGATGCTAAAATTCAGTTAGTTTCTGACAAAGGGGGTTTAGCTTGGAAACTGAAGTCAGATGACAAAAAATGAAGTCATCCAAGCTAACCCAGCAGTAATATTTGATATTACTTTAAGACCTCTCTCAGAGAGAGACTGTGCATTTTGTATTTTTTCTTTGACCTAACAACATAAGCTGGAAACATCCACTCACCTCTGCACTTGCCTTGCTGTAAGTTTTTAGGGCATAGTAACTCTTTTATATTTAGATAGGACTATAGTAAAGTGTAGCTTAGATGTTTTGTTTATTTATTTGAGATTCTCCTGCAATGTTGTTTTAAATATTTCTTGTGATCTTGAACTCTGATGTAACTGATTACTTACTGAGTATTGTCTTGTTCTTTTATTATTTATTATTAAATATATTTAAACCTTTTAATTGTGGCTGGTCTGTTTAGAGATATTTAAGCTCGTAGAGTACTTGCATATCTAGAGGCCGTGGTGGTGCAGCGGTTAGCGTTGTCGCCTCACAACAAGAGGTTCTCCGGTTCAATTCTCGGCTGGACTGCCTTCTGTGTGGAGTCTGCATGCCCTCCCCGTGGTCGAGTGACATTTAAAGACATGCAGGTAGATGCGTGTGTGAATGGGTGTGCCTTCGTTGAAGGCTGGGCGTCGAGTTTCACTGTGGTGACCCCTAACCGGGAAAAGCCGAAAGATATTACTTTTATTACTAGAGTACTTACATATCTGTTTGGTGACACTGTACAGGCCACTCCTAAATAGCCTTACTCTTGGTCAGACTACCATTTGGATTAATAGTAACATTACACAGTAGGACTGGACACCCTTTGTTAAGGGCATTAAAGTAGCTGATAAGTAGTGGCTTGTGACTGTGGAAACTACCTTATAGTCTGGGCAGAAGGGGGCATAGCTAGTAAACCTGTGCCAGCCTTTGCATGGAATGAGTGTGTGTGTGTGTGTGTGTGTGTGTGTGTGTGTGTGTGTGTGTGTGTGTGTGTGTGTGCGTGTGTGTGTGTGTGTGTGTGTGTGTGTGTGTGTGTGTGTATGTGTGTGTAAATCAAATCTCAAAAAGTTTGCGTGTCAGCTACTTGGGCAGGGATACGAAGCACTGGTTAGACAGAGAGGATACTGGAGATCTTGGTTTGGCCACTGAGCTAAGATCTCAACCTTATAGCTGTGCCAGTGGGGAGTCTTATTGGGGATCTGGATAAGGAGAGAGAAATCAGCACCCGACTGACTGTGATTTCTGTGTGCTCTTAAGGGAAATTGCACTTTACTGTGTGTGTACTTGTCATCCTCCCAGTGTGTACGTTCTCCACTGTTGCCAGCGGTGAGAATTGAGGCTCCTTGATTACTGGGCCAGTGCTGGGGCATCGCAACCTCCGTCATGTTTGAATCCATTTTATTTTATTTTATTTTGAATTTGTTAACCAGGGTAGAGCAGTGATCCCATTGGACCCATTTTGGTCTCACCCCGAGGAAAACACAACAGATACATGATATTATATTCAGAGAGAATGACAAAATGCAGTATATGCATATATTGTATATAAAGTGAATATCATAGTTGGCATTAGGGTATAAAGATAAATAGATAAATAGATAAATGACATTAAATACAGAGTGACTGAAAAATGTCGTACATTCATGCATTACATATAGAGTGACTTCAGAGTTGGTATGCTGAAAGAATCACAATCAAAAATAAGAGTCAGAGTAAGGTAGCTAGACAGAAGAAGGGAATGAAGAGGTTAAGTTATATGACTAGAGAGTTAGCAGTTTCATTTTCCTAAAGTCTTGAAATGTGCTTTTATTTGTGAATGGAAAATGGGGAAAGAAGAATGATCTTTAAGAAAAGAAGGGAGAGATTCCCATGTTTTTGAACCCAGGACTGAGAAAGCATAGTCTGTGCTACAAAGGATTGTTTGGGGGTTTGGAGAAGTGCCCACGAGTAGTTAAGATGTCTTAGGTTGTATATTGGTGCATCTCTGAATAAGCTGGAAGCTAGTTGAAGGAAGGTGTCATTCTTGATAAGTTTAAATAGGTGAGAGGTAAGTAGAAAGTAAGCACATTGTTACACAGTCAGCTTTTTTAATGGTTTTGCAGTGGTCATTCCTTGGGGAGAAAGTGATGAATTTGCAAATAGCATTTGAAATAAACTGAATGGTGGATATATTTCTTTTAGAAGCTGCATCAATTAGTGAGATAGTGAGAGACAATATTCTAGCTGAGATAGTAAGATAACTTTACCTATGGCATTTCTACAGGGTCTGGATAGAAAAGAGAAGATACTATTAGCCCAGAATATGAGAGAGTTGATTTTTTTGTGTGTGTAGTCCACATGGAGTTGTAAATTTAGGAAGGGGTCCAGCCAAACCCCTACAACTGCAAGGAATGTGTCATTTTGTGGAAGTCATGTAGCTGCACAGTAGCTTTCCATGTCAAACCTCAAAAGAATCAAGTCTAATGAAATGAGAAATTACTGTTTTATGAGCAATTAGTCATTTTGGGGGGAAGTCTGCAAATTACACACCAATAATTGTAGAAATGAGTATCAATAACTAGCGTTTCAGCAACAGACCTGGTTTCCAGTAAAAAAAGAACCATTATCTTATCATAAAATTAAATTCTTTCATGTATCACAAAAATCAGAATATCTTTGTTTATGTGTACAACTTTGTGTAAGAAAATGTTTGAAGATCTTGGCTACTTGCTCCCTTGGGTATAGTTAGGGAATTTGTACGTTTCTCTGGTGAAAGGACTTGAATTTTTGTAAGTGCATCCATCCCTCCCTTATTGTACTGCATTGATGGGTGCCTTGAAAGGATAATACCCCAATTACCTACAGGCTGTTTAAAAATTAGCAGCTTCTGTAAAACAAGGGTTTTTTCAATTTACTTCTGTATTGCTTTAGTCGTCCACATATCATGCTTAAGCAGCTCAGAGAGTTTATTGACTTCTGCATTCCTCCTCCCCATACTGACTGAGAAGCAGAAGAAGTATTACTAGAGACCATTGCAGGAAGCAGAGCGCCAGTTTTGATGATGTAGGATTATGTTCTTTTCCGAGGCTCAGGTCAGCCAATATTAAGGTACAGTTTTTTTTTTTTTTTTTTTTTTTTTTTTTGCTTTTTTAATCTAAGGAAATGCAGCTCTCTATATAATACATATATATATATATATATATATATATACAGTTAAAGTTAAAAACATTTAAATGTAATCTTAGCAAAGCTGCTGATTCCTTTTGGAGTCGGTGAACTGCTGATAGGTATTCCACTATTTTAGGTTATAGGTTTATAGGTAACTAGTAGGCTAGCTGCTCTTGTGGGCCATTTTAAGCCTAGCCTATTATCCCTAGTGATATAACTAGGATCATACCATAGATAATTTGATGGGAGCCATGCATTGGATAAATCATTTAGGAGCTGCCTCTGTTGCATTTGAATATGGACAGGGGTGAGCTTTGTTTTATGTGGATGGGGAGTCTGTTCCAGAGCAGTGGTGTCCTCTGTGAGATGAATCTTTTCCTCCAAACTGTTCTGTGATGTTGCAGAAGAGGTTTAGAATCCTAGACGCAGTATTTCAGATGCAATTTGACTTGCTGATGTGCAGTAAATCCATCAATACTGGGTTGGAGGATGCCTTGTTTGCTTGACATGGGGTCACTTCTTAGCAGACTATAGGGAACCAAGTATAGTCAGAGGTCTTTGAGTTGGTCCATGTGAGACGTTGTTTAGGCCTTGTATCCTTTAGTAAGGTATCTTTGTTGGCACTCCAATTTTGTGTCTGGATAGATACATGCCAAAGGGAGCATTATACTTAATTACTGGCCTACTGAGGGCTGAGTAAAAGGGGGTATTGACATTTTATTTATTTATTTGACACTTGTTGACAGGGAGTGTCCAACTGAGCAGAAGCCCTTTTTCAGAGGAGGCCAAGGGGGAAAAGCTCCACAAGTGTACATATAACTAGCTACAGACAAGCAAGCAATCTAAAAGAATACATAAAGTGAATAAAATTAAGAAAAGTTACAACAATCTAAAGAGTACATAAAGTGAGTACAATAAAGTAAATTACACAGTACAAGCTTTCTAAATGCAGTAGATAAAACTATTTACAGTTCTCGGCTTGGGTACAGTGGGAGGATGCTGAGATTTGGATAAAGTAAATTAAACAGTACAAGCATGCTGAATGCAGTAGGTTCATAGAATAGTACTAGGCTAACTGCCATTGCAGGCCATTTTAAGCCTAGCCAATTAACCCATGTGAGAATCAAACCCTGCACCTTGTATCTGTAAGGAAAGCATCTTAACCATTATGCCAACCTCCCTCTAGAAAAAACTATTTACACTTCTCATTATGGTTACAGTGGGAGGATGCTGAGATTTGAATATGTTGAGAAATGCTATGTTACAGAGCAGTTGGTAGGCCAGTAGTTAAGTTGTGTACAGGTTACACTGTAAAACGCTTGAGTTGAGACAGTTAAAGAATGAGTTAGAAGATAAAGTGCTGGTGCTATGGGGATACACAGGGACAGTGATGAATGAGATTTGCAAGTATACATATCAGTTGCTGAGGCAATAGATCATTAATTTACAGGTTACAATGATATTCACATACTAGAGGCAGAGGAGATAGGAGGGATGCAAGAATAAGAGAGAAGAAGAGGAGGATGGGAAGTGAAGATGAGGGTGGGAGTTAATGAGAGGGGAAGTAAGGGAAGTGGCAGCATGATGAGAAAGTGAGAGGAAGCAAGGAGTCAAGGAATTTGGAGGAAGTAGGAAGTAGTACAGTAGAGAAGGTAGATAGGGATAGTGGAATGAGTGGACAATGTGGGGGTACTTAGGGGGGTTGGAGTTCGCTTTTGTAGTTACAAGTTGAGGTGTCAAGAAGGTATGTTTGAGAGCTTTTTTTGAACATCCCTAGATATGGATACAATCCCTTTGTTTATAAGCTGTGCAGTATAGAAGAACTTTCTTACAGTAATGGACACATAATGGTCAAAAGTTAGGTCACTATCCACATAATTTCTGAATGACTGGATCAATGCTTTGGGGCGTATTGTCAATGTGGTAGTTCCCTGAGCTAGATGACTTCCCAAAGGATATAATAATGCGTACTTTGCTTCTTACAAAAATTACAGCTGCAGGTTTACCTTTGGTGGTCGGGTTCTGCTTTGCTTGAGTGCAGTTGCTGTGGAAAGGTTCATTTGTATGTGTTTTTCTGGCATAGTGTTATACTGAGTTGCAGATGCTAACTGAAATCTTTTTAAAGGCTATTTTTATGACATCAGTACAAACAGGTGAAAATTAATAAGGTGAACTGTACTCTTTAAAGTGTATCTTGATTTTTTCTGAGTTTTTGTTATGCCAGAATGAGTATATATTACTAAGGGAGAGGGTGAAGGCTATAATGGGGCTTTTCCTGTCGCAGAAAGCAATTTGTTCAGGTTTGTGTGATTTTAAGGGTTTTCTTATGCTTTTGTTTTTTATGTGTGTTGTTATCGTTATTATTGCTTTTGCATTTGATTTTTTTTTGCATAGGTTTTTGAAACTTTGTTTATTTGTTTGTTTCTTACACAAAAGCATATTCAAGGAAATAGTTTCACATTAGTAAGATTCAAGGAGTTTACGTTTCATGTTAATAAAGCAGAAATTTGCTACAGCAGTTTCAGTAAAGCAATTTCATGGCCATTTATTTATTTTTCTTTTTTATTCTGTGGTAGTAAAACCAAAGCAAGCAAGTAACTTGCGTCACAATCACAAGATTGCGGGGCAGGCTATACTAGTGTTTTACCAATATTGTGCAGTATCTTTTCTTCCTATTACAGGTAGCAGATATGTTATAGAGATATTGGCATGCTGTTGTCACCCCTTCCTCTTGAAGTTCATTGCCTCATTTTTAGGATTTTGCTTTTGTCCCTCCATACTTCCAGTAGATTATTTTACCTGAAGAGGAATTAAAATTAGTTCTAGCTGTATATTTGGTAGATCCAGTCCTCTTGGAAAGATGAGGCAATTTTTCTATTCAGTTTTCTTCAAGTCTACACACGTCAAAGAACTCAACAGTGGTTCTAGGTGTTTGGGTTTGCAGGCAACAACTAGGTTGTGTATACATTTAGAATGGCTTCTCTGAACACTAGTGTCTTCTTTATAGGGACTGTCATCAGTATGTTTGGAAGATAACTGTCTCCACATTGTTGTCCTGCTTTCCCTCAGAAAACCAATTATTCTTCTATGCCTGTAGATTCCTTAATTCAGAGCAATGCCTCTTGGTCTGACTTGTGTTCCCACTATTTAAACGGTGGTTGAAATAGGTAGTGAGAGGGTTGCAGAGCAAAGACACCTTATGGTTCCTTGTTGTATATGACTGACTCACAGTACCAAATGACCATGTGTACCTGCTGGTCGCACCCCTCAACTGTCCAGATTTTTGCCTCATATTTTTAGATATTCCCCATAAAATTTATGATTTTGTGGCAAATCAGTGGGATGATCTCAGGACTGAAGTCACAAAATAATGACATACATTTGAGTCGAAGACCTCATATCTGTAAGAAAATATATGTTAACACAAACCCTGTTACTGTAGCAACTTTCTAAGTTTACAAGAACAATATTTAAAGTCTGTCCCTATTTTGGGGCCTTTGGCCCCCCATTTTGTCAGGCTTTATCCATATTTCTTGCACTGAGAGGTTGAGAGGTATGCTGCTAGTGTCACATTGCATTCATAAAGTACAAAATAAAGGGCAAGACATGGGGGTGTATTGCTGAAGTCATCAAATTTATCTTTCGGCTGTGCAGCAGTGTCCATGAAACTAAACCAAATGAATCACATACCAGACTCTGTATAAGGTTGAAGCTAGCATCTGCCATGTTCTAGAGCTCCTTCTGAATTTTCCACTAAAACTTTCCCAGCACCTGCCTAATTTACCTTAACATAAGTATCTGGGGAGAGTGTGAGGTGAGTAGATTAGGATTTCATCCCGCGGTAGTGGTGCTGCGGTAGCATTGTCGCCTCACAGCAAGATGTTGTCCCATTCAATTCTCAGCTAGAGCGTCTTCTGTGTGGAAGCATGCGTGAATGAGCATGTCTTCATTGAAGGTTGTGCGTCAGGGCTGGTAACTCGGCACGTAAAAATCCACTACCAAACATTAGTGGACCGGAGTTCCGCTGTGGCGACCCCTCACTGGGATAAGCCGAAAGACCCAACAACAAAAAGTACAGTGCCATTCTGATAGTTGCAGAAGTTTTTTTTTTGGTATACCTTACCTACTATCCCACCAACTTTTCAGTGTACATTATGCATGTACAATGTCACTTAAGTAATGAACTTGTCTCCAAAAGAACTGCAAGTTCCTTGCCAGTAAATCCTGCCCCTCCACCTGGGATAGCTTAACAGCATTTTATTAAATACTGACATATCTTAACACTTTATTTACAGTACATTGTGCTGTCTTTCAATTTTTGCATTTCAGATTACCATTTTAAATTTATTCATTTTAGTTATTTTATCATTTTGGTTTATAAACTGTCAGTATATACAGCTTGCTTTCTATGATGTCTCCCATATCTGGATTTACTTCACTGAGCAGGACCTGAGATTCAGTATCAAGAAATCCTTGCACAACTGAGCATATGATGTAATGAGGAAACTGTATTAATCAGTAAAGGGATTACCAAACCAAGTAAATCTGGCAGTACAGGATAGAACATTAAGGTATAAGCTCCTAACTAATTTAATTTTGTATTATTTATTTATTGACATTTGAAACTGAGAAAGTCTGACTGGGTAGATGCTTATTTTCAGTGGAGGCCCGGGCAGAAAAGCTCCAAAGTGTTGTAAAAACATTTTAAGAGTAATAATTGTACAATCTTCAAAAATAATACAAAACCATCAGCCGTTTAAATAATTATATCAAATTAGACATGATGTGAAAACATTGCTTAACCTAAATTCATTCTTTCATTCTGGAAATGCTGATGTATGAGTCTGAACGCATAATTCAAGACCAGTATGCCAGGCCCAGAGCCTGCAGCCATCAAGTTTTCATTGTGTCTGTTATGAACTTGGAAGCTCCTTCTGTGCTTGTCTTCTGGAGAGGGATGTAACAAATTGTCATGCCATCCTTGAGTCTAGAGGGAATAGTTTTTTTTTTGGTGGGGGGGGGGGGGGGCTAGGCTTGTAGTGGTCTGCAGACTGACTGCCTAGTACTTAACTGTGTACATTTTGTGACAGTCTAAAGAATGTTTTACTAAAAAGACAATATTATCAAGTGTTTGGTGCAAATGTTAGTTCTGTGGTATAAACGGATAGAGACTTGAGTATTCTGCAGATGACCCAAGATCATTTAATTGTCCCGGCCCTAGAAGAGTTAGTTGACTGGGGTGAGAGAAGAAGTGAACATTATAACTCTTAATTAACGTCAGGGTGAGAGGGGTTGGCATATGTCCAGAAATGCAAATTCGATTCCAGCTCATGTGTGCAATCTGGAGATCCAGTGAAGACATTTTCCTCAGAGGGGCAGGGCACGCTTGGGTTTAATTCATTCATGGAATTGAGTGACAGTCCCTTACAATGCTCATTACCAAGCCCAACCCCAGCAGTATTACTGAGCATGCCTAGGGAGGTGTTAGGGCTAATACAGAAAACCCTTATCCCCCACATGAATGATCGCACGGTTCACAGTGTGCTAAACCTTCTCCCCTAGGGGAGTGACTGAGCTATATTGCTCTTGCACATATTTAAACAGACTGTGTAGTCAAGCAGCTGAGTGGAGAGCTTTATGATAAGAGAGAGACTTGGACAAAAAAAAGTGAGGAAAACGTGCAAAGAAGGGATTTTCCCCCTTCGTCAACTTCTGAGACTGTCTAATGAACTTTAGTTGTTAATAGTCAAAGACCATTTGGCTACATTGTCAGCTTATGTGGTAGTAGTATTCACCAAACTGCCTATTACTTTTCTTCTGCTGAGCACAGGTGTGCTGTTTTTCATCTCCTTTTGAATCTTTCATGTATAATATCTTTTACTTTGTCAACTTTGTACCCCACCCCTATTTCTTTTGTACTTGAGACTTTTGTAAGGTGCATGTCACATATGTGGACAGTTTTGAGTAGCTGGCCTTAAACTGCTTTTCACATAGATAAATATTCGTAGAACTAAGTGCTGTTTCTGGTGCACTGTTTTTTTTTTTTTTTTTTTACTTCAGTTTTAATCCATTTTGTTGCTGCCTCCGTTTCTGACAGAGAGTTCCTTCCCTGGGGAACGAAGATGGCATTTCCTGGATATTAAAAGAACCCTTAAGTTACTATGTAGAAAAAAACAAAAGGACATTACAAGATCTCATACTTAACTGCTTTAAACTTATGGTCCCAAGCTTCCACTAGGCATGCAGCCAAAAGAACTCTTTTTCAGATGGATTGTTTATTAGATTCTGTTACACTGTAATACAGACCATTTGACATTAGGCATTAGGGCTCATCCCACCAGAGGAACAACAGCAACTCTTGATGCTTTTAAAAGTTATAGTCTTTTGCAAGCATCTGGAAGTAGAGGCTACTCAGCAATCAGTGCAAAGTTTCGTGCAACACCTTTTTTTGGTGACATATGTAAAATCAGATAGATGCCAGGTTTAGTGTGGTCATCACAAGTTTTTTCTTAATTAGCTGTCGTGTTCATTTATACCGGTTAATAGGATTCTGATTACAGGGTGCCAGAGTTAAGCTTACAGACCAATATGGCACCTTTCCTGCATTATACCCCCCCCCAAAATATATAATATATACACATGCACACACACACACACACACACACACACATATATATATATATATATATATATATATATATATATATACATGTTGTTTTACTGGGAAGATAGTGGAAGAATGGTTTGGGAAATCTGTTATGTCTTACACATGCCACTGTAATTACTTATTGTTTTCAAGGATAACATCTGGTTGTATTCTTTTAGACTGAGTTAGTTTGCGATGTAGACTGCACTCTTTGTTACATACCTCCTGAAGCTGTTATCAAGGTTGCCTAGTGGAAGACACTGACCTTTTCAGAGGGGTCTGACTAAATTAAGTGTAAAGGACTTTAGTAACTTTCTATAACTTGCTGTTCACGGCATATGAGTATCACTTGGTTTACCCATTTTCCCTCCTGTTAGCAAAAGTTGTATAGAAGTGTTATGCAGTGGGCTACAGCCCTCCCCCATTCTGTCATCTCATTAGAACTGTTTTTTTGCTTTTCTCATAGATTCCCAAATTCACTCACAATTTTCTAACATAGTACCTTCTCAGGTGAAGCTGCTGTTTCTTTCATGCAGCATCTTGCCCCGTCTGTCTTTGTAAAAAATATTTTCTCGCATATCTCCTCAGCTGTTAATGACTCTCTTCCATCTCTAGGTACTTGTGTCTGACATTTTCTGGAAAATCATTTTTCTTTTTCTGAAAGGTACTACCTTCCTGAACTTTGTTGAGTTTCTTGATGCATTTGAAATAATTTTGCTCTTTTCATTCTGTCTTCTGGTGACTGCTGAAACAGACTCTGCACTGTTTTATTTGCGAGATATTGGACTGTCTTCTTTCATCGATGCCCTTGCTTACATACAGTGACTTAGGACTGTCTACGGAGAACATTGAGCAGTACTCAGGATACAGTTTCATTAACATATTGCACACTAGGCCATTTCCTTTCTGCAAGTACTATCTTTTGTAATGCATCCACTAGCACAGAATAAATGAATAAACTCCTTATTGCTCCTTCACATTTCTTGAAAACTTAAAGTGTTTCATGTGGTACACTTTTATCATCTTTCTTGTTGTGAGCCATGCAAGCTACATGCATTCTTTTCCACTAGGGGTGAAAAAGGCCATTGGAGTCTCTGTGGCCTCAACATTGCTGGGTCTGACTATTTTTCTTTCTTTTGTTTATGCTTTGACTTGCTGTCTTTTTACTTTGGCTTATGTCCCTCCCCAGTGCAGTGTACAATGACATAAATTTAAGAAATGATAATGTGCTTTTTTGTGCTTGCCACACTGTGCATGTCAGTCTTGTTTCCCCCATTCAGTGTTGCTGACCTGCAGTATGCCCAGCTGTGGAGATTGGGGGGACTGCCAACCAGTGCAGAACTCTATACAACCCCACCCATCACCCTTTTCCTGAAAGAGGAAGTGGGTGTGAACTGCTGATATCCTTGGTTTCTCCATTTATTCCCACTCCAACCATCCCTCTAGCATCTGAACTGTTAACTTCCATATCACCGATGTTGTAGATGGGAGCTCCACCTTTGTACCTCTGGGCCAATTTTGGCATGTCTGATTCAACTAATCTAAGATCCCTGCCATTTTTGTTGATATTAATACCACTTCCTTTACTCTGTACTCTTCACCAAGGTTGTGTTTACATCTTTATTATTTATTTACTTTTGTATTTCCACTGTGTCTGTGTACTATTTGGGATTGCACATTTCACCAGTGGATGCCCCTTAGGAGTCTCCTTTTCAGTCTGTGGTGACATCCTTGAACACTGCTGCATGTTGTGATACTTTTGGGGTCTGTGGTTGCTGTACAGTCAGAAATGGGAACTGGGAACCATGGCCCACTCACTCCCTAGGCTTCATCCTTTGGAACCTTGTGGTCTGCAGTGCATTGGACCCCGGCTAGCAGTGAGTGACTAGGGAGCCTCTGTGGCCACAGAAAGTGTCTTGTTTCTCAGGCTACAGCCCTGCTGTACAAATTGCTGATGTCCTGTTAAGGCTGTGCCTATTATATTATGCGGCTGCTTGAAACGTCCCTACTCAGGGGCCAAGGATAGTGACACCTCCAAGGCTAGTCGCACAAACATGGCTGACTACGACTCATAGCCCTGATCACTCAGGTCTAACGAGTGAACCTGTCAAACCATCCTAAGAACTATAGACCAATAACTTGCCTTCTGACAATATACAAACTATGTACTGGAATCAATACAGTCAGAGTTTATAGTCATTTAGGAAAAAAACTCAATTATGTTAATAGAACAAAAGGGCGACAAAAGAAAGTGATATGGAACAAAGGATCATTTGCTGCTAAATACAGCTATAAAAGATTCATAGATTCTTAGGTTCATAGATTAGTACTAAGCTAACTGCCCTTGTGAGCCATTTTAAGCTTAGCCAGTTATCCCTTGTGAGACTCAAACCCTGCATCGTGTGTTTGCAAGGCAAACACCTTAACCATTAGGCCACCCTCCGAACCCCCATTAGGCCACCCTCCCAACCCAGAGAATTATAAAAGAGAATTATAAAATGGGGAGGAATCTATGTATGGCATGGGTAGATTACAAAAAAGCATTAGACAACATCCCACATTCATGGATAAAAGAATGCTTGCTGATGTTTAAGATATACCCTATACTGATCAATTACATAACAGTGACCATGAAACAGTGGCAAACTAGTATGCATTTGAGTCATAATTAAAGGCAAATTATCATCCCAGAGATCTCTCTAAATATACCATAAGCCTGATTCTCTCTCACTTTGTATTGCAATTACTGTTTCTGTTATACTAACTTACCTTTACTTTCTCTATAAACTGACTAACATTTCTCTAACTATTAAATCATTGTCATAGAACTTGTATCTATTCTTAACCAATGTTTTCATATTATATTTAATTTGGTATAATTATTTAAATTGTAGTTGTTATTTGTATAATGTTTAAAGACTGTAAAAGTATTGTTCTTAAAATGTTTTGTAATACTTTGGAGCTTTTCTCCCTGGGCCCCCTTTGAAAATGGACTCCTACCCAGTCAGACTTTCCCAGTAATCAAATGTCAATAAATAAATAAATACAAATTCAAAGGGCGATATTCCAGGGAGATTCTTTGTCACTGCTGCTGTTTTGTCTTACCCTTAACTCATTAAGTTGTTTACTTAACAAATTAGGCTATGGTCACAGTTTGGCTCTAAGAAAACAACCTAGTTTAAAGATTTTTCATCTGCTTTTTGTGGATGACTTAAAACTATATAGTTCATCAGTTGAAGAGTTGAAAGCACAACTACTAATGGTCAAAACATTCTCATATTATAAAGCTCAATAAAGAATATTTCAGAAGACTAAAACTGATATTAGAAACTGCCTTGACATCTAAGAAGAAAGTTGTTGTTGTGTCTTTTGGCTTTTCCCGATTAGGGGTCGCCACAGTGGAACTCCGGTCCGCTAATGATTGGTAGTTGATTTTTACGTGCCGAGTTACCAGCCCTGACGCACAACCTTTAACAAAGGTACGCCCATTCACGTATGTCTCCACGCAGAGGACGCTCTAGCTAAGAATCGAACTGGACAGCGTCTTACTGTGAGGCGACAACGCTACCGCAGCACCACCACCGCGGGTATCTAGGAAGAAAGTCCAAGCAATAAATTAATTTTCTCTACCTGTTCTAACGTACAGTTTTTGGGTGATTGACTAGTCACAAAAAGTATTAGATTGACTGGACACAAAAAACAGAAAAATGCTTTATGTTTATCAGTTGACATATAAAAATCAGTGTATACCAAGATTATACATTCCTCAGTCTAAAAGAGATATGGGCCACCTTGAAATTGATTACATGTATAGATCTGCAATACTGGGACTGCATGCTTACCTGTTGACCTTGATCCGAACATAATGAAAAATTTAAAACATGTGGAGAAAAAGTTCTTCTATGTGGCACATCTCATTACTAAGGGTTTTGCATCCAGGAAGAAAGAGGTCATTGTCTCCCTCTACTCTTCCCTCATTAGGCCAGTCATCGAGTACAATGCCCCATTTGGCATGTATCTCACTAGACACTTGCAACAACTGGAGAGGCCACAAAAGTACCTGACAAAGATGATCCTAGGCCTTAAACAGTTGTCCTATATGGACAGACTCAAAAAACTCCAACTATTCTCTGTCTCATATCACCTACTTAGAGGCGTTCTCTGCTTGACTTACAAAACCATGTCTGACCCAGCTCTGTTAGAAATGCTACATCTAATGAAAACCCAATCCCACCACACCACACACTCCAGAAACCTCAACCTTATTACCACAATCAACAGAACATGCTGGAGGGACAGATTCATAACCCAGAGACTGCCCATGCTATGGAATAGACTTCCCATACATGTCAAAGAGAGCACTTCACTGGCCCTCTTCAAGAGAAAATTCACCCTGGGGATCATTCCAGTGGCTCTTCTCACAGTCGGGTGGCATGATGCCAGGGTAATCCTATGGGCTAGGCTTGAAGGACAAGTCTGTAGAACTCTACGCCTACATAATAATGATGAAGAGGCAGTAGTTGCTTTAAATAAATTGCAAGACGAGTTTCAAACAAGAGGCTATTCTAACTCAGAAATTACTAGAGTGATAGCAGATGCATGGAAATTGAGATATACAAGATGTAACCCATATATGAGCTCTTATGGTGCTGATACAAGTATATCTCATGATACAAGTATTGATAGAAACAAGTTTAGAGTAGTTTTTAGATTTGCAAGTGATATCAATAAGTATACGGAAATTATTAAAAAGAATTGGCACTTATTACATGAAATACCAGGCCTGGTTTCCACAGTTGGTGACACTCCAAACTTCAGTTTTAGAAATAATGTGTCTTTAAAGCAGCAGCTCTGTAATAGAGAACATCAGTCCTTTAGAAAGAATTTCTCAAACAGACAGGGTACTTTTCCGTGCAGGAATTGTGCAGCTTGTCAGCATGTTTACACTAAAAATAAGTACATTCATCCTGTGAAATGTTTTAAACTCTGTACGAAGAATTATTATGATTGTAAAAGTGCAGATGTTGTTTATTTTTGTTTTTGCCAAGTATGCCATGCCTATTATGTAGGCAAAACAAATAGGAGCTTTAAAGAAAGAATGTTAGAACATATAAGGGACATACGGAACCAGAAGCAATCAAATGCTTTAGCTAATCATGTCCTGAATACGGACAGCAGTCATTGTTTTAAAGTTTTAATCTTACAACAGATAGTAAGGACAAATAGAGGTGGTGATATAGAGAACCACACTGAAGAATTAGAACAACAATAGATCACCAAGTTACAAGCGGATAGATATCCTGGTTTGAATGGTTGTACTTCATTAGTTCCTTACCTTAAGGCAAGGCACCGTAAACACTAAGTATGAGTTTTGTATTGTGTTATTAAGGTTTATATGTGTACAATGTGTGTGTATGTGTATATATATATATATATATATATATATATATATATATATATATATATGTGTGTGTGTATACATATATTTTAATGATTATTACCAATAACCATCAGGGATGATACCTCCTCTCCTTTTAAAATATTTCCTTTTATTGTATATATATACTCTTCCTACATCTTTTATGTAATTTTTCTTACAGATATTGGTATATGTTTTTATGGCTGTGGAGAAATATTTCTTTAAATTGTGATGTCATATTGTCTTAGTATTTAACCAAGCATCAGTTGTAGTGATGTGGTCTGATGAAGCAACATCAAGTTGTGAAAGCGCTCACCGTTTGTTTTCTGCAATAAAGTACTGTGACTGATTTCCAGTGCGTAACTCTGGTGCCTTAATTTGCTTTTGCTAGGCGTGTAAAGGCTCCAGGGCCATTAGCCTGGTGTACACCTATGAACCTATATCCTTGCTTAGTTTAGCAGAAGCATTTCTTGACAAAAGTCAGACAGCAGCTGAATGTAGTAAGAGCAAAAGAAAGACTATTAGGAGAAGGATCACGCTTATGATCCCTGCCAGGGTTGTTAAACACCTGAACTGCAAATCGAACTCCGGTGGTCTAAGTTGTAGTTATGGCTCCATACTTGCACTTGACTGGCACAAGCAGTTTTCTTCATTAAATTTAAGTTGCTGTGTTTTTGATTTGTGCAGTTTTTCATTCTGACTTCATTTGGTGTGTCGACATTAGGTGTTCTGATGATTGTAACCGGTGCTAGTTTATTTTCCATTATTTCTGTATTACGAAGAGTATGTTGGGATGATTAGGAGGTCTCTGTGTATTGAAATTATAGAAAATATGAACTTTACTTTTAAAATTTGAACTTTTGCTTTTAAATCTGAGATTGGAATGTGTGGAGGGTTTAGACTTTAACCTGATGTGATCAAAGCAGGTCATTGGGTAAATGATAAACTGCTAAGCATTCAGGATAAAATACTAATTAAAACCTGAAATCACTATGATTACTTGAAAGTAGGACTGCAGCTTGCAGCAGTAGTGTTTGGGTGTGGATGAACTGTCTGTGGTTTGCTGCAGCTATATTCATATGCAAATAGGCTAATCATGATGCCACATTGTGTGATTGTGGGTTGTGCACACTCACTGAGCTTCTTTGCATATGTGGTTTCATTTACTGCTGAGGTGGAATATTTTTTTTATTCCACAGGTGGTATTAAGCAGTCAACTCAAATAAGAAAATACATGGCCTGTACATTAGGTACATTGTACTTAACTGTGGCTGCATTGTGTTTGTGCACTGCTCCCAGGGAAACTCTTGAATTGAAAAGCTTATGTATAAAGGGGAAAGTCTTCCCAAAGTTCATGGTGACTGAGAACTTATTCTAAGGCAAGTCAGTACATGCCTTTGTAACATACATATGCATGTCCTTCACATCCTTCTAGCTTTGAAAAATAGGGCCTTTTGACATACTATCAGATTATTAAATATTCTAAGCTGTTCTGTGTTTGAGAGAAAAGCAAAGCTCATGATGTAAATCTTAATGCCCATGGCAATAGCACATAACGACTGAGTTATGATTGGAGGGGCACAGTCATAATTCTTTGTTTAACATGAAGTGTTACCTGCTTTTAGTTACTACTGTCTGCATGGAAGAAGTATAAGAATGCAAAGTGTTTTACAGCTTTGAAAGACTTTAAACACCTAGTGCTGTCACACAGACAGCAGCCAGAAGCTATGTGTCCCACTAATGAACAAACAACTTTAAAAGCTTTACTCTGCTAAAGAATTCATATAAAAAGGGCAAGAGATTTTAAGCTCTATAAATTGAATTAGCTTGATCCAATTTAGCAGCAGCGATGTGCATGCAGCCTGTGAACAGGTCTCAGAGAGACTGAAGGTCCGTCTCACTTGCTATCACCTAATAAAAGGCTTAATTTTAATGTATTCAAAATAATCTTGCCCTTCGTGTTGCACTGTACTCTGGGCCTTCCCTTCACAAAACTTTTGAGATGACCTCCATAGATAAGTCAAGTGGCAGTGTGGTGTCACCCGAGTTCCATAACAAGGCAGTACAGACTTTTGAGAGTTATGGTCCTTGGAAATTGTTTGCTGGTTGGGGGGGGGGGGGGCAATAAGCCAGTAACCTACTAGCACAGACTTTCGGGGCTTTTGGGAAAAGATAGACATATCATCCAGGCAGGCTTCAAGGTGTTGCTTTTCCTGTGAAGCCTTAGCCTTTCCTTTGCCCCATAGTGTTCAAAGGATGAGCATGCACTGGGCACTGCAAGCATGTAACTCAATAATTTTGTTTTTTTAAGCCCGTAGGTACACCCCCCCTTCTAAGCACACACTACCATCATATCTGTGGACTTCAGCAGGCATCTGTGACAGACCAGATGCATGCACTGACTGGAAACAGATGTCAGCAAAAACATGTAAAAAGTGGGTTTGAGGTATAGTCTTACAAACGTGTAACAACTGCTTACAAATACGGGCATAATGGATCAAGTTGGAGTTGTCCACTTATAAAACTGTAGGAATTATATTAAGCTCCTGCAGCATTATTTTCCTTTAAGTGCAGCAGTAAAACAGCAGTATCAGTTTGGGCAGACACATACACACACACATACACATACACACACACACACACACACACACACACACACACACACGCTTGCACATGTATGCACAAAATAAAAAGTCGAAATAGTTTTGAAGAAGCCACAGCTTTATGCTTGGACCTTGTTTTGCACTCTAGCTTCATTGCACACTCATTGTTTTCTACCATTGTTTTGAAAAGCATGAACAAGCACATGGAATGGTAAAAAGAGATTCTGATGTACATTTAAGCAGGGCTCACTGGACTTCTGTATTAAAAAAAAAACATAGTGAAAAACACTGAAGGAAAAAAAAAGATCGAAAGGCATTTGTGATTAGGCACTGTGTCTAGCAGAGGGAACTACAGGTGTAAAAAAATAGTGTACAACATAGGCTAAGGAAAATCAGTGGGCCTAAAAAATGAGTTTTGAAGATTTGTTTGGAAACGTGACATGCAGACCTCTCACTGTAGATTTAAGTAGCGTTTACATTTGCTTTTAGCGTAGGGTATGAAATGCCTTATACTTAACTCTGCGTAGAGCAGTAAAAAAAAGAAGTGAAATGGCTCTGCACCTTTGTTTTTTCTGATGCAGTCCCAGTTATTGGTAATGTAAGCCATGTCTCAGAAGAAATTGAGGGGTGAACTTGCGAGAAGTGTGTGACGAAGTAAAATATTAAGTTTCTTGGGCTGTAAGCTAGCATTTATATACTTTTAAAAATACAACATTAAATGTCTGAGCTTCTGTGAAGAATCATTATTTTTATAATGCCACTCACAGGCTTATGGTCTCGTTATCTCCCACAATACTGTCAGACTTAAGCATTTTTTTGTGTTATTAAATTTATTGTGCTGGTCATGCACCCTCCTAATTAAAGTCTGTGACATTTTTGTTATGTAATATGTGAGTTTCTTTATTACTGATGGGAATTCAGTCTGTGCCTACCTATCTAGCCATCTGTTTATTGTATTTGTTGACCGGGGACAATCACTATCTATCCGTCTTGTCTAAAATAATCCTGAATTCTATTTTAAAACAGTTCATTGCTTTCTGGAATGTATTCTTTTGTTACTTTTATTTTTTTATGTATATGTGTACTCCTGGGGCGAACCAAAAAATGGTCCATCTGGATCAGGGCTCTACCACAGTTAACAAATTCATAACTAACTAACTAACTAACTAACTAACTAACTAACTAACTAACTAACTAACATAATATGAATTTATGCATGTATCTACTTTTCTGCATCAGTCTGCATGCCTGCCTGTCGCATTGTCTGTCTGTCTATCTTACCTACCTGTGTATCTATCGGTCTGTCTGTTTATCTATCTAGCTTATTTATTTATTGCAGGAATATCAAGCTGTAAGATCCTAATGGAGTACGTCTATCTGTCTATCTATCTATATATCTATTTATCTAATGTATCCATTTATCTATTTGTATTTGGTGTGTCTGTCTATCCATCACTTCATGTATTTATGCTCTTCTTTTCTATTTTCATCTGTTTAAGAATATTCAGCTAGGGAGCCCCATTTTCACCAGTGTCTGAAAAGAAAGGCTCCAAGACACAGTAGAGATATATAGAATGAACTTCAAAACACTTGCAGATAAAGACAGCCAGCCTGGTTGTGTAGAGAGATAAAGCCCAGATTACAACCCAGGTGGCCCAAGTTAGTTAATGGCGTGGGGACTTGTCAGAGCTTGCAGGAAGGATGGGAATGCCCATCCTAAAGGGGGAAGGCAGAGCTTATATTGGGTAGTAACAGTCCTTTGGAGGAAGGATGCAGGCCTGTGGTGTGGCACACATAGCTGTCAACTGGCAGTAGCCTCCACTGAGCGTCTATGGAAGTGCACATTACTTACTTGTGTAGGGGGAGGTGACGTGATCCCCATGCCAATGCAAATCGCAGGTGAAGGGATATACCAAATAATACATGTTCACATTGCCAGGATGTGGCATAGATGTAAGCAATCTTCTTGGCTGCTAAATAGCACCCCCAACAGCTGTGAAAAATGAACTTGAGTCAAGCTGGGGAGACTTGATGGTTGGCAAAGTATTAGGAAAAAATAAGAGATAAAGATTATTATATACTGGAAATTATGCATAAGAACAATTATATAAAGAGAAATAGCCAACATGTTACATGCATGAATTCCTGACCATAACTGGAATTATATACACTCAAATATCGATGTGGCTAACTTCAGCAATGCAGGCACTGAATCATCACTATACATGCACTGAAAAATACCTTCAATGCATTATGCAGGAAAGCCCACCTGCATCCCCCTACCCTCTGCTAATTATATATATTAACTCCAAGATCACACGATACCATCGAAAGGGCACATTTCCCGACTCCAGGGATTGTGCAGTCTTGCACAACTGTCAACTATCTGTTTAGTCAACCAAATTGTGTTGACTAAGCAGATACCAACCGTAACTACAATCAGCTATATTTGAAGTTCCTAAGTATATGATCATTACATGTTTGTTAGATACAAGCTGCATTAGAAAAGAGATCAGAAAAAATGGAGCTTTTTGGGGAAGAAAACATTTTTGGTCAGTAGGAAATGATATGTGCTAAGGCATAACACTTATGATAAAAAGTGAGGAAGTAAAAATAGTGGATATAATAGTAGTTATACCAGCAAGACTGGTTGTATGTGATATGAGAAAAAGAGAATGAGTATTAAGTCTGTGTGTTATTTACACATATACAAATATGACAGAGAAGAAGAATGTTTAAAGAAATAAAAAAGTTTGTAGTGGTAAATGTCAATAATTATGATAGGAGACTATAATTGTAGTTTAAAGAAATAAAAAGGAAAGATAACTTATTTGAGTTATCAAATGTGATGATTTAATATTAGGAGGACAATGGACTTATCAGAGAGCTATATTTAAAACAGAAATAGATTATGTTTTATATTCAAGAGATAAGAAAGATGTAATGAGATGTGAGATGACCGTAGAATTTTCGGATTATAAAGCAATATGGGTTTTATTGAGGGGTAAATGGAAATGTTATAAAATAAGGGAAAAGAATCAGAAAGGTTAATAGACTTTAATATATTAAAACAAGGGAAAGAGAAATTGTGGTATGAGCATATGACCAAGAGAGAATATTATAAAAAGTGGACTTATTGGTAGGGTGTATATAAAATAAAATATGCAAGGTTTTATTTAAATATTGAAAGAAACCAAAGAAAAGAGAATAGTAAAAAAAAAACATCAAATATTTTGAATGAGCTCTAAGATGAAATTTAAAAAGGAAGTAAAAAGGTAAATGCTTTAGAGAGAAAATTATATGAAAAAATAGGGGAAGTTATTAATATTTAGGCGATTTTTATAAGAAAAACAAAAGAAAATTCTCCATGGCTATGAAAACAGGTTAAAGTAAGAGAAGGAAACATAGATACAACTTATGTTGAAAAAAAGGTTGTTGTGTTTATGAGATATATGAAAAGGAAGACATGCAATTCAAATTATGGATAGCTACAAAAGTAAAAAGTGGGGTAAAAAAGAATTATAAAAACAAATAATGGTAAAACACTTACAGGAAATAATAAGGTAAGGAAAAGAAAAGTCAGCACCAGGTCCAGATGAACTGGGGTATAAGTTTTATAAAGATAAGCGGAAAGATGAAATAATAGTTTTTGCCATTTACTAAATGAATGGTTAACAGAGGGAATAAAAGAAGAAGAAATCTATGATGAGGTGGTAACATTCACATGGAAAAAGATGACAGAAAAGATTTAAAGACTTGACAACCAGTAACATTTGGAAAGACAACTTAGTAAATATTTATTTGCAAAAAGAATACAACAGATACTGTACCAAGTATTAAATGCTACTTTTTTGGCGTTAAAAGGTAGAGAAGTAAAAGAGCTGTTAATAATGGTTAAATAAGATACAAATTTGATACTAGATGGAAATGAAGAAGCAATAATAGTATTGTGATATTGCAGAAGTTTTTGACAGGATTAGTTATTAGGCAATGTGGAAAATACTTGAAGCATATGGTTGAAAGAATAGTAAAAGTTATAAAGACATATTATAAGAATTTTGGGGTAAGGGTGATGGTAAATGGGTGGCTTGGAAAAAATATTAAAACCAGAAAGCAAAGTAAAGCAAGAATGCCCCTAATCATGTGCCTGTTTGTTTTGGTATCGAATGTTATACAGCAAATATGTGAATATGTATTAAAAAATGCAACATGAGAGTTATTTAGTTCAGAGGTGATTACTAGGCTAACATCCCTAGGGCCCTTGTTAAGCAAAGCCGCGCTTCCCAAATGCATCTGACAAGTTTTGATGGGTCTATGCCAGAAGAGAGACTTTTCAAAAAAATCGGACTTCATATGGGTGAGATTGCTGGGGGAGGGGGGTACATTCCCCAATCCCCAGGATCTCCATACAAATGCTTTGATTTTTTATAAAGTTGATCATATGGTTTTGACCACATGAAGTTCAACTTTCTAAAAAGATGATCTTATAAGGTTAACCCATTTTGATAGGGCTATTTTATTGGGTATATGTGGTCTTGGACAAGGGTGGTCAGGCATTTACAGGATGCATCTGACTAATAGAGATATAGATGCCAGACTGGGAGGAAATTTCCAGCTTCCCATCCACTGGTCCGAGTTGCACTTGAATTAGGTTAGGGAAGACCTCTGCTTCAAATGAATTAAAAGCTTGACCAGAGAAGGGGAGGTCTCTGAGACACAAATCTGTCCCTCCATCACATCCTGTTTATGTTGCAGACAAGAACTAGGTTCCTGCATCTGTCAGTTTCATTTTGCAGATATGCAATAGGTCCAGAGTGGGATCAGATGATGCTTTATAGGCTGCATTGATTGCCTATTAGCAATATGTAGCAGCAAAGGAAGTACAAGGACATGGCTTTGAGGCAGCTTGAGTAGGACACATTTACACCATGTATTCTTTTTCTGAGGAAGACATTCCACTTATTGCATATGCCTGGTAAGGAGGCGTTGTACTCAGTGATTGGCCTAATGAGAGCAGAATATATTCATGGATCTAGATGCCATAGCCTTGTGTATTACTTGTGCAACATATATTGATTTCCTTACTATGGTATACATATGATGGTCAAAGGCCAGGTTACTGTCTACATGTGTTCCTAAACCCATGAACCCTGGGTCTGCTGTTAGGGGGTGTATTTAAAATGTGGTATTTGTCAGGGGTAGAAGTCTTCCCAAATTATACTATTATGTATTTCCTGACATTGAAATTAGACAGTGGTTCTAACATCAGTTATTGATCTGTGTAAAGCCTTCTTGAAAGGTGTTTGCGTCTTTGAGGGATTTTATGACTGAGCCTTGTTTGGTAGTGTGGTCAGACAAAGGCCATTGATGTAAGTAGATGCCAAAATGGAACAGCCCTTGCACTAAGCCTTAAGGAACTCGACTAGTGATGGGCCTTTCATGGAGGTAGACTCTCCTATCCTTACATTTTGGGTCCTACATTTCAGGCCAGCTGGCTTTCCAATGGGTGACATAGGATTCCTCATGTCTTGTGTCAATGCCCCACCCCCACCCCCAATGTGCATGGCAGTAGTGGCAAAGCATTTGCATTTGTAGGATAACCACCTCGTATACAGAAACGCGCGTGCGCGCGCACACACACACACACACACACACACACACACACACACACACACACACACACACCACACACACACACACACACACACACACACACACACACACACACACACACACACACACACACACACTTAAATGGCTAGCTTCCAGTGTGTGTTGTGTGGGGTATTCACTGTCATGGGCCCTGCTCAGCTTATGCCACTGATCAGAGATCATAGCAAATCTGGAATTCAGCCCCCCAGAATATCAGTCACAGCAACCATGATCAGTGCCAGCACTTGATGAGTCTTTGTCCCTTTTTCTCAGGGAGCAATATTTTGCCAACTTTTAAAAACTCTGCACTCCTTGTGGATGGTGCACTTATTTCACTGCACTAGTTCCTGGTACAGGCAAATATTTTACAGTAAACTCTCAGTTACTCGGCACCCATGGGGATTGGTAGATGCCGGATAACTGTAGATCTGAAGTAGTTAACTTCATTTTATCTGCAACCTGTGGGTATTTGGATCCATATCGGATCCGAGCCGGCAAATTATTTTCTAGCATCTGCTCCAAGCTCCGAGCTCCTCCCGCTAACCATAATGCACCACCATCTCCTGCCTTCCCTCAGACCTTGTTTGCATTGCCATAGTGAGCATCGTGGTCTCTTTTGCTCTGAGCTCAGGGATAAGTAAGTTGGGATTGTTCTCCTTATTTAGTGTTTCTGTGATCATTAGTGCATCTTACCTCCCCCATTAGTATAACACTTTGTTCGTGGTTCAAAAAAAAAAAAAAAGTTTTTTGTCTTGTCAGTTGCTGTTAGGCCCACTTTACCTCAGTGTGTGTATGTGTGTGTGTGTGTGTGTGTGTGTGTGTGTGTGTGTGTGTGTGTGTGTGTGTTGTATTTTTTCTGTAGGGAGTGGCGTTCAGTGTTGGATTAAGGCTGATCAGCCTAAATCAGTCTTCAAAAAATGTACAGAGTGTGGCCACAAGCTTTCACCGGCTGATGGTCACACTCTGTGCGTAATTTGTTTGGGAGTTCCCCATTTATCCACCCATCTGTGCGGGTTTTAACCCAAGAGCCCTCAGGGATCGAAAGGCCAAATTGGTCGTCAAGGGTCTTTTCCCTGCTTCTATGCTGGATTCTGCTTTGGCCTTGGTCTCCGGTACTCACACCAAATCTACCACCCAGACAGGGACTCAAACTCCCGCTTCTTCTGGTGCTGGGGCAGACAAGCAAAAAGAAAAAGAGAAAGAAAAAGACAGAGACAAGGGCAGAAAAAGGTGCAGGGAGGATAAAGAAAGGAGGAGGGTAGGCCTCATAAGAGATCCCCGGACAGGGAGCCTTTTCTTAGCCCTCCTTCTAAGACTTCGAGGCCAGTTTCTCCATGACTCCAATCGCCCCATTTCTCGCCGGAGCTGCTGGAATCTTCGGATCCGAGGCCTTCCTCGCCCTTACTGCACAGACCAGCCAGATCCGAGTTGGTTGCTTCTTCACGATCGACTCGGAGCCTGTTCGACATGGACAGGATGATGTGGAGATTTCTTCAGGCCCAAATACAGATGGGAGTCTTGCCAGGCCCCTCTCCCTCCAGAGAGGGAACCTCCATGCCCTTTTTCCGCCCCATCTCTCCTTCCCCGATCCGGGTGACTGCTTCGGGATTTTTGGAACCGAGACTCTTTGGAGCTGGTAGCTCGGCACCAACGGTTCCTCCAAACTCGACTCCGGCTGTTACCTTGATTTCCTCGGATCCAGCTAGTTCGGATCTGGGTGACTCTTGGAGCTGTGGACAGGCAGTCGGACCCGAGGGAACAAATTCTTTTTTGGTTCCGGATTGTTTGGATCCGAACTGTTCCCTTGGACCTCAGGTTACCCTCACTTCGGCTCCGATCTCCGCTTCGGACCCGGGGAGGGCTTCTTTCTTGCTGGGTGCCAAGGAGGTATGCTCTCCATCAGCGTTCGAAGTGGTGGAGAGGGTTCTCTCCCAAGGATTGAGACCCCAGCCCATCTCCTCGAATTCCACCCAGACCCCTCTGCATTTGGCATTGTCTCCCTTCTTCCTGTCTCAAGGACAGCCCATGCCAGAGGACCCCCAGGTTATTCCCTCTGAGGAACCCCCTGCGGCTCACGAGTCCTCTTCGGAGTGTATCACTGAAGAGGGCAACCGTAAGTGCAAGTGCAAAAGGAGGCACTTGGACTTCCCTGAGTCCATCACTACGGACACAGACTTAGAGGAAGGAGAAGGTTCCCCCAGGTCACCTCTTGAAGATGTCTCCTTTGGAGACATCATGGAGATTCTCCGCAAGAGGGGAGGTTGGTCAGCCCCAAAACCTTCTACAGATGAGTCCATGTTCCTGGAGGCCTTTGGCACGGGCCCATCTATTTCCTGGGTGTCCCCGCCAGCGGATCCCTTGGTGGACCTTATCACCACGCGGGCATAGAAGGAGCCTGACACCGTAGACCCTATCCCCAAACTCCCTGACAAGATTCTGTCTCCTCCCACCAACAGACAACAGTGGTCTAAAGGATCCCCCATTGACGCTATTGTGGTCGTAGCAGCCATCAAGAAGGAACCAGCACAGGAAAGTTCCTTAGTCCACCCTCCAGACAAGGAGTCCAGGTCGGTGGTTAGGTTTGGGAAGCGTGTTTATTTGTCAGCGATTTTTTTCCATCTGTGCGCTGAACTATTTGGCACATGTTATCTGGCGTCAGCGAAACCTTGTCTCAGAATTCACTGAGTCGCCCCCAGAGTCCTTATCGCAGCAGGACAAACAACTGTTCTCCGCGAAAATGTCGACTCTGAAGTTGGCATCAAACACATCCATGCGTCTCCTTTCCCACGCTATGGAAGGAGCAGCTAGGGCGGCTGGGACAGGCGTAGCCATGAGGCGTCACGCCTGGCTCAGGTTGTGTCAGTTTGCGGAGCCTTTCAAGGCTTCATTTATCAATGCCCCCTATGACGGTTCCTCCCTTTTTGAGAAGACAGTACGTGACACTCTTGTCCAGAGCGAAAATGACGGGAAGACTTTGTCTGCCATTGGGATCCGCTTCTCTAACCCTCAGCGGTCCTTTTCTAGGAATCAAAGAGGGCAAAAGAAGATGTGGTTCCGGAAATCTCAGTTTTCCCGGGAGTCTCAGGACAACTATTCCCCCAGAGGCAGAGGGGGACAGGATCGATGCCGACCCAGAGGTAGAGGGGGTCCTAGGAATTTCGGGTCTAGAGAACCTTTTGCTGACAGGCCCACCCAACAGCCCTAAGGGGTTGCCCGACTGTCCTACTCTGGAGGCAGTCGGGGGGGGTGGGGATTGTCATTGTACCCAGTGGCATGGGAGTCCATAACTGCAGATCGTTGGGTTCTACAAATAATATCCAGAGGCTACACTATCCCATTTGTTGCCCCGACGGGGTCTACACAACACCTCCTGGATGTTCCACCTGCTTACAGGGAGGCTGCAGCTTTAGAGGTTTTAAAGCTACTTCAAAAACGAGCCATCGAACTGGTCCCCTTTGGCCAGTCCAGATTAGGCGTTTACTCCAGGTTCTTTTTAGTGCCAAAAAAGACGGGGGACCTCAGGCCCATCTTGGACCTGTCAACCTTGAACCTGTCCATCGCCAAAGAAAAGTTTCACATGATCACCTTACAGTTCATTCTACCTTATCTGCGAGATGGCAACTGGATGTGCTCGTTAGACCTTCAGGATGCCTACTACCATATCAAAGATTACAGAAGCTTCAGGAGGTTTCTTCGCTTCCAGCTGGGAGCCAGTCACTTCCAGTTCAGAGCTCTACCCTTCGGTCTCACCACAGCCCCCAGGGTGTTCACCAAGGTAATGGCAGTCATAGCAGCTCGCTTGAGGCTTCAGGGAATTTAGGCCTTTCCGTACCTGGATGACTGGTTCTTCGCTGCGTCCACCAAGCGTCTTCTATGTCTGGCCTGAGACTACTTTCTTCTCTTGGCAGATCGATTGGGGATTACAGTCAATGTCCACAAATCCCAGTTGCAACCAGTACAAGTTCTAGACTTCATTGGGGCACGACTAGACACTTTGCAGCTAAAAGTTTTCTTAACACCAGAAAGGATCTTACATATCAGTGTCACATAGCTCAAATAGTGAACCTCAAATTTCCAAAGGCGAGCGATGTTCTCCGGGCTCTGGGCTCCATGGCTGCCTCTATATCTATTCTTCCTTGCGCACACCTTCATATGCGGGTTCTTCAATGGTCTTGGCTAGACCTGCCCATGGATTTTCCGATCAGAATCAGTCACACCTGCAGGACGTCCCTCCTTTGGTGGCTAAGTTTACCAGAGGTTGCAGCGGGACGCCCCTTCGTGTCATCCCCAGTCCAAGCCACAGTGACCATGGACACCTCCCAACTCGAGTGGGGGGGGGGCGCTGTTTGGGAAGGACAGTTCAAGGCATGTGGTCCCAGACAGAGACCAAGTTGCACATAAATGTTCTAAAGATGAGGGCAGTGCTTTTAGCGTTGAAAGACTTTCACACTATCCTCCCTCTCGGAATGATTGCAATTCAGTCAGACAACATGTCAGTTGTCTGGTATGTCAACAAACAAGGGGGAACCAGATTCTATCCCCTGTGTTGCGAGGTCACGAGAATGTGGGAGTGGGCGACCTCCATCGTTCGGTTTCTGATTGCACCGCACATCCCGGGACACTCCAACATTTTAACGGACAGATTGAGTCAAGCTATTCCGATGCCGTACGAGTTGTCTGTGAAACAGTCAGTAGCGGAGGAGATATTCCTTGCATGGGGACAGCCTTGTTGTGATCTCTTTGCATCTCCTTCCAGCGTGAAGTGCAGCGAGTTCTTCACTCTGATTCCCTCCCCAGGGGATGTCCCCAGAGACGCTCTAGTCCATGATTGGCCCCCCGGGCTTCTGTATACTTACCCTCTGTTACCACTCATTCCAAAGTTTCTTCAGAAAGCTTGCCGACTGGGGTACAAAGTGATCCTCATTGCCTCATTCTGGCCTTGCCAAGTTTGGTTTCCCTTCCTTTGGTCTCATCTTCTAGCTCCTCCGTGGATTCTGGATCCCGACCCAGATCTAATCTCTCATCCTTCGGGTGCCTGCCCGCCCAACCTGGACAGCCTCAAGCTGACAGCTTGGTTGCTCCAGTTCCATTGATTGCCAGGACTCTCGGTCTTTCATCCCCTGTAAAATCTCTACTAGTGGCCTCTCTTAAAGCTTCCACTAGGAAGGTTTATTGCAGTAAATGGAAGCATTTTTCCATTTGGGTCTCTAACAGGAACCTGGATCCTTTTACAGCCCCTGTTCCGGTGGTGTTAGATTTTTTGACTAGTATCTTTCAAGGAGCTAGCTTCTCCATGGTGAAAATACAGTTGGCAGCCATTTCTAATTTTCATGTTGGGGAAGATAACATCGCCTTGGCCTCTTCTAGGCTGTGTAAGGCTTTTCTTAAAGGCACTTTTCTTTTGCGTCCTCCTGTCAAAGATTCGGTGCCTCCTTGGGACCTTGCCTTCATCCTCCAGGCATTGGTGGCTCCCACCTGCAGCTTCAGTGGAACTAAAATTTGTGTCTTGGAAGACAGCCTTTCTAGTGGCCATTACATCAGCCAGATGAGTTTCTGAGCTTCAGGCTTTGTCTGCCGTGCCTCCTTATTTGGTCTTCCTTAAAGATAGGGTATCTCTCTGTACAAATCATTCATTCTTACCCAAAGTGGCATCTGAATCAAACATAAACCAGTCCATTAATCTGCCCATTTTCTTTCCCAATTTCCAAAACAAGAGTGAATATAAACTTCACTTGTTAGATGTTCATAGACAACTTTGTTTCTATCTTCATAGAACAAAGTCATCCCGCAAGTCCAACCAATTGTTCATTTCCTTTTCCAAACCCGTTTTGGGAAAGGCCATTTCCAAGGTTTCCTTAGCTAGATGGATCACTCTTTGCATTTCATATGTTTACAAAGTAAAAGTTTTATCTCCTCCTGGTATAATTAAAGCTCACTGTACAAGGTCCGTGGCGATTTCTGCTGCCTTTTGGTCTAGGGTTTCTTTGGATGACATTTGCGCAGAAGCAACTTGGGCAAATCCACATACCTTCATTTCTCATTATAAATTAGACCTGATTTCCAGAGGAAGAGCATCCTTTGGCTCTGCGGTGCTCAGAAAAATCCTTCCGTGAAGGCCTCCCAGGATTTAAATAGCTGGGGACTCTGTCCCACAGGTTGCAGATAAAATGAAGTTAATGACTTCAGATAAAGAAGTTATGTACTCACCATAACGTTCCATCTGAGTAGTTATACCTCATTTTCTGCAACCTTTCCCTCCCTCCATCCCCCTGACCTTATCATATCCATAAGTATGTTGGGTTCTTGGGGCTGAGATGCTAATGTGTATAGTTGCAGCAAACTCGATCTGAGGGAAGGCAGGTTATGGTGGTGCGTTATGGGTAGCGGAGGAGCTTGGAGCAGATACTAGAAAATAATTTGCCGGCTCGGATCCGATATGGATCCGAATACCCACAGGTTGCAGAAAAATGAAGTATAACTACTCAGATGGAAAGTTATGGTGAGTACGTGACTTCTTTTTTCTGGTTGCTTGAGAGTTACTATTAAAGATAGGCCTGACTAATACTGTACTCTATACTATTTGTTTGGTTTGACTTGTTCTTAGGTTGCGGAGAGAGGGAATTTATTCCTGTTTTCTTTTTTAAAACTCCAAAAAGTAAGGTATGATGTTCTTCATCTCACATTGCTGCAGTCCTTACATATGGGTAGTCCGCTGTCCTCGGTCGGCCCGAATACCAAAGTATTAGGCTGACGTCGGTCAAGGCGCTTAAAACTGACATCAGAACGTCAGGGTACAAATGCGCATGACCGACGTCATATCCGCAGTCTTTTTTGCCGCATGGTCCGATGCAGAAGCAGCGTTGCTAGTGCCGTTCGGCGTTCTGAAATTTTTCGAGTTCGGAGTTTCAGACCGAATCCAAGTTGGCTAAGTACCCCGTTGGGGAATATTTTGGTTTTTTCTTGCCTCAGTGTTTTACCGGATGTCAGAAAAAGTGAATAACTGTATTTCTTGTGGGAAACAGATACCGCATAGGGATTATCATTCTTTGTGTATTCCTTGTTTGGGGCCTGAGCACGACGTTGTTGGGTGTCGCTTTTGTGCTAGGTTCAATAAGCGCACTATTAAGCGAAGGTTAGATTGTGCTAGGCTGGTCTTCGGGAAGCGGTGCAATTATAATATGCCGCCGGATTCTCCGGCGCCGCTTCTGAAGAAGCGCAAAGACAAAACAGTTAAACCCAGGCAAGATGAGTCGTCCGTTCCGGACGCCGGTTCTTTAGAGGCTTCAGTGGAACCGGTGGTTCCGGCGGAGACTTCTCTGGAGTCTCAGGGGGAGACTTTGATTTTGCAGGATGTGGCCTCTCAGGAGGCAGGTCAGGCTGAAGGGGCTTCTCAGGTCCCTGTACTCCCTCCCTTCCTAGGGTGGTTAGGCCCTCTCCTTCTGTTTCCAAGGCTTCTCCCAGAGGCAGGCCAGGTTTAGCTTCTGTTGGTGTCACTCCTAGTTCAGCAGGGTCTGTGCCCAAGAAGCACATGCTTAAAATGGCAGAAGATTTGATTACTCTGATTAGAGGTTCTTTGCCCCCTCCTGATAAGAGGCCTAGGGTGGAGCCAGAGTTGGGAAGTTTTGAGCAGGCTTCGGATGTTTCAGAGTCTTCGGCTGAAGACTTGCAGGAGTACTCTCCTTATTCTGATTCTGATGCAGATGATTCCACTCCTTCTGCTTCTCCTCCAGAGGATTTTTCTTTTTCAGAGACACTTCATTCTATGAGGGAACATTTTAAGTGGGAAGGTCAGGACTTCTCTGATTCTCAGAAAAGGCTTAGGGAATTTTTGCTTTTACCCCAACATAGGCCCTTGGCTATACCCCCTGTTCTGGATGTTGTGGAAGATGTGTTTGCAGAGGCTTCACTTAATCCTGATTCTCTGCCTCCTGCTCCTGTTAAACCGGATAGGTATTACAGGGTGCCTGAGGCTCATAAATATCTTTATAAGAGTCCTAGGGCGGACCCAGAAACTATTAGTCAGGGACCTAAGGGTGTCAAGGCCTCTGTTGTAACATCCGGTTCCTCTAGATAAAGAGGCCAGAGCTTTGGATAGATGGGGAAAGAAGGTCTATACATCTTCTACCTTAGCTATGAGGGCTTTGAATTGCCAGTTTCATATGATGAAATATCAAAACTTTCTTCTTTCTCAATTGAAGTCTAAGGTGGATGCTCTGGCGGAAGGCATTGAGTGTAAAGAATTACAAGATTTGGTGCATGTCTCTGAACAGGTGGGTAAGCATTCATTACAATGTGGTTTTGATGCTGTGCAGGCCTCGTCTAGGGTGGCTGCCACTGGTTCAGTTCTTCGCAGGCACGCCTGGCTGAAGGATCAGAATTTATCTGACCATGTTAAGACAAGGATTTTGGATGCTCCTTTGCAGTCTGATGTGTTGTTTGGTTCACCTGTGGAGTCAGTCTTGAAGAAAATGGAAGACAAGGCTAAGTCTATGCAGGCTGTTAAAGATTTTTGCAAATTCAGCCTCCGAAGTTTAGTAGGAATTGGCCTGCTAAGGGGTGGGCGTATCCTTCTTATGATTCTCAGTCTAGGGGTAGATCTAGGCGTGGTAGGGGCAGAGCTCAGAGTTCTTTCAGACCTAGAACAGGAGTTCACCTGCACAATCTTCGGTGAGGGCAGGGGCCAGTCCTTTCGAAACAGGCCCAATGACCTACCTTTTCAGCTGCCAGATCCTTCTTGCCTGGCAGCACCTTTGGGAGGAAGGTTGGCACTCTTCAAGGAAAATTGGATTTTGATTACCCAAGACAAATGGGTATTGGATATCATACACCAAGGTTACAAGTTTTATTTCCATACCTTGCCTCCTTTCAAAGGCATGCCGGACGTTCCTCCTCAGCAAAGACTAGAGGCTCACAAACAAATTTCTCTACTACTTCAAATAGGGGCCATACAACCGGTCCCTCTGCCAGAAGTGGGCCTAGGATTTTATTCTCGCCTGTTTCTAGTTCCAAAGAAAGGGAACACGTGGAGACCAATTTTGGATTTATCTATCCTCAACACATATCTGGACATTCCCAAGTTCAAAATGTTGACGTTACAACAGCTTTTACCTCTGCTGGGCAAAGATCACTGGATGGTGACTCTGGATCTCAAGGAGGCTTACCTTCATGTTCTTATCAGGCTCAGTTGCAGGAAGTATCTGCGTTTCGGCTGGGACTTCTCATTATCAGTTCTCTGCATTGCCCTTTGGCTTATCTACTGCCCAGAGTGTTCACGAAGGTTCTGGCTCCAGTGGTAGCTTTCTTCAGGCTAAGAGGAATACAAATCTATCCTTATTTGGACGATTGCCTGATTCTGGCCCAAGGAAAGGACGAACTTCTTCATCATTTACAGTATGTGATGGCAGTGTTAAGATGCCTGGGGTATTCTGTGAGCGAAATAAAGTCCAGTCTAGTACCCTCTCAGGACATGTGCTTTCTGGGTGTGAGACTGAATACAGCATCCCAGATGGCCTTTTGACCCCGGACAAACAAAAGAATCTTTCTCTTTACTTCCACCAATTGTCTCGTCAGTCCAGGCTGACTGCAAGGACAGTCCTTCAAGCCTTGGGGTTCATGGCATCTTGTATTCTGGTACTTCCCAATGCCAAACTGCATATGAGGAAGCTACAATGGTATCTCAAAAATGTATGGACACAGCACTGCCAAGATATGGACACTGTCATTCAGATAATACCTTGCATTCAAAAGGAATTTTTGTGGTGGGCTCAGGAATGTCACCTAAACAAGGGACTCTCTGTGACCCGGCCAGAGGCGAGTCAGATTCTAACGACAGATGTCTCAGACAAAGCTTGGGGAGCTCATCTAAATGGAAAATGGGTACAAGACACGTGGCCTGCCAGACTTCAACATCTACATATCAACTTGAAGGAGATGTTAGCAGTCCAATTTGCATTGATAGCTTTCAAGGATTTACTTCTTCCAGGGCAGGTGTTGATTCTAACAGACAACACAACTGTCATGTGGTACATCAACAAGCAAGGGGGAACGCATTCATATCCTCTATGCAGACAAGCAATGATTTTGTGGGAGACTGCTCTCAGTTTACAGCTAAATCTTCATGCAAGGTTTCTGCCAGGAGCACAGAACTCCTTAGCAGATGTGTTGAGCAGACAAATTATGGATCCCCACGAGTGGAAATTGGATCCTCATGTATTTCGGAAATTGACAGTGTTATGGGGAACTCCAGACATAGATCTGTTCGCTTCTCCACTAAATTACCAGCTGCCAAAGTTTTGCACAAAAGGTTTCATCCCACAGCTTGGAAAGTGGATGCTCTCTCATTCAATTGGAGCAATCTTCATGTGTATGCCTTTCCACCTCTGCCTCTCCTCCCAAAGGTACTCCTGAAGGTCAGACAGGACAAGCCAAACATGATTTTAATAGCTCCAGATTGGCCTCGACAGCACTGGTACCCATTACTGAGAAGTCTGGTAGGAGCCTCCATGGCCTTTGCCTTGATTCCTCACCTGCTGTCTCAGGAGAACAGTCATTTACTCAATGTCAAACTTCACTCTCTACATCTAACAGCCTGGCATATTCTGTTTTAAACCCTGGAGGTCTCAGCTTCCACAACAAGTTTTGAATGTTATTTTGGAGGCCAGAAGGCCTAGTACAAGGAAGGTGTACGCAGATAAATGGAGGAGATTTTTATTTTGGAGTACAGCAAAGGACTTTGATGTTTCTAAACCTAATTTAAGTGTTGCTCTTCAATACCTTACTGAGTTACTGGGCAAAGGTTTGTCCTTCTCCTCTATTAAGGTTCATGCTGCAGCAATTTCTGCTCACTATGACTGTGACCCACCATTATTTTCTCATCCTTTGTTTAAGCAATTCCTTAGAGGGGCAAAGAATATAAGACCCCCACGTAGAGCTCCTACTCCTGCTTGGGATCTCAATTTTGTGTTGGAGAAACTCACTCTACAACCTTTTGAGCCTGCAGCGACTGCCGAGTTGAAATATTTATCATGGAAGACTGCTTTTTTGTTGGCCATTACCTCTGCGAGAAGGGTTTCTGAATTACAGGCCCTTATGGCGGTTGAGCCTTTCCTAATTTTCCACAAGGACAGGGTATCTTTGCGTACTAACCCTTCCTTTATGCCTAAAGTGGTTTCTAGTGTGGCTTTAAACCAAACTATTCATTTACCTACTTTTTATGCAAACCCCCAAAATAAAGGGGAAAAGATTTTGCACACTTTGGATGTACACAGACAGTTGCGATATTATTTGTGCAGAACTAAAGGGTGCAGGCAGTCTCAGCAGTTGTTTGTTTCATTTGCTTTGGGTTCTCAGGGCAAACCTGTTTCAAAACAGACTATTTCTAAGTGGATTGGTTTTGTATTGCTTTCTGTTATTCCCATCATGGTAAGGAGATTCCAGCTGGGATTAGGCCTCATTCCACTAGGGCTACTGCCACTTCTACAGCTTTTTAAGGGGTGGCTACTAAGGATATTTTGGAGGCAGCTACTTGGAGTTCAGTGCATACTTTCTCTAAGCATTACCACCTTCCACTTTACTCTAAATCTAGGGCTGGTTTTGCCACTGCAATTTTACAGGGCATTTTGGCAGCTCCTAATGCTTTATAGTTTTGCCATCCTCCCTTACCTCTGCTTTGGGATTCTACCCATATGTAAGGACTGCAGCAATGTGAGATGAAGAACATAGTACAGTTTTGTACCTACCATAAATGTAGATGTTCGAAGATCCACATTGCTGCAGTCCAATTTACCCTCCCTCCTTCCCCTCTGTAGTTAGAGGTGGTTGTGTGGTTTGGGTTGTGAATATTGTAAATATTGTAGATATGATTAAGTGCAGGGGTGGTTGGTTGTTTTTTGCTGTTTTTTGGCTTTGGCCTTTCTTTTTAGGGCCTTCTGACATCTGGGGCAAGAAAAGACTGAGGATATGACGTCAGTCATGCGCATTTGTACCCTGACGTTTTAAGCGCCTTGACCGACGTCAGCCTAATACTTTGGTATTCGGGCCGACCGACGACAGCGGTCTACCCATATGTAAGGACTGCAGCAATGTGGATCTTCGAACATCTACATTTATGGTAGGTACAAAACTGTACTTTCCTGGGGGGGGGGGGGGGGCACAGAAAGTGCAACACATGAAAACTGTACTGTATTTCTTTGATTTGTTTTCTGGTTGCTTGAGTTCTGGTTAACTGAGAGTTTACTGTATTTACATTTACCTACCAATTAATTCGAAGTCTATTCATATAATCAAACATTGTGTATCTGTGTTGTACTAGAATGCTTGCATCATACATTACTCATGAAAATAACTGTAAGTTTAACTAACATATATAATGTTAGCAACCAATAAAGACTTGGACTCCTGAGAAATTTTCTACATTTATTCCCCTATATCCATCTTAGTGTGTTTTGCAAGAGTGATGTATTTGATCTGTTACTCTGTCAGAGATTTCACTTAGATAAATAGTTTGTATTCCTGTTATTTACTTTTCAATTCATTGTCACTTATTCCATATTCACTAAAAATTTCCTGTTATCTTTTGAAATTCATTCTAAATTGTTACTGCTCTTTTACAAGCCCCAAAAGTATGCTCCCATGTACCCCCGATACGTTCAAAATGTCCCACTAGCTTGTGGAACATTTGTAATTATTGTCTCAGATTTATATAACTACAATATAAACACCCCACAAATACTCTAAATCATTTTCACTTATTGACATTTTGTGGCTAAGTATACCCATCCCCAGTCTTCCTCCACCTAGTTTCTCACCCAGTCTTTCATATCAGGTTTTGAATTCCACAATAACACTGTATGTTTTACTTATTTTGCCATCTCTGACCTTGTCTCTAACAGTCTATTGCTAGTTTGCTATCCTACATTTCTCTTACTATGCCATACTCTGATAGCAGTTCCAAGTAATTTGTATGCATTTTATATGCATGTTTAAATGTTTTTTTTTTTACCTGTGTCCATGATTTTCTCTTCCCCTTTACTAGTTGCTTCCGACTTCATTTCTTACCTGCTTATGTTATAGTATTCAGCAATATGATAGACTAACACTTTCCTGACCTACTGTTCAATGTAATTTATTGCCCTAGTTTCCCTGTATTGTATAACAAAAGCCTTATTACTTGCTGCTCATGATTTCCTCCAATCTGAACCACCGCCGCCACCCACCATTTGGGCAGAATTCCTAATCATAGTTCCTAGGCTATGTAGCTCTCTACTGTATAACCCTATGTCTGACATTTCCTCCCCCTTTCTTTTGGCAACACCACATCCCAATCAATCTCCTCCCATTTCTTTCTTAATTCTTTGCCAGATAGTTTAGCAGTATGAATAGGCATACCTTCCCTACAGTAGTGCCACATACCACGAGCATTTTAATTGTTGCTACCTTAGTGTTCCCTTTCGTATGCCCCCCCAGCCCCATTTTTGCTATTTCTTCTGACATTTGTTTGGAAGTTTGCTGCATACCTTGGTTTTACCTTATTCCCAAATGTTTCATTTTCTCATGACCCCCATACAAATGGATATGTTTGTCTCGTGGCATAAGTAGAATATAGTTTAGAACTATTACTTCTGATTTTTTCTCCTCCTAAATCATGTAAATTTGCGAAATATATGCATCTGTTCAGAAATATTTTTCCATATTACTCCAGGGATAGCCAGGTTGAAAGCTTCCTCAGTATTAAGCTTTTCTTGTTGGCCACCGCATCCTTTTGATACTGTCTGCCTCCCTTCAATAAAGCCATATTGTTCTAATAATACTTAAAAGCACTGTAATACTGACATGAAATACTGTCAAAGTACTTTTATTCCCATTCTTTGTCTTAAGTATATTTATCCCTGCTGAATATAGTCTAATATGCCTTATTTGCTTTACTTTCTAAGTTTTATTTTAGAAGCTCCTTTTGTTTGTTATGCATAGATGGAATAAAATATCAATATGCATGTCATATGCAGATGACGTGGTTATAGTTGCAAGAAATAAGGTACGGATGAATGAAGTTATAGTAAAATTGATTTACTATTAAACAAAGTAGGATGGCAATTGAACGGAATTAAAATAAAACATTTACTGAAGTAAGAAAAATAAATGGAATATATTGTAATAGAAAATAAATAAATATACTTGGGGTGAGATTTGGTGAATATAAGAGAGTAATCGAACAATAGAAAGAAAAATTGGAAGATGTAAGGGAATTGACATGGAAAGTTTTTACTCTTTCTTTAAAAAGTATATGTGTTAAATACTTACATACAATGAAAGGTATAATACTTAGGTGGAGCTATGTGTTTCCTAATAGTATAAAAAATAAGTAATGCATTTTTTCAGTTTTATTTAGGGTACAGTATTAAATATTGTGAGAAAGGGTATTGTTTGGTAGTTGGCATTAAGGATTAATGAGCAGTTAACAAGTTGTTTCCTATGATCCGGTGGCCTAGGGTTTGATTCCCTCAGCCTCCATTGCCTAGCTGTATGACTCTGAGCAAGTCACTTAACCAACCACAAACCAAGAAATTAAATATCACAAAACCACAGAAGCTGGACTGCAAAAAGAGGAAACCAGGCACAGATTTATAAAAATCGTATCTGTTTTTATAAATCTGCGCCTGTTTTCCTCTTTTTGCAGTCCAGCTTCTCAAGTCACTTAACCAGACAGTGCTCCCAGGCTGAGTCTGTATAAGGTCCATGAAGATCAGTGCTCTACTCCAGTCAATAAATAGAAATAAAATAAAATAAATATAATTTATAATAAAGAAGAAAAATCAGGGTTAAGTAAAAAAACTGTTGTATAGCAGGTGTCTTTGTATTTGTTGTGGAAAATTAAAGAAGTTCATTAACCAGGGAAAACATGGTAGGAAACATTTGAATGTGAGATATAAGCCAATATGGAATAGAGAGAAGGAAAACAGAAACAATAAAAAGTGTAAATAAAATAATGTTATGGAAAATATAGATTGGAATATAAAATATTAAAAGAAGGAATGGCTTAAAATGTAATGGAGTATTGTTATTTAATATAGCCATGAAAATAATGTTAAAAAGCTATATATATGAAAGAAGGAAAGATTTGAACACTTCTATGATGCAAATGATTTTGTGGAGGTTATTGCTGAATAAGTTACCTGTAAAAAGGAACAGGAAAAATAAAGTGATAGAAAAGAAAAATTTGAAAAGAAATTAAAGAATGTAATGTAGGAGAAACTACACAACATTTTCCTGAATTGTTTAAATAAAAAGAATTTTGGGGAAATATTTAAAATGAATATAAGTGAAATGGAAATGGAGATGGTACTATATTGAAAATATGGAAAGGAAAGCAAAAGTGAAATTGAATAATTGGATACAATTTTATTTATTTATGTATGATTGTTATAGAAAAGTAGATATGGACTCTTATATGATAAAAATACAGAAGATGATGTTTTGAAGGAAATAACGGGTTAGTTATGGAGAAAATGGATGAGGTGGATGAATGTATTGTTTCTTTTTGTGAGTATTAAAATTGTATTAATGTTATTTTGTATTAGTTTTCTTTGATCTTTCAAAATTAGATGATATTAAATGAAGAAAGAAGAATGTAAAGATGAGATTGGTAAGAGTATAGATAGTGTATATAAAGTGAAATTTTGTACATAGTGTAAATAATATGAATATTCGTATATTTATTTATAATGTAAGTAATATAAACAATATAAATAAAAAATAATCCCTACCCTTTTTAAGATAAATGGTGTGGATTTTTTATGTCTGCATGAACTACCACCAAATCTGTCTGATGAGACCTTGGTTTAACACCTCATCTGAAGGATGGCACATACAGGGTTAGAGCATCACCCATATGCTCCACTGCAGTGTCAGCACTAGAAAATGAATCCAAGCACCTCGGGTTGGAATAGAATTCACAGCTTTCTGACCTTCCAGCACCAAAGGTGTCCTATCTGTGTAACTACTGACATTTGATTTGATGGTTTGTATCTGTGTATTTATTCATTTTTCATTTCAGGTATGTAAACTAGGCTTCCTACAAAAGGTCTGAGTTCCCTCCGGATATTATGCCAGATGAGTTTGGGCATAAGCATGACCGGCACTGCTCAATTTGGGTGGTGAACACTATTTAATGCCCAAAAAGGATGGCAAAAACTTTTAACTGTGCCTGCTTAAAGACAAGTACGGCCAGACAGCTTATTGTCCCTGTCAGCACTTGTCTAGTACTGTTACTATGAAAGCAGTTAATGCCCACGCCGTGAACTGAGTTGTGTAAACAAGTACCGTCCATATCCAGTTATCAATGCCTGCTAGAGGGACTATTGTGATGTTACCAAAATTGCAATTTTTTTTTCAAAACAATCAGGACCAAAGCATGTCTAAGCAAATTGTTTTTTTTTTTCTTCTTGGAAATGACTAAGAATTTTGAATAAAAGCATTTACTTTTGCTGACTTAAAGGAACTCTTTCAAATGCTTTCTTTTCTACCAATACCTCAACCTGTTATTTGGCCCCAGGCAATAGGTTTTGTGCTCTCTGTTGTCCCTTGAAATAGTGAAAGCTCTCTTCTCTGGCATTACAAATAAATTATCTTTCCTTCCATTTTAAAACAGTCATTTCCAGTTACATGCAAAATAATAAATTGTTAGACTAATAGCATCATAATGTTTTTTTTTCGTTAACTGAGAAGGGAGGAAAGAAAAGGATGAAACCTTCAAAATCATTTCCTGATTAAGTGGATTTTTAGAAGTTTTTTTTCTTTTCTTTTCTTCTTTTTTTTTGTGAAAAGCCAGACTGCTGCTTGTCTTTCAAAAATGATGGTACCCAATGGTTCCTTCTTTGGTGAATGTTTCTTGGAAATTGCACGCAAAAGATGAAAAACTCAGTCTTATTTTTTCCTTTTTCTAATTTTCACTTCATTGTCTTTCTCCCTGAAATCATCCCTGAATTCAATTGGGCATTAAACTGTCATCCTGACATACACAAAATACACAAGACACTTAAGCTAGCCACAGTCCACTCTCTAAGTGCAATTTCTGAAGCCACACTAATGAAAGCATCAGTGCCATTGTAATTACACTTCACCATATGCTCTCTTACTCTTAGTCTTAGTAAACGTAGTTAAGCTTGATGTTTAAAAGTTAAGTGAATAAGAAAAGCTTATGTTCAAGGTGAACAGTTAAGTGAATGGTCATGTTTATGGGCAAATTATAACTGCATTAGGGACAATTCCAATCATTGTATTTATTATAAAAAATTGTAAAATCATTTTGACAGTAGTTAAAGCTCATTTGGTCACATTTTTTGTGGAAGTTGTAAAAAGCAAACTCAAATTTGCTGGATATGTTATAGTTACACTTACATTTGTTGCAGCCAGTCAAAACACCTGAGCTGTTATTTGTTTAGAAAGCTTCCCTTATCAGAGTAACAAAGTCAGAATATGAAGCAGGAAAAGATCACAATAAAACAAAATTATTAGATTTAGTCAGAAATTGAGTAAATGCTTATAAAAATCCTTTAACGGAGATTAAGGAAATAGAGACAATAGTAGAAGAAGTGGTTTTAAATAGCACAGTATGCTTTGCAACAGTTTATCTGTTCATCTTGCAGACCCACTGATATTCGTCAGTATTGCAGGAAATTGGAATAGTATATGCACACACATATACATATGGGAGCCGTTAATTGACATCCGTTCTTTGGTCAAGAAAACAGATGTTAACAGTTTGTGCAAGATTGCTACATTACCTGGACTGGGGAATGTGCTCTTTATCCAGTAAAATGCAATTGATATGTAGCAGGGAGTGTGGGTTTTATTGTTGCATTCTCCAGGGTAATTTCTCTGAGTATGTGCATTGCAGCATCAATTCTTTTTTCATATATTTTTGTGCTGATATTTACTACATCGATATCCGAGTGTTTTTCGTCACTGGAGATGCATAAATTATCTGTGAAAAATGAAAACATTTTAGCACAGTGACACAAAAATCCACAGTTCCACACGTTTTCACAATGTGATCAAACTAAAATTAACTTCACTTTTGGAGGCCTGTTTTGTGGCTATTACTGTTTGTCAGCATGCCTTAAGTGAAACTTGTCAAGATTTAAATGCTTCATGTGTAAAAGCAGATATTTTTATATATCCAAGGCTGGGATTTTTAATTGTGGTTAGAGAATTGCAAATTGCCCTGCACAGGTAAGACAGTTTGTGCTTTTCTGATCTAATGTCTTTAATGAATGAGCAGAAATTGCATTCATGCACATAGACTCACAGAACCATGCTCACAAAATGTTCCTGTGCACACATTCTCATGTACCCTCTCATACACAAATATACTGCACTACTTACCTAAGTTAGCAGTCTGAACAAAGTGAAACTGCTGTGCGTCATCCTGCACAGATTCTCCCTGTTGAAATTCATAAGAGCATACACTTCTGTATTTTGTGCAATGTTCTGTAAAGTTGTTGCATAATATGAACATCAATTAATTCCTGTACTGTGTAGTTTTCCGAAATTAGCAGAACACTGGAGTGCTGAAGGGCCTCATTTTCTTAGACTCTGTCTACAGACTACCTCCTTAACATACATATTTAAAAACTATGTGCTAGTGAGCAGTGAAGGAACTATAAATCGGGGCAACCTTGTGAAGTAATCAAAGTCACTTATGCAGCTATGTGTACTACACAGACCGTCTGTGAATCCCAGGCCAAGTGTGATGCTATGAAGGAAAGATGAAATCAAAGCAAAATTCTATTAGCAGATGCAGAGAGAACACAAAAAGAAATGCCATGGGAAACACAGAACTGTGTAATGCTGTCCACAGGCCTCTCTTTTTCAAGTTTTCATGGGAGATATATAATTTACTCCTAAAATAAAAAAAACTGTCAGCATAGTAGCTCAGAAATACACAACACAAGATGTATATGTTTCTGGTGGAATCCACTTTAACTGAGCCCTGGCCCACACACACATACACACACACACACACACACACACACATGCGCGCGCACACACACACACACACACACACACACACACACACACACACACACATACACACTGCCTTGGCATCACATACCTATTTTCTATAGTGTGATCTCTCACACACCCACATACACACACCTACATGCACACTCAGGAATCCACAGACAAGCCTCCCCGTGCTTGCTTATGCAGAACCCCCACACATGCGCACACACACACACACAGACACACACACACACAGACACACACACACACACACACACACACACACACACTGACTTGGCATCACATACCTATTTTCTATAGTGTGATCTCTCACACACACACAAACACACACATACACACACCTACATGCACACTCAGGAATCCACAGACAAGCCTCCCCGTGCTTGCTTATGCAGAACCCCCACGCATGCGCACGCGCACACAGACACACACACACACACACACACACACACACACACACACAACCCTGCATCTCATATCTTACTCTTTGTAGTGTGATCATAACACACATACATGCACGCGCGCACACACACAGACACACACACACACACACACACACACACACACACACACACACACACACATACACACTCACTCTGACTCGGCATCCCATGCCTATGTTATCTAGTGTTACCACCTGTGCAGAGGCACATACACACACTGACACACTCCCCACTCTCATGGAGCCACTTTACTTACCTGTACCACCTATAACACTGAATGGTGAATGCTGCTAAAACAAGGCATTTTCCATTTATCTCCTAGAGTAAAATTTTATATAGCCAACAAGTAAATCAGCAGCTGAGGGCATTTCTGGGGGAAAGCACATGACTAATTAGAATTAATCACTCCCCTGGACTGGCACATTAGCCTGTGGCTTTCCTAGTGGGAATTCTGTCCATATTGATGTCCTTGTGAGGGAAAATAACTCATAGGCAGAGTGGTCTCTGGATAAGAAGGGTTTGCAGCAATGCAGACACCTTTAGAGATAAGGCTTTTGCATTGCGGTAAGTCTTTCTGAATCACAGGGTATGCGCTCATAGGTTCATAGGCAAATACAAGGCTATTACAAGCCTAGCCAATAACCAGAAACCAGAGTCAAATCCTACCTTGTGTGACGCCCCTGCACTGGCCCAGTAATCAAGGAGCCTCAATCCTCACCACTAGCACCAGTGAGAGGCATGCACATTGGGAGGATGACAAGTATATACTCATAGTACAGTACAATTTCCTTTAAGAGCACACAGAGATCACACTCAGTCTAGGGCTGGTGTCTACCTCTTTCTCCAGATCCCCAATAAGACTCCCCACTGGCACAGCTATAGGGTTAAGATCTCAGCCGAGCGGTCAAGTCAAAACCTCCAGCAACTTCTCTATCCAACCAGTGTTTTGTGTCTGTGCCCAAGTAACTGACAAACACACTTTGAGATTTGATTTATATACAAACCCACACACACGCACCTGGGAAAGGCTGGCACAGGTTTACTAGATATGCCCCCTTCTGCCCAGACTACAAGTTAGTTATCACTGCCACCAAACAGCTCTTTATGAGCTACTGTAAGGCCCTTACAAAGGGTGACCAGTTCTACTGTGTCTTGTTACTATTATCCAAATAGTGTGACCAAGACTTTCAGGGATATTTAGGAGTAGTGTATACAGTGTCACCAAATACGTATGCAAGTACTCTAAGAGCTTAAATATCTCTAAACAAACCAGCCACAATTAAAAGGTTTAAATGTATTAAATAATAAATAATAAAAGAACAAGACAATACTCCAACAACCCAACACAGTGACTACAGAGTTCAGAATCACAGGAAATATTTTAAAACAACATTGCAGGACAGTCTCAAATAAATACAGAAAACATCTAAACTAATCTTTACTATATTCCTATCTGTATCTAAGAGAAATCACTTTCCGTATAGTTACTTACTATTAGCAGGATGCAGGCAGAAGTGCTGATGAGTGGGGTGTTTCTAGGTCCAAAGACAAATACAAAATGCCCAGACTCACTCTCTGAGATAGTTCCTAAATTAATAATACACATTACTGCTGGGTTGACATCACTGTTTGCCACCTGCCTTCAGTTCCCAGGCTAACAGTAACTTAGAATTTAACATTTCTCTGTGAAAAATACTTATCTCTCAGAAGTTTGCCTAGAACTGAAAGTCATAAAACAATTAACACTTTTACATTTGAAACCTAGTAATTATTTCTGTTAAAAGACAGTAGGAAAACCTCTTGCTTTAGACAGTGTACCTGCTTGCTGCACTGAAACTACCTTTTTTAATAGCCCATCGTAAAACACTTTTAACTTATTTTCCTGAAGTTTTCAAGGTTAACTCTGTATGTTCCAACTTCTGCTGTTAATGTAGTTTATATACATTTCTGTTCTTTTCTAGTAGGGTACATTGTGGTTACATTCCTGAAGCTAAATACATAGCATACAGTTGAACACACACTTCTGCACCAGTAGTTTAATATATGCATAATATATAGTTCTCTTACATTTGTAACACAAGCCTGTGGATCATATTAATATTCAGAAATGACATATGATTATTTACAAAATTCCAGATAGCTGGGCTGGCAGCATTTTGGTTTGTCATACTTTGTATTTGTGAAGTTAAGACTTGAGCCATTATTCCAAGCCTCCCCCTTAAGTTGACCATGACGTGAGTTTTTGAAATACTTTGTAAAAAAAAAAAAGCAATCAAAACAGAATTACTAAAACATAGCTCAGAATTGTGTAGGACTACTTAGTACTCCCTCTAGTATGAGGGCTTCATTTATTTCATTTACTCAGTTCATCTTTGTAACTCTTTCCCATCTACACATTACATAGTTATTCTCAATATACCTGGTCTGATTTAGTGTAATCACTGTAGTGTTTTAAAGGTAGCTGAAAGTTTTTCTGTGGTTTATAGATAAAGGCTGTTTTGCTTTAGTATTTCAGCAGCCCACAACATCCTGAATCTCTATATTAATGTACTATTTTTGGTAAATGCATTCTTAAGTCTCTTTCATATCTTTATTTTTATCTTCTTATAGTATTTTCAACTCTTTTCACCAAGTTTTTGGGAATTTTTTTCCCATAAATGAATTTCTGACACCTTGGTCTAGGCATACACTGTCAACATTATCCATTTCAGTCTTGTCTGGCTCTTAATAAGTTCCTCGATGCACTTCCATTGGTAGATGGATTTCCCAATTTATGTGAGGGAAACACCTTTCAATTACTTGCTCTGCTGTTTGGAGTCATCACAGATAAGTCAGTTGTAGGGTGGGGGGGCACTGCTGCAGCAGTTAGCATTTTAGCCTCATAGCAAGAGGTTCTCCAGTTCAATTCTCAGCTGGGGTGCCTTCTGTGTGGAGTCTGCATGTCCTCCCTGCATTCGTGTGGGTTTTCTCTGGGTGCTTCAGTTTCCTCCCACATTCCAAAGACATGCGTCTGGAGCATTTCTTCCTGGGCCTGTGCTGAAAATGGACTCTATTCCATTCAGACTTTCCCAATAAACAGATGTTAAATAAAAATAAATAAAAAATTATAGTGAGAAAGTTCAAGGTGCCCATATTTCTTTCAAAGCAGCACTGTGCATCAGCATCTTTGAGATGAGGGCAGTTCATCTGACCCTTTGGGCATTCCAAGATTGTCTCCTGAAAGTCTGAATAGCCTTCCATTCATCCAGTCTGTCAACATGGAAGTGGTGTGGTGCATCAACAAACAAAGGGGAGACGTTTGTATTCCTTATTGTGAGAAGCCATGAGAATATGGGAATTAACTTTTCCCCTATTACTTCTGATGCTGAGGATCATACAGAAAGCCAGACCTCAGAAGTCCATGTTCACTTACAAAACTCTAGATTTGCCATGGCAGATTTGATTCATCTTATTCTGACTCATTTTGTTAAACCCTTTCTATTGTGTGCATCCAAAGCATTTCAGACTTACTTGTTGGACAGCTCACCTTGGGATATACACTTCCTCTGATTAAATGCATGGCTACTTCAAATCCAGTAGTTGTCAATGTTCCTTCCTTTTCTTACAAACTAGTTTTGATGATTTCTTCTTCACAGAAATCTAATAATTGCAATATCTGTAAAGACAAATGAACTTGTTTCTTCTTTTGGACTGTATCCCTGCCTCCATTCATCTTTACTTGATTATCTTGTTAATATTTCTGATTCCAGTATCAGGACACACACAGCTGCAACAGTGAACTTTCATGAAGGCTTCAAGTTTTAATCATTAGCCTCATTGAATGCCTTTCTCAAGGCTGAATTCTTACCAATCACTAAGACATTTGCACCACCTCAGAATTTATATATCATGTAAGAGAAGCTGACTTTTTGTTCATTTGAATCTACAGCTTCTACAAATTAGAATTCCCTTTCTTACTAGGAGCTTTTATGTCATCTGTTTCTTGCAGAAGAATTTATGAACTGTAGGGATTATCAGTTGAACTTTTGTACATGATATTTTCAAATCAACACGGTGACTGTCTGCAAGTAACCCCTTCCTCATGCTAAAAATATCTGCTGAATCTGACCTTAATCAGTATAGCCATCATTTGTGATTTTCCTGCAATTCTTCAGTCACAGATATCATCTTCTGTATTGTATGGATATGCAAAATCAGTTAAGGATTTTGTTGGGCAGATAAAGTCTATGTAAAAAAATAGACAAGCTCTTCTTGCCTTTCACATAAAAACAATTAACAGAAAGTTGGTAAGGTCACGTTAGCCAGATGGCTTTTTGACTGGTTCTGTTTTTTTTATTTATTTTTTTTTGTTATATAAATTACAATAAGCCTCTTTCTTCTGTTCCAAAGGCTCATTCTACCAGATTAGTTGCTGCACCTACATCTTTCTTCAGACATGTAACCTCAGTGATATTTGTACAGTAGCTCCTTGGTCTTCTCTCAAAAATTTTGCAAGGTGCAATAGGCTTGATGCGATATTCAGGTCGCAGGTTTCCTTTATAACTGTAAGAGATATTGCACAGGAGAGCTCTTACCTACTGTTAAAAATGATAAACCCTATTTTGTCATTTACCTAAGTTATGTCCTTAAGTAGATGTGGTAAAGCAGGTCCATTTTCTGTAACATGCTCCCCAACTTCCTCCACCTCTAATGACTTAGGCTTTGAGTCTTAGTTCCTTATTGCTCTCGCTTTGTGTGGTTTGCTTCATATTTGGAGAGGCTAGGTACTGTGATGTACTGTGGACTATAGGAAAGGTCTTTGGCACCCTGGCAAAGTTTCCCCTGCCAAACAGTCCTAATACCTACCAGCGTTAGTCCTGCTGTTACTGTGGATGGGCATTCTCCACTAGTTCTGTTGTGTAACTTTTCTTTCCTTATGCAGCACCCATTAAAATGAGAAAAAGGGAGTCATTTTAAGGAAATCTCATTAGCGACGTAATAGCTGTTCTGCAACAGGGTCTGTGAAAAACGTTATTTAAATATACCTATATAAGCATGCATTTAATAGTATTTCATGATTGCACAAAATTCTCGTTACATTATTTTTTATAGTGTTTAATTGCTTTACCTTGTGTAGGGCAAAAAGTGATAGTGGTATTTGTCCTGATAAATAAACCTTTGATTCATTGCCCTTTACCTGCTTAGCCAGCACCAAGGCATAGAGGTGTGAATCATTGATTATGGCCTAGGTGACAGTTTGATTAGTGGCTTGGGTATCTGAGGTGCGGCTAGGGAGGGATGAGTGTGCTTATCCTTGCGAGGGAGGGTATTCACCTGGACACTCCTTACTCTGGTAGTGGCTGAGGGCCTGCAGGTGGGTGTTGTCCTTAGTGGGGAAGTGTGGAGCACATTGGCTAAGGTGGGACAATATGACAGAATGCCCACATTGCATATCTGCCCATCAGATGTCAAAAGGTGAGTGTATGGGAAAGGGAAGATTAGAGCATGAAGGAAAAAAGCCTTCCAGTACGCAGCATGATGTGGACCCAGAGCACATTGGTCCCCTTACTGCCCCATCCCTTACTGGAGCAAGTCAGGGGAGGCCAGGAGAGGTAGGCTGACCTGCAGATCGAGGAGAGGCACAGGGATTTGCTGATGGTCAGCTGTGGGAGCCAAGACTAAAAAGCCATTTACTTGAAAACAGTTCAGAAAAATTTTTGGACATCTGAGTTCTACAATCATTTTTTTTGGTAAAATACATTGGTTTTAGGAAAGCTAAACATATTTAAAAAAATGAAGACAATTGGATAGTTCTAAAAAATGTAAAACCTTTTTTGTGTTCATGTTTGTCAATCAATGTTTTTACTGAAATGTGAAATGTGCTGCTTTCCCTATTCCTTCCTGTCAGCATGAAAGCTTGCAATAGCACTTCCTGAAGAACTACTCAAACCTTGTCCTGTTGCATAGATCTGTCAAGGCTTTAACACAGCAGTGATTACGACATTTGTGTTCAGGCAGTTGGGCCCAGATTGGTTGGCAAACTCATGTAGAGAAGCCAATAGAGCATGTATTTTCTTATTGAATCAAAACATCTAGGATCTGTGCCTGTACCAAACATCTATGTCTATATGAAACGTCTGTGTCTGTACCAAATGTCTGTATCTGTACCAAACGTCTGAGTTTATATGAAATGTATGTATGTGTACCAAACATCTTTGTCTGTACCAAATGTTTTTGTCTTTGAGAAACATCAGTGTATGTACCAAACATCAGTGTCTATATGAAATGTCTGTGTGTGTACCAAACATCTGTGTTTATATGAAATGTATGTGTTTGAACCAAACGTCTGTGTATATGAAACGCCTGTGTCTGTGCAAAACATCTTTGTCTACCTGACATGTCTGTGTTTGTACCAAACATTTGTCTTTACGAAACGTCTGCGTCTGTACCAAATGTCTTTGTCTATATAAAATGTCTGTCTCTGCGCCAAACGTCTTTGCCTATATGAAATATCTGTCTCTGTAATAAATGTCTTTGTTAAGTGAAATGTCTTTGTCTGTGACAAATGGTTTGTCTATGTGAAAAGTCTGTGTCTGTACCAAACATTTTTGTCAATATGAAACATCTGTATCTGTACCAAAAGTCTTTGTTTATACATGTTTTTTAATCTTCACAGTCGGTGTTCCCACAAGAAAGGGTTTTAGCAGTATAAGTCTAGGATAATGTTAACTTTTGAAATATGCAGTTAGGATGATCAATTGGCAGGTGTCTGATAAACAGTCATGATTACTTTCCTCACTTGAACTTCTTTCAAGTTAATCATTTAGTGGAAAGAGGATATTTCCACATGATAAACAGTGATGATTACTTTCCTCACTTGACCTTCTTTCAAGTTAATCATTTAGTGGGAAGAGGATATTTCCACAGTTCACATTGGAGTGCCCCATGCAGATGCTCACATAATGTCTTCTGATAGTCACTCCTTACCTGAAATACTTTGTGTGTTAATTTCTAATAGTATCTTTAGACCCAAAAGTAAGTACCAGCTGTTGCATGGCACAGCTACATGGATTGGTATATCACCATAATCAGTTATGTTCTGTACTATATTCAGAGTTTGTACTTAGGGCACAGATTTGGGCCATTTCTGGACAAAATGAATGAATGTAATGTGCCTTGCTTTTCTGATATATCTGGGCGATGGAACTTCATTTTACAGCTAGTTTGAACTTTTATGGCCTCCAAGTTTTTAAACGGGCCTAAAATATAAAGAACTGAATTCAGCATTCACTTATTACGATGATGAAGAATGGATGCCTAGCTCAGTTCAGGTTAGTTTGTATTGGCTTCTGTCTTCCCCTCTGGGTGAAATGGGAGAATCAAATGTTTCTTTTTCAGTGATTCAGTGTAGATAAATTAAATATTAAAAATTGGATACCGTTACCTGTAAAAATGCATTGTGGCTTAAAGGGTAAGAAGGCAGTCAATATCTAGAGTGGAATTAAATAACTGGTTTAGCTCTGTTTGCATATACAGGTTGAAGAAGAATATAAAGCTTCTGTTTTATAAGATCTCAGTCTTGCTGAGGACAAGACTCCTTACTTTGTTTAGTACATAAATCTGTAATGTTTGCCTCTGTGTTATGGAAAGATGGAGTGTTTGAAAGTGAGACAAATCACAAAACTGACAAATACAGAAAAAAGCTAACAAGGGGTATAATATAATGAAATTCTCTGGCACGCTTGACATGCAGTAATTTTGAGGCAGTTTATTAGAATGGTAGTTTGGAGTGTGCCTTGTGTTGCATGTTTAAAATAACACAAGGTTGAGTAGTATGTCGGAACTGTACATGATGCAAGAAGAGGTTGGCATAATAGTTAAGGTGTTTGCCTCATAGACACAAGATACAAGGTCTGATCCTCACCTGTGAGGGAAATTGGCTAGGCTTCAAATGTCCCAAAAGGGCAGCCAGCTAGTCTAGTACTTACCTATGAACCTATCTACAAAGAATGTAAAGGGTACAGTGTACAAAATGCATAAAGGGAACAAGAGAAGTAGTGGATGAATCTGTAATTGAAGAACCCCAAAAATACAGTCTTGTCTTTATTTTACATATTTCAGCTAGATAAATTGCAGGGAAACACTACAGACCTTAACTACTGCAAGTGATATGTTGTGTCTTTCGGCTTTTCCCGGTTAGGGGTCGCCACAGCGGAACTCCTGTCCGCTAATGATTGGTAGTTGATTTTTACATGCCGAGTTACCAGCCCTGACGCACAACCTTCAACGAAGGTACGCCCATTCATGCATGTCTCCACGCAGAGGACGCTGTAGCTGAGAATTGAACAGGACAGCGTCTTACTGTTAGGCGACAACGCTACCGCAGCACCACCACATACAAGCATAATTCTGATTTGCAACTTAAAGAGGTAAAATAGTTGGGGGTGGGCCACTGATGCATCAAAACAGTATAGCGAGTGAAAAGTTAAAAGTGCTTAAGTAAATTAAAGCCAGAAAGGTGTTACTCATAACAGTAGTAACCTGTGGACACTTACATATGACTTCCTGCCTGTAAGAGTGGGTGGGTGTGCCATGTAATATCCATTTTTTTTATTTTTTTCTGTGTTAAAGTCAGTTCAAATCTGAATTTTCAACAACTTCCCAGCCTTGCAGACTGTGAGCAAGAAGGCTTGCAGGTAAAAGGGAATCCAGTTTATGTTGTAGCAAGATTTGTTGAGCATTTGTGGAAACTGAAAATGTCAGGAAGGGTATCTGTTTAAAGTTTGAGGATTCTAATCATAAGATTATATTTGTCTGAGTATTTCACATACTCTGCGTTACAGTGATCTTGAAGTGAGTACAGATAAGTAGGAGGGGTACTGGGAGTGCAGGGTGCTTAAACATTGTAAAGGCAAGTTTTGTTCCGTGTAATTGCATCAGATTTTAACATTTGAAATATCAGGACACATTATTGAGTCGTGTGTTTCCAAAAGGGAACCATGTCAAGAAGGATAACATTTTCATTCTTGTTTACCTTTTTACTGCATGCCATTAAAAAAAATATTCCCAATGTATTGCATAAATCAGATGAAGACTGGTTGCCACACTAAGGGTTCTCTCCTAAGAACTGTATATCATAATTATAAATATATTATTTGTCAGTGTATAGTGCACAAAAGTACAAATTCAGCATGCATGGAACAAAATGAACCATCCAAACTTATAGGATCATAGGAGGTTACTAGGCTATTGACCCTGTGGCCCTTACAAGCCTAGCCAAGAGTTTATCCCCAAAAACAAACCTCAGTCAGCACCTGCCGCCCCTGTCAGTGAGGGACACGGGTAGAAGCCCTGGGACAAATTTGTGGTTTTCAATCCACTCATCATGGTTGCACTTGAAGAGGGTCAGCGAGGTGCTTTGTTTGACGTGTATGGGAAGTTTTAAATAAACACCTCTGCCAAGTCTTGAACCCGGCCCCCTCTTAACTATAGCATAGTGCATTAACCTACCATGCTACACAGGTTTTATGAACCTAAAATGGATGTGATGTAGGTTAAAAGTGCCTCAGATTTACTCAATTCATATGATCAGAACAGTCATAACAAGTTAGTGTCTCCCCATTGCAGCACCGCTGGTTATTTCCTTGACCCTAGTAAACTGCAAATTTATTTATAAGTTTTTGTTAGTCTCATGTTCCAGTCTCACTCCTCTGTTTCAGGCTGTGGTAATATATACTTTTCTGTTGTTGGTAATCTTATGGTCCTTGAATCATTTCAAAATTTCAGTACAGTTTGATTTCACCTTTGGTAAGCTTGTATTCAGTTACTTTCCTGAAGCCGGAGAACCCTGCAATATTGACTGCTTTCTGCTTCTGTCCTCAAGAGCCTTTGTGAGGTGCTCATAGCCAGCTGCTGGTATAACACTGATAGGGCAGGCGTGAACCACGCAACTACTATCAGTAGCCATGAGTCAGTGAAGAGGAAGTTCTACAGCTTGACTTGAGAATGACTTCTGGATAGTCGGCCAGGCAGCTCTTAAGAAAGGAAGCTACTGCTACAGCTTAAATAAGGATGACAGAATGATGATACTATGCCCTGTGCAACTAATCACACATTTCTATCTAGTCCTGCGTACCCAGATGTGTCACTGTAGCTGAATTTGGCTACACACAGCTGATAGATTTAAATTTACATTTGTCTTCACACTACTCTCAAAAACTAGCAGAATATTATGCTGATTGTTTATCCTATGGTGTAGTCTTTTCTGTTCAATTATGTGTTTTACTAAAATGATGATCATATGTCAATTATATAGATATCTCTAACAAAAAGCAGTGCAGTGCAAGGAACGTATGATCAATAGTTCAAACAGCTTCTCAAAGTGAACATTGCCAAAAGGAAGACCCCAGAAAAACAAAAGAAACCCCAGATGGCTTTTCTCAGAATGTGACCTGGATGAGTAAGCATCAGCATCACAGTTGACATTTATTTATCTGATCTAGTTTGAGAAGGTTCATTTTTTTAACCAGTAGGACTGAAACTGCAGACTTTTAATCAGCTTGGTATCTAAAACATTTCCAGTCTACGAATCCTTCCACTTCATCCATAATTTTCTGCCAACTAGCTTCCTCTCCATAGTTCATTTCTAAAACTTTGTAAGGAAATGTTCAAATTTTAAAGATTTTGCAGTTTGTATTTGTTTCTACTGTTAAACAACAGTCCAACCTGTTTTTGGGGGCATACTAGTTTAGTTTTTCATCTTGATAGTGTTGTCTACTTTTTGGGTCAGACCATTTTTTTACCTCTTCAGGCATTTTACATTACTGTCGCCTAGGCTTTGACATTTTCCCCTGTGCCTTAGCGTTTAGCTTTTTATTTTAGTTGTTACCTTCTCTGCTTTTAATATTTTCTCTTGCTCTGCAGTTTATGTCACTGCTGCTGCTGTGTAAGGCTTTATTACTTAGGTCTTTTGCTGATTCAGTTTGATGACTTTACTTTTAGATTCTTTTTGCAGTTATCTGTGTTATTGTTTGTTGATTTTTGAACTATTTTGCTGTTGCTTAACTGCTTATTGGTATTTATTGGTTACCATTTTAGCTTAGCAAAATAGAAAGTAAAACTTTCAAAAAATATTTAAAGTGTAGACACAAAATTCCTCCTCAAGAAAGGCATACCTTATACATTGCCTTGAGGAAGAATAACTTAGAAATGCAATGTATGTGAAGGATGTAAGTGTCATACTATTCAAGATGGAAAAAAATAATCTTAAGCAACTTAAAAAACCTGTCTGTGTCTACCACTACCATGCTGGGTCTTTGATCTTGGCACAGTCTTGGGGGAGTTGACCCATTTGCCGGAAGGAACAAGATTGAGTTTTACAACCTTCCATAGTTAGAAATGAATCCAGAGAAAGAGACAGACAAAAAGCATTAAATATAGGAAGGGCAGGACTGTCAGTTGTGAAGAAGTTTCTGATGCTGCTTTATAAAAACCCCAGGGTGGAGGATTTTACCAAGTCTACTCCTATAGCGTGATGTCTCTTGACTGACTGTTGTTGTAGTCTAAGCTTATTTACTTAGGTTAGAGAGACAAGATAATATGACATTGCTAACAAATGCTGAAGTCAGAAGGTTTATATCTTGTAGATCACCATCTGCTAGATAATATATGTCCTTCCTTAGTAACTTTGTAATTGTAGACATACATTACGAAAAGATGTACAATGTTCAGGGTATTTTCAAAGTTACATCAAGACATGGCTAGCCACCTGGCAGTGTGAATCATGGCTCTAGATGATTGTCACTGTTGTAGTGACACCCCCTACCCCATGTGCAAAAATGGGGAAAAAGGGGTTGTGGAAGGATGGATGTATTTTGCTACTTCCCCTACTGATACTTTGATGAACAAAGACACTTCATCCCTGCCCTTATTTTCTGCTTATGCATTGCATTGTCTGGACACTGTTTGTGCGGTGGATTTATTAAGTCTGGTCACATCAGCATCACCATAGAGAGATGTCCTAACACTGGCTGAGCTTAAGGCTTTGGAACCTCAGCAGTTGGAGTTGGTGCTGTCTATGTTGATGGTGCATTCAGTTTTGACAGCCTTGATGCAAATGCTGTTGGCGTCAGGAGTCTACATGGCCCTGGGTGTCAAAGCCAGCCATTTGGAGTTAATCTCAACATCAGCCTTTTTGACCTCACTGTTGGTCTTGGATGATATGGATTTTGAGCCTGTGGTTCCAAGACCTACAGTATGAAGACCAAAAAGAAAGGTAGATAAGTCATGGCAATCAAAGCAAACCAGATTAAAGTCAAAGCATAAAATAAAATAATTCCCAAGGATGAAACTAAAAATCTTTTATTCGATTCAGTAAGTGCTTTCACGTCTTTAAGGACGCTTCATCAGACTTGAAGTCATTTCTGGTTTGCTTTGATTGCCGTGGTGTATCTACCTTTCTTTTTGGTCTTCATACAGTTTTTTGTGAGGTGGTACCTTACCCTGTAGTTGTGTTCTTTGTTCGGGCCAAGACCTACAGTGTTCATTTTTAGCAATGTGGATCTATTGGCCCCGATGTTTAGGGTTGAGTCACTGGGATTGGGTTCAGCACTAACCTTCTCAGTACTGACATTATACACAGCAGGCTTTGTTCTCAGACAGCCAGGGTTGATGCTCCCAGCTACAAGTGTTGTCTCAGCACTGATGTAAACATAGGTATTGCAGATAGTGCTATGTGTGCAATCTTTGACACCCGTGCTAGTTTCATATTGACCTGCATCAGAAACAATTTCCTGCCTGCCTGTATACCTGTTTAGCCTTTTTGTCAGCAGGACAGATGGTCTGCAGGGCACTGGAAGGATTTAGCAGATGTATCTGAACCTTGTCTGGCTTCTTCTAGATTCCCCCAAAAGTCAGGTAAGAAGCTCATGTGCAAGAGAAAGCACCTGGACTCTCCAGTTCATTTTTCACACTCCATATATGGACAATAAAGAAAAAGTTATTTCCCTAACATCCTCCAAGGTAACCCTCAAGTTTGGAGAAATCTTGGAAATATTGCCCATGAATCCCATGATATCTCTTGGTCCTTTTGCTCTACTCCTGAGTGGTGCCTCTGCTTATAAGGTGATATTTTTTGTTGTCAGGACCTCATAGGACAAATCATGTGTTGTAGCATCTGTTCTGAGGAAGGGAAACATGATCCTCCAGCTTCTGAATAAGTAGAATTGCTGGATGCAGACTCCTGCACCAGACTCTACTGTTACTGAAGCAGCCGTAAAAAGGTCATCACTCTACAGAGCCTGCTGTCAATCTTGCTGATAAGAAATCTAGAATGATAAACAAGTTTCGGAAATGTGTTTATGTATTCTAGACCTTTACTTACTGTATGGTAAACTACTTGTATGTTGTACATCAAGATAGAAACAGCTGATGAGATGCCTGTGTCATCTCTGAGATGTCAGACAGAGACTTCAAGGACAAGCTTTGCTCACAAGCAACAACTGTGTCCGTGATATCCAACCTCAACATTTGTTTAGCACGCAGTTCAGCAGATGATGCAACTTTGGTGGCAGATGAGGGCATGGATATTTGCTATCACACGTGGTTGCACTTTATATATTTTTCTGAGGATTCCAAGTTGTCTGTTGTTTGGGCTCTCTTTGGTGGATCTGCCTTGTTGTGAACCATTTATTAAAGAAAAGCTGAAGGGCATGAAAAAGTAAGGCAGAACTCTCATGACTATTGGCATGAAGTTTCATACTCCACAATGCCCCTTTTCAAGGATACAGAACATCCATATTAGTTACGGTACCATTGTGGCCAAAGGCAAGGCAATCAGAGATCAAGGAGGAATCACTGAGAGCAGTGGAAATTCCATAACAGGTGCCAACCCAAAGGCACGATTAATCAGCAACAGCAGGGGATACTGTGGCTCTCCTTTTTTTTTTGGGGGGGGGGCAATATTTGAATCCATGAAGCCTTGCATGTCTATCTCACTCTACTGGGAGTCAGGGGTTGTCTATCATTCCACTTGCCTAAACAATTGGCCATCACTCAGGATAAATGGAGTCGGATCATAATGCTCAAAGACTATATTATTCCCTTCAACATCCCATATAAGCCTCTCCCTCTTCCATTACTCTGTGGTCCACCCCATCAAAAGAGTGTGGCAAAAAACAGAATGACAGTTTCGTCAGCAAAAGAGACACCCAGAAGGTTTTGACAAACTAGAAATGATCCATTTACTACTCCCCATTCATTTTAGTTCCGTACAAGACAAATACCCTCAGGCTGATTTTCAATCTAAGTAGCCTCAGTGAGATTCCTTCTGAAGAAGCATTCCAGATGGTTGCAGTGCAGTCCATCCTTCCTTGTCTCTAAGAAAAAGACATTTAATCTGTTCCTTGGCCCTCTAATATACATCTTTCTGCACTTTTTGTAGGAACAAAGCATTCCCAGTTGTGCACCCTTCCATTTGATCTCACCTCAGCTTCTAGGGTGTTACCAAATGTATTTCTGTAAGTTTTGTAAATTGAAGGCTGCAAAAGGTAAAGATGTTAGTTTACCTGGATGATTAGCTTCTGCCTGCACTGACTTTAGATAGCTTAGATGCAGCATGGGAGTCTCTTCTAGATATTTTCCAGTCCTTGTGAATCATGGTAAACACTGCAAAGTCCGAAATCGAACCCCAAGCAGATGCTAACATTAATGAGATACACTCCAGACACTATGCTCTGCGAGGCACACCTTTCTTTAGACAGGATTCCTCCTTTTGAATCTACATTGTCTCAATTACTTAATTTTCAACCAGTCACAGCAGTGCTTTATCTAATGGTGACAGTCTACGTGGTTCTTCATGCCAGGTTTTATATGGGGATTCTTCTGTGGGCTCTCAAGCATACAGTTGTCCTCATTTAACATGTCTGATACCATCTCGGATAAAAGTTTCCAAGGCATGCATGATTCACTTACAATGGTGGCTCCATACTTTGAATCCTAATGTGGGTAGTTCTTTTCATCTTCCCTCCCTTGAAGTGCCTCCCACCATGAATGCCCCAGTTGTAGGATAAGGGAAAAAAGGAGGCGTTGTCAGGGGCTAATAGTTTAAGGTACATGGTCATAAAATGGGGTCCAGTTTGTATGGCTGTGAAAGCAGTCATAGAGTGAACCTCCATAAAACCAAATTACACACCAGTAAGGAGAGGTGCATGGTGGAAATGATGTATAACATGTAAATCCAACAAAAGCCAGCACTCAGAGTCCATGAGCCAAAATAAATGTAAATTTATTTAAACCAACCAGAAACAGACCAGTTTTGGCATCAAGCCTTCATCGGTGTTATATTTATTTTGGCTCATGGACTCTGAGTCCTGGCTTTTGTTGGATTTATGTGAAAACAGTCAACATCATACTGCAAGCTTTCGAGGACTACATGGCAGTGGTATGGTCCATAAGCAGGGAAAAGTTTGCCCTTCATTCCTCTGTTGAGAGATGAGTGTATGGGCATAACTATGTCAGCAAGTCACTTTATAATAGCAGGCCACATTTCTGGGGAAGCCAGTTTTTTGGGGAAAGCTCAGTCATTGACGGCTGACATCACACAAGAGGTCCCTAAGCCTCTCTGCACCACAGAAGCTCTTCTAGCTGTTGGGAAGCCTTGCTTTGACATATTTGCATTTCCAAAAAATACCAGATTCAGCAACTTCTTTTTCTTGATTCTTTCCCCATGGGAATGACGTAAAGATGTTGTCATCCAGAAGTGCCTCCCATGACTCCTTTATGCTTTTCCCGATTTCCGGTTATTCCAATTAATTGAGAAATATAGGCAGAACAATTCTAGAGTCATACTTAAAGTAAAACTTTTGACCTAAGTAAGTTTGCTTTTTTTCTAATTTGGCCTAATTTTCTGGAGAAGCCTGTCTGCCTGAGACCCTTCAGAACCCTGCTGATTCACCTGTCTAGCAAGTCTCACCTGCACATTCACTCCCTTTGACTAACCTTATGATTACTTTAGTTCTAGTAGGATTGCTATATTTCCATTAATGACCAGGGACTCTTCATATCCATCTTACTTCTGCCCAGAGACCAAATATTAGAAAAACATGCAAAACTAACTGAACAAATTGTTTTCTTTTTGTTATAAGTTGAAGGGGTGAGATTCCTTTGCTGTTCCTGTCTCCCCTACCTTAGATTACCTGTCTCAAATTTTTATACAGGACTAAACTAGTCCTCCCTCAGAGTGTATCTTGCTTAGATATCCAGCTTCCTCCAAAGTTCTAATAATGTATCTTTAGTTTCCTTGAAGATTTGCAAGATCTGACCCTGCCTAGCCTCTGCCGCCAGAAGGAACAAATAAAGCAGTGGGTAGTGAATGGATGTCAGGGACTTGATATCAGTGGCATTTCTGCTACCTCAATTCTTTCTCAAAGTATTTCTTCAAAAATATTTCCTTACCCCCAGCTTTGTACTATTCTAATGTAAAATAATTTTTCATTTTCTTTCTTAGACTAATCATATCATATTTGTCTTGCATTAAACATTTCCTCTGTAATTTTATCTCATATTCATATTGTAGTTTCCATCCACTCCCCATATATTGTTTTTATACTTCCTCTGTTATACAAAATGTAAACACTTTCACTAAGTGTCTTTGGCTTCACCATTTGCATACTTTTCTCTTTTAATTTTTTTTCTGAATAATTTGCCTTTTTGATTGGATTTAGTTTGCTCCCAGTATAGAGCCATTAAGAAAAAAAGGTACATTTTCATTAGCTTTTCAGACACAGGGCATACATAAGTTGTACTAATGAATGATTTTAAGTCAGCTTCTCACCTTCCTAGTCTACTATTATATTATTCAAGTTTCCTGTTGTTTTAGCCCGTTAACGTCATCCAAGTGTACTGCAAAATATCTAGTAAAAGTTCAAATTATACTTGTTTTACTGTTCTCTTATATTTTAGCAACACTGTCTGTAAAACATATTCAGACTATTTTTTCTATTTTTTGTTTTCTGACACTCTTTCAGAATGATTTGTTTGTCAAAAATATATAATTGCCTTTCTTCATTGCTACCATTATGTTGATGTCATCTGCATGAGCTATTGCATTTGTCTTCTATCAGTAATTGATATTATCTGCATGGGTTGTTTTTATAGTCTGCCTGTAACTCTGTTTCTTACGTATTGTTGTCTGTATTCAGCAGATATTCAATAAAAATAAAAACAAAGCTGACCTGATGTTACGTCTGTATTTTACTCCCCTAGTTTTGGATGTTTTTTTTCATTTGTATCTCATTAAATTCTATTTTAACAGACTCAAAATTATATATCTTTCTTAAGATGACCCTTCCCATCAAATGCCTATTCCTTTTTAATATTAAGTAGCTATTTTCTACATTTTTTGTTTTCTTTCCAGTGTAGTTGTTAATAATATTATGGTATGTTTTGTCTGCTAGCACTGTTCTTACAGTGTTCTGTTTCTTGGAGGTGATTTACCTAAGTTTTCTCAAGAATTGTAATATTAGTGTTTAATTCACAGGATAGGTTCCAATTTTCCAACCTTGTCTTACAATTGTTTTTTGTGACTTAATGCTAATACTCCTATATAAATTCATACATGTATTTTCCAATATCTGTCATCACACTTGTAAATATCTCTTCATTTAGAAAACAATAATTTCTTGAGCTTCTTGCAGAATGTATTACCTGTTCAGTCTGTGTCTGGGGTTATAAAAACTTTTTTAGCTGTGTCAACTATTCCTTTGCAGTTTTTTGAAGTCTTTTTCCTAAGATTGCCGTTAGTGTAACATTCATTATTTCATTGTCTGTTAACTGAATATGTGCATGGTATTTGATGTAATGCCAGTCCTTGCTGTTGTGCCACATAAACATAAACCTGAAGCGTATGATGTGGTATTATTGAGAACTGTCTGTGAAGTCCTAAGATTGACAGCATTTTTAATAAGACAGTAAATTAAACTCATACTTATAAAGCTCAGTCTTTGCCTTGTCTCCTTCATGGGGCCTTTATTATGATGTAAAAATTCTGCAAATCTTTCTGGTGTGACTTCAAACGATTCCTAGGATTAAACCTTTTTAGGTATCATTAGTGCTTAAATAACTATTTCTTGCACTCACGGTCTCAGAATGTGGAGTGGGCTTCATTTCTAGATAAGGAAGCGGTTGACATATGAGAATAAAGGGATCCTGAAATGCATGGCAATACAGCAGTTTCCTAGAAAAGAGGCATGAGGTCCCCCATATTGGCTAATGGTAGCATACATGAGTGGCTCTTGAAGTTGGATGCCTCCTTCAGCTATTAAGTTTAAGGAGATCATACAGTTGTTTTAAACTTTAGTTAAAGTAGTTTGTCCATTGCAGTTTTGGGTTATTTTATGCGTAAAGGTGTGTGTCTTTTGGTTGACAATCACAAAAATAGATTGTGTGTTAGCAGTGGGCTATTAAGAAAGAGAAATAGCATGTGTCAAAATGGAGCCACCATAATATACCACATCCAATTGATAAAGAGCATAAAAAAGAATTGCAAATAAATGTCATTGAATTAAGAAATAGTTTGGAGGCCACACAAATTGATCTGGTAAATCTGAATGGTTTTACTCAGTGTTTATATGAAAAGTTTGTGATCGGCTGTGCTTGATGAGGTTTGCTTGACCAGCTGAAAATAGTAGAACCTGTTAGAACAGAAACGTGCAGGATTTGACATAAGGCATTAGAGGTGGTGAAGCAGCTGAAACAAATGGAACATGGGTTAATAGAAATGAAACATAAGGGGAGAAAGTAGAATCTAAGGTTGTGTGGAGTCTTGGAAGGAATAGAAAAAGTAAGTTTACTGAACTGTGTGAAAAACAAAATAAAAGAATGGACGGGCTTTCACAAATGAGATGCTTCTTGTTGCTAAAGACTAAGATTAAGTTTGGAAGGCCAAGACCAATTTTGATTGAATTTTTGACTGGCTGAAAATGAGCAGGTACCGTGTAGGCAAAATATATTAGTAAATTTTAAAAAGAACACATTTTAAAATGCTAGTAATTTTGTCCGTGCTTTTGAAGAAGCAAAGTAAATGATGCCTGTAAATAGTTTATTCAGAGTTTAGAGTATTAAATCTTCCTGTCAAGCAATTCTTAAGTAGTACATGCATGCATGTAATTACCTCAAATTAATTATTAAAACTGGAGGGAGGAAGGTTGAATGATGACAGACTGGAATTGGTAATGGGGTACATATGAGCAGAGGATCAATGCAGGTCACTAAAAGGATAGTAATGATAGATAGCAATGGAACTGTTATTTTACAAACAAGTCTTTCCTTCTTTATGTGGTATTTGGGAGGTGAGCTGTATGTGACCTGTGATGTTTCAGTTAGTAGGTGCAAAGACTATAGTGCTTAGGGTGTCCCAGATTATTTGAGTACATCTTACCAGTTTGGCAAGAGATGGGAGGAATTTTGATTTCTGAGGTGTATTTGAAATGTAACATAAAAATACTTGCCAGATGTGCTTAGAGTGGTTTACTGCACAGACTACATGTGTGATGGTAAGGTGTTAAGAAGAGGAGTTAGAGAAATACAGGATCACCTTGCCCCTGTTGATGTCACTGACGCTTGTTAAATGTGATTAAACAGTCAAAAGCACAGGAGGCATGATGGGTGTTGATAGAAAATGAAATTGTAGTTGCGAACATAAGTAATAATGAGATTGCGACTGGATGCCAGTATCTTTTTGTTTTAGTTTTAAGCTGACAGCAGGACAGATTTAAAATTTGAGAAGTAAATAAGGATGGGGCCTAGATTGCAAGAAGAATTCTTGTTCCTTTTTTATGTAGAATTTGAAGTGAATCAAGATTGCATTATAAAAGGAGGGACTTGAGAGGATTATGAAAAGAGAATGCTGCTGCTGCATTGTTTGGTATCAGTACTGTGGGTGTGATTTTCTGTTTGTTGAACATGAGCTATTAGTAGTGACGTATAGACAGCATTGAAGATATATAGGGTTGTATATGAAGATAGGTAGTATACCAAACAGTACCACTGTGAGAATGAGGTAAGGAGTGGAGATAAGCGTAGTGAGAAGTAAAAGGATGCTAGGATGTGATAAATTATGTGGGAACTGTGTCATTAAGTGTACTGGAGAAACTGGATATTTCTAATTTACGTACAAAATGTAATGACAATTTGAAGTGGATTATACAACTGTTTTTTAGTTTAAGCTTAAAGTACTGATTGGTTGATGAAACTGAGTTTGAAGTTTTACTGAGAATTGTTCCCTGGTAATACTTGTTATTGGTGGTTAGAAATACTGAGCATTGCTAATTAATATAAAAATTCAGTCTAAAGAAGGAATGTATAAGGAGTTATTTAAAGCAGATGCTAATGGTAAGGAAATTGTATATGTTTTGTGGCTGATTTGAGTCTTTGAGAGCAATAAGAGTATCTTGTTTTAAAAAAGGGATGTCTAGGATAGATTTAGAGGGAGAGGGTTCAGAATGAATATTCTTCTCTAACATAGAAATGATGAGATATGTGTACCTTCTGACTCTGTAGTCTTATTTAAAATAGAAATTATTTAAACTTAGAAAGAGGAGGCAGAGAAGGAAGAGGAGATAGCATTGCACATAAGTATACTCATCATAAAACTACTTTTAAGCATTGCCAACAGCTGCTGTTTTAAGTGCTTCAAAAAAGCGAGACTTTTAAGTAAATAAATACAACCACCCATTTAAGATATGTACTCCTCCCACACAGACACACAAAGGGCAGCTGCTTGGAAACCGTAGTGCTCATGTTATTGTATTAACAATCACATTGAAGAGAGGGCTACCTCTAAGAGAGTCCACACCTCCTGAGCCAGAGGGAAGCCGCCAGTTTGGACTAAGGAAGCCAGAAATGGGAGCTGTACAATAAAAGTGAGCAGCAGAAGGAAAGAGAAAACAAAACAGGAGAAGGTATTACTTCTAAGTGCTGTAATCAGCATAACAGCACTTCAAAGTGCTACCAATTGCATTACTTTTAAGCACTTCCAGTCTTTTAAATGCCGTACAATTTTTCCTGCATGACACAAGCTATGGAACACATTTGACAGGCTAAGCTCCACTCCATATTAATCCAGCTGAAGCATGGAGTACCATTGGAAGAAAGACTATTCCTCCAAATGAGGCATTCATTTCTGAATGCAGAAAAGTGTGGAGGCCGGGGGGAGGTGGTGGTGGTGCTGTAAATAGTCCTAGAACAGAATTTAGGCAACAGAAGGAAGCAGAAAACAGAAACAGAGGGGGAAACACTCCTCCTCAGGACTGTAATCAGATTTTAAGCATTGCCAGCAACACAACGTCTGTGTTCAGAAATAAAACAATAGTTTCTAAAGGCCTTGCTCAGCCTCTGCTCCCAGCAGGCCATATTTGAATACTCCATGCCACTGCAGAGGTGATGCAATGGAGAAGGGCATAGGCCGAGCAAAGAGAAAATGTTGCCTGTCCATATGGTCATGCCTGCTGAAAGAGGATTTCTTCCAAACCTATTATTTTTATAAGTGTTGTGCTTCCTCCTCATCCTCGAGTCCATATTTTGAATAACGAATAAAAGGATATTGTTGTTGGCACCTGTGCAGTTCATTTTACATGGAACTAGCAACTAGAACATTCAAAGTTTGCTTGAATATATCACGTCAGTTTTAGATGAAGAAATCAGGACCCGTCAAGTAGCCTCCATGACAAAAGTAAACAGGTCCAACAGTGAAAGTTGAAATGTGTGGAAATTCTTCAGGCAAAGTAAAATGAATGAGGGGAGAGTAGAAATAAGTTGCTGGTAGAATTAGAAGCAAGAACAATTTCATGTATACAATTTTGTTTTTTAGTGATTTAAATAATTAACTCATAATGGATTGCATTCTCAAAAAATGTTTATCAGAAAACAGGAAAATATTTGCTTGTTCTAAGAAAGCTAAAATGTAAATGATTTTTTAATGAATGATGTTGTTTCAGTGTAAATGTGGTCATTTTGGTAAGCTTTTATTTACATTTTTGGGCAAGTCTGGGAGGGTGAAATTAATAAGGTTACTTATCTCATTGTATCCAGCTCATTCCATTAACCTGAGGGACTTGGTTCTGACACTCAGAACTGACCGGACATCTTCTCACAGCTCAAGATTCCAAACTTGAGCTTCTCCTACCTACCCACAATGCCCTGCTTCCCCCACGCTACCTCAGATCTTGTTTGCTGCGCATGTTCAGTAGCGAGTTCCGCTTGAGCTTCTCCTTACAGCATTTTTTGATGAGTTTCCTCTAATTTTTATTGTCTTCTACCCTTCTATTTTCTTCCCTTTCTGTCTAGTTCTCGGGTTTCTGTCTGTTAAACTATCTTAGTTTAAAAAAAAAAAAAAATACTTTCTTCCTGCTTTTCTTTCCCACTCTTCTCTTTGGCTTTCCCCTTTCTTTCCCTATGGCTGATCAAAAGCCTCTAGGGTTCAAAAAATGCAGGGGCAGATCCCTTTATCCGATGCCCATGGGGAGTGTGTCTACTGTTTGGGGCCTCTTCATCTGGAAGCCCCTTGTGATATCTGCAGGGCTTTTCACCCCCGGGCTGTGGGTGATAGGAGACGCAAGCTCATTTTAAAGGGCTTGCTTCCTCCTTCCACTACTTCGGGGGGTTCTTTCTTCATCAGAGGCTCAGCCCCCGGCTAAGAAGCCCAAGGAGGGCCAGGAGTCCAGGAAACCGTCACCCATGCGGTCCTTCTCTGACCCCCCCCCCCACGTAAGAAAGCTAAGTCTTCTGAACCGACCCGGTCGGATCCGAGTTCACTTACCTCTTCCTCTCCTCCTCCCCATTCCTCCTCCAAGTCTACAGGGCCAAGTGTTTTTCCCATGATGTTGGCTCTAGCTGTGTTGGAGCCAGGGTCTTCCATGCTGGGTCTACCTGGACAATCTCCAAACTGTTCCCCGCTGAGATCTCCCCATCCTGTGCCTCATCTACCTTTGCTCTTTGGGCATTGAACTAACTCTCTCATTTTACCTGACTACAAAGGGGCTTAATTAATTAACTTTTTAGCTCAGTCCCTGGATCTGTACCTCCAGAGGAGCGGGACTCCATTTCCTCTAGGTTCGCCACCCTAAATTCCCTGGCTAATGTGTCCATGTGGCTTATCTGTCATGCTGCGGAGGGTATCTCAAGGGCGGCCAGTTCAGGCATTGCCATCAGGCGTCATATCTGGATGAGGCTGTGTGATTTTGTGGAGCCTTTCAAACAGTCCTTTGTTAATGCCCCTTTTGATGGCTCCACCTTGTTTAGGCCTATGGTACATGACGTCTTGACCCAGAGTGAGAAAGATGGTAAGACCCTGTCTCCTGTTGGGATCCATTTTTCTTCTCCACAATGGACCTTTAGTAGGAACCAGTATAGCAGTCAGAAAACATGGTTTTGGAAGTCACAGGGCCCTTCCCAGGACACTCAGGGAGACTCCCCTCCCCCAAGGCAGAGGGTGATAGTCAGAAACGTAGATGCTGCTCACACGGCTGAGGGGGTCTGCAAAATCAAGGATCGTGGGAACCTACCACAGACAAACCTTTCCAGCATTCCTGAACGGTTGGCAGACTGCTGTCCTCTGGAAGCAGCTGAGGGACGATTTTCCTTAAACCTAGAAGCCTGGGAGACCATCACAAATGACAAATGGGTGCTAAGGATTGTATCCAGAGAATACTCCATTTCCTTTTCCGACATTTCCGAACAAAAACCTTGCCTCCCCGATGTTCCACCAAGTCAGAGGGAGGACACTGCCCAGGAAATAAGAAAGTTACTACAAAAAAGAGTCAGCCAAGAGGTCAGCCCCTCGATGTCAGCCCCCAATCAGATCGGATCAGGCATTTATTCCAGATTATTTTTAGTACCCAAAAAGACAGGGGATCTGCGCCAGTATTGGATCTCACATACCTGAACAAGTCAGTGAAATACACCAAGTTCAGAATGGTCACTATTCAATCCATCTTACCTCTCCTGAAGATGGGCGATTGGATGTGCTCTGTAGACCTCAAGGATGCATACTACCCAATCAAGATGGACAGACGCTCCAGGTCTTTTCTACGCTTCAGGCTGGTAACCAGTCACTACCAGTTTTGAGTGCTTCCATTTAGTCTCACTACAGCTCCCAGGGTGTTAATCAAATGTCTAGCAGTAGTTGCAGTTCATCTCCGACTGCAAGGGTATCAGATGTTTCCATGTCTGGGTGACTGGCTGCCAACCGCCCCAATCAGGAATCTTCTCCTCAGGCCCAGGATTAGTTCGTCAGTCTAGCTTCCAACTTGGGCATAATGGTAAATTGGCAAAAGTCTCACGTGGATCCAGTTCAGACCATAGACTTCATAGGGGCACATCTAGACACAATGGTGTCTCAAGTTTACTTCACATCGGATGGGGTACTAAATCTGAGGTCACATGTCAACCAGATCTTAACTGCTCTAACATCCCAAGCCTCTCTGATTCTGCGAGTGTTGGGCTGCGTGGCAGCAACCATAACCCTTCTCCCAATGGCACATTTTCATATGCGCATTCTGCAGTGGACCCTAGCAGTACAGTGGTCTATTCTCAGAAATACCTTGAATTTTTCCATAAAACGTTCGTGTGTGTGCAGGGATTCTCTCCTTTTGTGGGTTCAGTCAATGGATGTGACTCTAGGATGACCGTTTGTACTCCACTCCCTAACCGCCACATTGACTATGGACACCTCCCAGTTTGGGGGGGGGGGCATTGTCTGGGTCAGATGCCCCAAAAGACCCAGCTGCATATCACTGTCCTTGAGGTGAGAGCGGTTCTTCTAGCATTACAAGAACTAGACAGCTTTCTTCCTCGGGGGACTATTGAAATCCAAACAGACAGTGGTTTGGTACATCAACAAACAGGGATGGAACAGGTCTTAACCCCTTTGTCAAGAAGCAGTGAGGGTTTGGTAGTGGGTGATTTCTTCCAACCACTTTGTGGTGGCAGCACACATTCTGGGTGGAGTCCAACATTCTGGCCAAAAAACTCAGCAGAGTTCTGCTGATGCCTCATGAGTGGTCTCTGAACCAATCTGTGGGAGAGGCAGTCTTCCAGAAATGGGGTTATCCTTGCTGCGACCTCTTTGCGTCCCCCCTCAACAACAAATGCAGCAAGTATTTTTTTGCCTTGATCCCTCCTCAGGGACAGACCCCCAGGGACACTCTGGCTCATGCTTGGCCCTCTAGTCTACTATACACCTTTCCCCTTGATTCCCAAGTTTCTACAGAAAGCTGTTAAGTTGCAAAGCAAAGTTATCCTCATTGCTCTCTTTTGGGCTGGACAAACCTGGTTCACTTTTCTTTGGTCTCATCTGATTTGCCCCCGATAAGGTTAGATTCGAGTCCAGATCTTTTGTCTGATCCATCGGGGAATTCACACCCCAATCTTCAGCCTCTGAAATTAACCGCATGGTTTCCCCACTTCCAGTGATGGCTAGATCTCCCAGGCTGTCTTTTCCAGTTCTGGACAGTTTGATTTCATCACAGAGTTTCCACTGGCAAGATTTACAAGAGCAAGTGGAAAAGATTTTCTCTTTGGGCAGAGCAGAATCACGTAGATCCTTTTACTGCACAGGTTTCAGTTGTTCTAGACTTTCTAGTTTTCCTTTTCAAGGAAGGTGCTAGTCACTGTACAGTCATGGTACAGCTTGCTGCCATTTCTAACTTTCATTTCGGATTTGGTTCAGCATCCTTGGTCTCTTCTATGTTATGTTAAGCTTTTCTTAGGGGCACTTTTTTACTACGATCTCCAGTCAAGGATCCTATGCCCCCTTAGGATCTTACTATGATTTTACAGGCTTTGATCCATCCTCCCTTTGAACCGTCAGCTACCGTAGATCTTAAATTTCTTTCCTTGAAAACTCTTTTCCTAGTAGCTATTACCTCGTCCAGGAGAGTGTCTGAGCTGCAGGCTCTTTCCACTAAGTCCCCATACTTGTCTTTTCATAAAGACAAGAGTTACTTTACGTACAAATCCTTCTTTTTTACCAAAGGTGGCTAAAGGGGCAAACATTAATCAGTCAATTGATCTTCCAGTTTTCTTCCCTCAATATCAGAATAAAGGGACTATACCTTACACATGCTTGATGTGCATAGACAACTTCATTTTTACATCCATAGAACAAAATCCTTCAGGAAGAGTGATCAGTTATTTGTTTCCTTTTCAAATGCTAAAAAAGGTAAGGCAGTGATCAAAGTTTCTTTATCCAGATGGTTGAAAGATTGCAGTATGTTCATCTGTTCTTCTAAAGGCATTACTTTACCAGGTCCGGTACAAGGTCTATGGCTGTGTCTCAATCTTTTTGGTCCAAAGTTTCTATTAAATATATTTGTGCTGCTGCTACTTGGTCAAACCCTCATACCTTCGTCAATCTTTACAAATTGGACCTGGTGTCCAGGAGCAAAAGTGCTTTTGGTTCTGCTGTACTCCAGAATATCCTTCCTTAATGGCCACCCTGGATTATGGTAGCTGGGGACTCTGTCACTCTGGTTAATGGAATAAGTTGGACAACATCAGATAAAGAAGTTATGTTCTACTATAACATTCCGTGTCCAACTTCATTCTATTAACCCCCCCCCCCCCATCCATGTTTTTTCAGGAAGCCTAGAAGACGCTTTTCTAGGAATTCATTCCTTGGTTGAGTTCCTGATGTTCTGTTGTTGGGAGTTATATTGATATATGTATATGTATATATATATATATATATATATATATATATATATATATATATATATATATATATATATATATATATGTGTGTGTGTGTGTGTGTGTGTATATATATATATATATATATATATATATATATATATATATATATATATATATGTATTATAGTTTATATTGATTATTAACACCTTTTTCTGGTATGCAAACTTGATCTGAGGTAGTATAGAAGGAGCGGGACATTGTGGGTAGGTAGGAGGCGTTCAAGTTTGGAATCTCAACCAGTGGGAAGGTGGCGGTCAGTTCCAAGCATGAGAACCGAGTCTCTCAGGTTAATGGAATTAAGTTGGACAGCACAGGTGGAACGTTATGGTAAAAATATAACTTATTTATTAGCACTCATGAAAGCAAAATATATTCTCGCTGAAAGCAGCAGCTATGGTAACAAAGGGATTTATATCTGTTTAGGGAACAAAATTCACTACTTAGGAACATGGTTAAATGAAAAATACTGATGTTTATTAAGCTGTTTATTAGTCATTAACTATAATACAGTGGCTGGATTTGGTATTATTAAGTGAAATGTACTGATTAATTCATGGACATAGTTGTTCTAAGATTAGTGAAACTATTGAATATAATGGGTTCTGGGAAGGTGGACTAGGTGTGAGAGAAACATAAAGGTGTATTTTCATAGCTAAATGACATTGTTTTGTTTTTCTTGTTCCTGTGCAGGATGAATTTCACCCGTTTATTGAGGCACTTCTTCCCCATGTCCGTGCTTTTGCTTATACCTGGTTTAATCTACAGGCTCGCAAACGCAAATACTTCAAAAAGCATGAAAAGAGGATGACCAAGGATGAAGAGAGGGCAGTGAAGGATGAACTGTTGAATGAGAAATCAGAGGTCAAGCAGAAGTGGGCATCACGTTTGCTTGCAAAGCTACGAAAAGACATCCGCCCTGAATTCCGGGAGGACTTTGTGCTGTCTATTACGGGGAAAAAGCCTTCCTGTTGTGTTCTTTCAAACCCAGACCAGAAAGGCAAAATGCGACGAATCGACTGTTTACGACAGGCGGACAAGGTTTGGCGCCTGGACCTTGTTATGGTGATCCTGTTTAAGGGTATCCCTTTGGAGAGCACAGATGGGGAGCGATTGGTGAAATCTTCCCAGTGCACCAACTCCATACTCTGCGTACAGCCGCATCATATTAGTGTTTCTGTCAAGGAACTTGATTTATATCTTGCATACTTTATAAGAGAAAAGGGTAAGTTTCATTATTATTTTAATTTTAGTTATTGCTGGTTCTGATAAATGGATTGCTTAATATGTGCAAGAATTAAATGCAAATTTTTTTGTTTCATGTTGATGTGATTATATACATTGATAATATTTTGTGCACTTCTTAACATGTTCTTAAAGTAAAACAGGCATCTTACAGTCACTGTGGGAATTACAGAACATTTTTTTTGTTTGGCTATCAGTGATGCCTTATATTGCTATCATATCAGACGTTGTTTGCATTTTCTGTGGATGCATTGCACTGCAAGTGTTGTTTGCTGTTGACGTTTTGATCCTTCTGAATTGCTTTGAACCTATTGTGTTGCTTGAAATAGGTGTTTTAGATATTGCTGATACTATTTGAAATGCCAGTGTGCATAGTTGTAAACTAGACTATGTTGGCAGCTTGACTTTTTCTAAAACCTTTCTATAGAAACTGTTGGTGTTTTACTGAGTTTCTTGATACTTATTATTTAAGCATCATTTAAATTGTTAATATTGTGAATTTTGTTTATGTTCAACCACAGCTTATTCAGTTACCAACATCTTAAAAATTTGTACTTATTTCCTCTAAATCCTGTTTTACCTAGTTATAGTAATTCATATTCAATAGATGTTTAAGCAACAGTTCTTTGAAGACTACTATTAATATACGCATGTGCGTGTTGATGTCAAGAATTTGGATGCTATTAATACTTCCTGCATGATGAACACACAGAAATATATCACTTAATTCTGAAATCATTGGCTTTATTCAATATTTCTCCAAAGCCTGCAACATGCTGTGTTACATGATTGTGTGTGGCCTGTATACTATTTTCCTGTGAATTAATTTGGGTACTTTCCCGTTATCGGGGCAACACTTCGAATGAGTGCTTGGAATCTTAGCACGCGCTCGCAATGATCGCACAGCTGCTGATGATGTGGATTCCACACGCACTTATTTTCCTGTCAGATTAAGACGTGTTTTTATTTCAAGTTCAAAGTTTGACCCTTCTTGTAGTAGGATATGATTGTGCAAACAACTGCAGCAGAACATTTCTGAAAATGTATTCCCTTTGGCAAAACAGATATATTTTGAATCAAGCAACATAAAAATTAAACTAACACACAATGTATATGCCAGTAATTGGGCATACAACCCTTTGTTATATAAACAAAATACTGCAAGCTTGATGTGACAGTGTCAGTTTTATTAAAGGGATTCCCTAGGAATTGCATGGGACACCATGCAATGCTAAAAATGTGCTAGAAGTACATGATCTGGTATATATTCCTAAACTATAACTGTGTTTGCACCCGCATAGATGCTCTTGGGAAAAATGCAGTGAAATGTAAGAACTTTAAGACGATGTAAGACAGCGTTGCTAAGCATTGCATTTAGGTATTCTCTCCCCATCTCCCATTTCAGATACTTGTCTGCTTTCTTTGAAGCAATCCAGCGTAGAGTTACCTAATCGGCTGCCAGAATAGGAGGAAATAGAAAAAGAAGATAGTCAAAAAAAAAAAAAAAAACCCTGAGAAATCCATCAGCTAGTCTGAACCAAAGCAAGGTAACCATATAGACATCCGCTGAAATTATAGTAATGCGTTCCTGTAGTTAATATATTCTGTCAAACGTTTGGTTTTATACTATTCTACACCTTTCCACAAGAATGCGCATACCTGCTATATAAACAGCTCTGTAATGTAATCTCAATCTTTGTTGTCAAAAGTGAACTTTTGCAGTGGACCCCATGCTTCCTTGGTGTCATTGTTAGTTTTTGCTTTACTATTCAGTTAATATTTACAAAAAAGTTATTTCCCCATAATGCTCTTAAAAGTCTGGAGTGCATTGCTTGAGCTATGGCACCAAATGTTAAGAACATGGCATGGAAATATACTTTTAAAATGTGCTCTGTTTTATAGACTCTTCAAGACCACCTGCTCTTTGTAAGCGGATTGAGTACTGTATTTATTCAAAGTAAATGCATTGTTAAATGATTATTTTACTCTCTTCTTCCGTCTGTTTTTTTAATCTGTGAGCAATCACGAGTAAGTTGGTTAACCAAAGTCTCAGGTAATAGAGAAATGGGGGCTACTTCAGACAAGTGAGACTTGACTGGATAATTACTCGCTAACTAAATAAATGCACACCCAATGCTTTTCCAGCTCCTTTATGTCAAAGTCAACTATACAAGAAAGTTGTTTAATAAAACAAACTGCTGAAATGATCTCTGCAAATGCAAAGCGTCTAGTACTGCTACTGTTGTTACTTCTGTCAAAACAGACAAACACTGCAGCGTATTAATGTCTGTTTCTTTCTCTTTCAAAACAACTGCTTCAGGGCTAGTAGTTGTGCGATCACTGTGTATGTGTGCTAGCCCATTAGAAATGTTGCTCCGATAATGGAAAAGTACCTTAATTTGCTTGCATTACAAGAATTGTGATATTTTAACATTGTTTAATTTATCTCACCTGCCCATTTTCCATTGTTCTGTACAATTACAGGCCCACTTCTTGCATTTCATACAAAGTCATACTGTCCTGCACTTTACCCTTCCCTCCTTCAACAGTCATGGTTAGCTGCACAGAAGATATGATACAAATTTAGTGAAACATATGAGAGACAGAGATGCAACCCCACAATCTGTGTGGTATGCTTACTTTTAAGATTAGCCTTTTCACTGCAAGCCCATATGTATAAAGCATAATTTTACAAGTCTCATCAAAGTTACTGTCAACTGAGAAGTCAGTTTTTACCAGTTTTATTAAGTTCTAGCTACTGTTTCACTCTGGTTAGCCTCAATATTCCCAACTGTGGATAGGTGGTAAATAGCATGAACCAAAAAGACATGAGTGAGTGAAGGGCTTGCCTGTAAATGGATGCCCTTGTATCTCCTCAGTTACTTCTATGTAATGATTCAGAAAACAATTTTTCTACATTCAGTCACTGCACCTAGGTGTGATTTCTGATTATAGCATTCATAAATTTCATAAAGGACCCATATATATATTTGGCAAACAAATCATTTAGCATAACAGTTCACAACTTTTTGCTAGCAATTATGACAGTGAAACGAGAAAATGAGGTTTTAAATTCTCCTCTGGAGTCAGTGTTTGGTCACTCTGCTGTAGAGGTAATCAAAAAGTGTGAAGAAAGGGACAGTCTGATCCAGGGAATCTCTAAGATTTTTAAGTTCTCCTTTTCTAAATTGTCCAAGGGATTTTCTATCTCCTCTTCCAATTTTGGCAAAAACTGATTAAACACTCTCAACAAAATTCAGGTAAATGGATGTTTAAGAAGAAATGGCAAGGACGTTTCAAAAACCTCTTAAAACCAAGGACAATCCAGTGAGACTGAATGACTGTTCAAGAGATCTTGTGACCCCCGCTCACCCACCCTGGCCCATTTTTCTTCCAGAAAGTCTAAGTCTGTTTTTCTCTCTGGCAATCAAGGTTACAAATGGCAGTTGGAGGAAGTTCCTTCTTTCCAGGCAGTCATTTCTCTTCCCCCAGATCAGACTCTTGTTTCCACCTGTTCTTCTTCACATCCCTAATCATCCAGACTTCAGACATTTCTTAAGGTTTTGTGTGTCCGGATCACATTATCAGTTCTCTGCTTTTTGGACTATCCACTGCATCTAGAGTGTTCACAAAGTGTCTAGCTCCAGTTGCAGCTCATTGCAGGGCACAGGGTATCCATTTTTTTCCCATATTTACATGAATTGCTTATGTTTGCAGAGTCTTTTTATAATTGTCAGGAAACTCTCTTGTTTCTGAGAGATTACAGAAGCTGGGATTCCAAGAGAACTTTCAAAAGTCCTTCTTGACTCCCTCACCCAGGATTTTGTTCCTGGGATGTCAACTAGACACCTCAGTTTAAAGCTTTTCTTCCCCAGGAACAAAATATACATTATAATACTGAAGTAGCTGATAAGCATTGGAAACAGGAGCCACAAAGCATTATAGGGAATGATGAATTTTGTATCATGTGGGATCACCCATTACCAACAACTCAAAAAATATATGAGAGAAAAGTAGATATAGTACTCCATGAAAAGAAGTCAAAAGTAGTATTGACCATCGAAATTGCTACACCCAGTGATTACAGTGTCTTACATACAGAGAATCATTCAAACATCTATTGTTATGATAAGTTCAACTTACACAACTACGTTTTGCCAATACTGGAGTTATTGTGCCTGTTAACAATTTGCTTTCCTCCTGCTTTTGCACTGTTTCAGCAAGAGTAGATGCAGTTACTGCTGAATTTGGCTTTCTAGTTTGGTTACACAGATGCGTACAGCATTAGTGAATGTCAATTACCATATACCTGCATCTGCAATGCATGCCTTTACTTCAAGCTAGTATCATCTGTGGGCTCCAATTCACATGTAAATCACTTAATTCTGAATCGGTTTAATTTCTCCAAGTCTTTTGGGTTTCTAGTATAATGATGGGAATGGACCCTATTCCTAAGTAAAAGTATGATTAAAGTTCATGAAATTAGTATTGTTTCAATCTTTGATTTTAGCCAGATATACTTGTTGCAGCACCCACAATGTGCCTAGAATTAACTTCTCCTTCAATTCATGTGGATTTACATGTATTGGTAACATATCTAAATACAACTGCAAATTCTTTTTTATTAGACCCATTACTCCTACCGCTGTTGGAACTGTTTGGGGTAACGTTCATCCACATTGCCCTCATTTCTGCTGGCAAATCCTGGTAATCTGATGTTGTCAGTCTTCATTTTATCCTTGACAGATGGGTTTGGTTCTGATATCGGAACTGGCTCCAGCCAGCCAAAAACCCTTGAGCTTCCCTCTCTCTCTCAGTTACCTCAGATCTTGTTTGCCATTTTCTGAAATGGTTGCATTTAGCTGCTGCTCTCAAGCTTAGTGAGTTTAGGTTAAATTCTTTTGTCCTTTAAAGTTTCTCCTAGCTAGTTTAATGCTTTTTCTTTACACTTAGTGTAATCCTTTAAGTATCATCATTGATACTCCTTTCCCTTACATTTTTGTGTATTTTCCCACTATCATTATTGATAGTCCCCCCCCCTCTCTTTCATAGTTTTATCTCTTTCCTGCACACGTTTGTGTACTTCTTTGACTATCATTGCTGATAGTCCTTTTTTCCTTTTCTCTTCTTTTAAAACTATATATTTAAAAAATAAAAATAAAATTTCTCTTTTCTTAATTGTTCTTCCCTTCTGTAGTGTAAGTACCTATTTTCTAGTGGTCTATTATCTGTGGATATGGCTGAAAAGGGTAAGAGCCATTCTAGTTTTAAAAAATGCCAGAAATGCAGCCATAAAATACCCTTGTCGGATTTTCATGCTGTTTGCGTATATTGTCTAGGACCCCTCCATCTACAAGAAGACTGCAACATTTCTCATGCCTTTAGCCACCGAGCCCTAGTAGAAAGGTAAAATAAACTTATTTTAAAATGTCTACTTCCCTCAGCTTTGGGGGAAGCCTTATCTTCTGGAGATTAAGCAAAAACAGACATTTCATCTCCTTCATCCTCATCTTCTGTGGACAAAGGCAAGAAAAGAAGCCTCTTGGTCCCAACCTCCCTATCGGTTCCGAAAGCAAAAAATTGAAACCCTTGGTCCCAAAGGTTTCTATGGAGCCATAGGACTCTGCTTCTGACACATCGACATCCACGCCGGCACCAATTGCTATTTCAAGTCATTCAACATAGAAGGCCTCAGTGCAGGGAATTTCTATTGTTTCACCTGCTATGACCAATGGCATACTGCCTAGGACTACCTATTCTCCTTCAATTGATCACTTTGCTGGAGAGCTCCCTGAAGTTTTTCTGCAGAGGCCTAAGTCTCCTGTTACTTCATTGGTCTGCTCCACTAAAAGTCTTTCCAAGCTCGATGTGGAGAGGCTAGTGAATAAAATCCTATGGGCTAGAAGATTTTCAAGCCCACTGTCAGTTTTGACTTCCTCAGGTCTTGGTATTGAAACTTCCTTTACCCCTCTAATTACTCCTCCTCTAACCTCCTTGGAGGCCTTAGAGTAATCTGTTCTGGATCTCCCAGCACCGACTGTACTGGCACTGGAGTTATTTGTTTTTTTGGAGCCAGTAGCTACCCTGAGCTCTTTGGTTATTTCGGAACCAGAGACCACCCAGAGCCATAGCTACCCGGTCGGTTCTGGGGGGGGGGGGTTCAGATCTCGACTCCAAGTTTTTTGGAGCCATCCCTGCTCCTCAAAGCTTTGGCTCGAGTTAGTTCGGCTCTGGCTCTAGTTTCGAGAGTTGGTTCTTTGGAGCGGGGAGTGAACCGGTTCAGAGGCAGTCTATCTCGGTTCTGGGCTCCCTTCCCTCTGCAGGAGGCTGGCCTGCAAGGCTGTGCAGAGGGCCCTTTCTCTTGCAGAGACTCAGTCTGCACCTTCCCCCTCAGAACAGGTACCCCCTCTAGTTCAGCTATTCCTCCTGCCTCTGTACTGGGACAGCGGGTGCTGAAGTCTGAGGCTTCACAGTCTCAGGTACTGTCATCTTCTGATACCTCCCCAGATTATCCCTCTGAGGAGGTCCCTCAGAAAAAGAAGTGCAAGAGGAAGCACTTAGATTCCCCCAGGAATCAGTCACTGAGGACACAGATTTCGCTGGGGGTGGGGGTCTGCACGGTAACCTCCTGAAGATGTCTCATTTGGAGACATCCTGGAAATTTTAAAACAGAGGGGTGGCTGGAAGTCCTAAAACCCTTCCTCTGAAGAATTTGTTTACCTGCAGGCTTTTGGCACCTTCCTGTTTGCTTCTTGGGTGACCCCACCCACTGATGAACCTATTCAGTTGATTTCACAGCTGGCTTGGAAGGATGCAGACATCATCAAGCCCATCCTCAAAAGACCTGATAAAATACTATCTGCCCCAAAGATAAACAGTTGTGGGCCAGGGGATTAGCTGTGGATGCTATGGTCGTAGCAGCCGTCACTAAAAGGGAACTTGCTGAGGAGAGTTCCTTTGTCCATCCGGCCACCTGGGAGTCGCAGGCTATGGACAGATTTGAGAAGTGGGTCTACTCTTCATTGACCTTCGCTTTAAGGTCCTTGAATTTTTTGGCACATTTCACCAGACTCCAACAGGATCTGATTAAGGAATTGTCAGATACCCTTGCGGGAGCTGTAGCTAACGGAGTCCAAGAGAAAGTGGTTTCCCAGTTAGCCACTCTGGAGTCTGTATCCAATTCGTCCATGAGGTCGATGACTCATACTGTCAAAGGGACATCTAGAGCAGCAGGTACAGGCATAGCCATAAGGAGACACACCTGGATGTGCTTATGTGGCTTTGCAGAACCATTCAAGTCTTCTTTCGTCAATGCTCCTTTTGACGGAACTTCTTTATTTGGCCCCAAAATAAAAGAGACTTTATCCAGGTGTGAGAAGGATGGAAGACCCCTTCTGCTCTTGGCGTACATTTCTCTACCCCCCACAGGTCCTTTTTCAGGAACCAAAGGAGTGGTGGAAACATGTAGTTAAAAAAATCCTTAAGGCCTTTCCAGGACACATGTGGAGGAAGTTCCCCCAGGGGCAGAGGGGGAACCAAAATGGAAGACACCATCCTCGTGGTAGAGGTGGTCTGCAAAATCAGGGCTTCAGGATTCCTTCCCAGGAAGGTCCTTTCAGTATTCCTGAAGTGAGGTCTGGTTATCTTCCTCTGGAGGCAGTCAGGGTATGTTTATCCTTGCAAGAAACCATACAACAAGCCTTCAAGGAGTAAAATTCATCATGAAACACACGCATATAAATACCAGCAGCCCTCCACTAATTAAGTACAATTATATAATTATATAATACAATTAAATTATCATTTAACTGTGTAGATTAAACTTTTAAAGCTACACTCAGTATTAATCCCCTAGGGGTGAATGTCAAATATTTCAGTATAAATATTGCTTCTTTATGCAAAAATTTATTTGTTGTATGTTCACTTGATTCACAATATACTTTCTCCAAAAAAGTAGATTGCAGGCTACTCACATCACTATTATGTACTCGTTTAAAATGTTGTGCCAAAGGGCTTTCCAGTTTACCAGCTCTAATATCTCTAAGATGCTCTTGTAGTCTGGTCTTGAAAGCCCTTTTAGTTTGTCCTATATAAAAAAGTTTACACCCACGTCGAATAGCATATATAACTCCATCAGTAAATGTTTATCCTTGCACCTAAACTCCTGGCTAAATGTAATGACAGATTCCTGGGTGTAACAGATCGTTTCCAGAGGCTATATCATTCCCTTTTCTCGCCCTCCTCCCCTACTCAAGAAAATCCCAGATGTTCCACCAATCAGAGCGATTCAGCAGTGCAAGAAATTCAAAAACTACTGCACAAAAGAGTCATCCAAGAAGTCCCACCAGTCCAGAAAGGATCCGGAACCTACTCAAGATTCTTTTTAGTGCCAAAAAGACAGGAGACTGGAGACCCATTTTGGATCTCAGTGTGCTGAACAAATCTGTTTGGCAGACAAAGTTCTGGATGGTCATAGTACAGTCTGTTCTTCCCTTTCTGAAGAAAGACGACTGGATGTGCTCAGTAGACTTTCAGGATGAGTATTAGCATTATAAAGATGGACAAATGCTCCAGAAAGTTCCTCAGCTTCCCGCTGGGAGTCAGTCATTACTAATTCAGAGTAATGCCCTTTGGTCTCACTACAGCCCCCATTGTGTTCACCAGATGCATGGCAGTAATAGCAGCTCACTTGAGACTGCAAGGATTCTGAGTGTTTCCGTACTTAGATGACGGCTAATAACTACTCTGACCATGCATCAGTTAATGGTAGCCAGGGATTATACCCTCGATATCTGCCCCCATCTGGGGATTATGCTAAATCTTGAAAAATATCATTTAACTCGAGCACAAAATTTAGAATTCATAGGGGATCGAAAAAATACTTGAAAAACAATAGCATCCCTTCCTTCAGAAAGACCAGAGAATAATGGTACAAGTACAAAGGATAATCTGTAGAAAGAGGGTTCTGGCTTGACTAGTCTTGCAAGCTCTGGGGTTGATGGCAGCATCAATAACTCTTGTACCTTTAGCCTGGTTTCATATGAGAATTTTACAATGGATATTAGCTTCCCAGTGGTCTATCCTTCACCAAACCTTGTCAGACCAAATCCTGATCACCAACTGTTGCAAAATGAATCTACTTTGGTGGGTACATTCCGAACAAATTCTCCACGGTCGCCCCTTTGTTCTTCCAGAGCCCAGAGCTATAGTGACCATGGATGCCTCCTGGATAGGGTGGGGGGCATTACCTGCACTAAACAGTCCAAGGTTCTTGGTCCCCTTTAGAGGCCAACTTGAGCATCAGTGTCCTGGAGCTATGAGCAGTGTTTCATTTGTTGCAGGCCTTTCAGGTAGCTCTTCCTGAGGGCACTATTGCAGTTCAAATAGTCAATATCTCAGCAGTTTGGTACATTAACAAGCAGCGAGGAACCAAGTTTTATCTCCTTTGAAGCCCTCAGAGGGTGTCAGTGGGTGATCTCTTCCATCCACTTTCGAATAGCAATGCGCATTCCAGGGAATTCCAATGTGATTGCAGACAAACTGAGCAGATGCATCCTTCAGCCTCATGAGTGGTCTCTCAGTCTAGAAGTGGCAAAAATTATATTCCGTCGTTAGGGTCAACCTTGCTGCAATCTGTTTGTGTCCCCCCAAACAACAAGTGTAGCAACTACTTTGCCCTGATTTCCCCCTCTGGGGAAGTCACCCAAAGATGCTCTCCTCCACATTTGGCCCCCCGGTGTCCTATATGCCTTTCCTCCGATGCCTCTAATTCAGATTTTTACAGAAAGCATTCAGGTTGAAAAGCACAGTAATCCTCATTGCACCCTTTTGGCCTTGACAGGTTTGGTTCCCCTTTCTTTGGCCTTATCTGATTTGACAACACTGGATTTTGGACCCGATTCCAGAACATTTGTCCATCCAGACAGTCTTGTTCACTCAGACATTTTGAACCTCACGCTGACAGCGTGATTCCTCCAATTCTATTAGTTGCCAGTCATTCTAATATTTCCTCCCCAGTGCGACACATTCTATTGTCACTCAGCAAAATATATGAATATCTGTTTCATTATAATATGAACTGTAAAATCAGCGCTCATCTGCCCGCTACTTTAATAAATATATCTGAGTATTTCTTCACGAACTAAAGTGTAGCAGCGGATTTTTTCCACTTTAGTCATTTAATCATTTATTTACTATTTATAAATACTTGAATTGTTTTGTTTATACTATTTGTGACAACTTGGGTCCCAAAAGTTTTTTCAGCTTCCACTTTTTTCTACCTATTGACATTCTCTTGTCCACACATCCACTTGGAAACTATAGTAAGTGGAAAAAAATTACTATTTTGGCCCATGAACAACTAATTAATCCTTTTTCTGTTTCCATAGAGCATGTTCTTAGACCTTTTAGCCTCTCTTTTCAATGCTGGAGCTTCTCCTTCCACCATTAGATTGCAATTGGCTGCAATCTCTAATTTTCATGATGGTTTAGAAGAACATTGTTTAGCCTCTCATAGACTTTGTAAATCTTTCCTAGGGGGCACACTTATGTTAATACCCCAGTTCAAGGACCCTACTCCTCCTTGAGATCTGAACTTAGTACTACAGGCTGTAGTACGTTCCCCCTTTGAACCCTCTATGGAATGTTATCTGAAGTTTTTATCTTGGAAGGCACTGTTCTTGGTAACCATTACTTCCGCCAGGAGGAGTTCAGAGATCCAGACATTATCGTCTGTACCTCCTTATCTAATTTTCCGTAAGGATAGGGTCTCCTTATGAATAAAAGCCTCTTTTCTACCCAAGGTAGTATCAGAGGCTAACATCAATCAGACGATTAATTTACCAGATTTCTTCCCAAATCATTCAAACAAAGGAGAACATGCCTTACATTTTCTAGATGCCCATAGACAATTACGTTTCTGCCTTCACAGAACCAAAGACATTAGAAAATCAAGTCAACTGTTTGTTTCCTTTTCCAGTGCAAAATTGGGTAAAGCAGTCAGCAAGATTACTCTCGCTAAATAGTTGAAAGATTGCATTTCACTCATTTACCTTGCCTAAGCCCATCAAAGCTCACTGTATAGCAACTTCAGCAGTTTTCCAGTCTAGAGCTTCAATGGATGATGTTTGTGCAGCAGCCACTTGGGCTTTTTCCCATGTCCTTATTACTCATTACGAACTGGACTTGGTCTCTAGAGGAAGATCATCTTTCGGCTTGATGGTGCTCAGGAATATCCTTCCATGAGTTCACTCAAGATTTTAGGTAGCTGGAGACTCTGTCCCATCTGGCAAGGATAAATGAAGATTGACAACATTAGGTAAAGAAGTTATGTACTTATCATAACATTCTATGTTGTCTATCTTCATTTATCCTTGACTTCCCCCCTTCCATCCCGACTTCAAAGAATTTTTAGTGGAGTGGATCATATTCCCTTGAAGTATTATGATTATTCAAGGACACTAGATAAGGCTTTCTTCTGGCTTACTTTCTATGTATTTATGTGTGTGTGTGTGTGTATATATATATATATATATATATATATATATATATTTATTTATATATATATCTATATATATATATTTATATATATATCTATATATATCTATTTATATATATATCTATATATATATATATATATATCTATATATATATATATATATATATATATATATATATACACATATATATATAGGGTTTATATATTTATTTTCTGCAAACACGATTTGAGGTAATTGAGAGAGGGATTGTGGGTAGAGGTGAAGCTTGAGAATTTTCGCTGGCATGAGCTGTAGTAACAGCTGAGTCGGTTCTGATATCAGAACCAAACCCATCTGCCAAGGATAAATGAAGATAGACAACACAGATGGAACGTTACGGTGAGTACATAACTTCTTTTTTTCTGACTTTGTGTCTGTCTGTACATAACACACTGTAATCAGTGAGTGCAGCAGTTTCAATGGTCAATGCTACTTTTGTCTTCTTTTCATGGACTGCTATATACAGTTTTCTTGCATCTGTTTTTTGAACTGTTGGTAATAAGTGATCCCATGTAATACAACCTCATCATTCTCTATAATGCTTTGTGGTTTATGTTTTCGTGCTTCTCAGCTAATTCAATATTGTAATGTTTGCACAATCCCCAATGCAACAGTCTTGCAACATTATTATGCCTTTCAGTATACAGACCTTCTGCCATTAGTGTATCACACCCAGCAACAAGATGTGCGACTGTTTCCATTTCTGTTTTACAAAACCTGCATTTGTCTATTTCTATCACATGTTCAATGGACTTTGTAAACCAACATGTATGTAGTCCACTATCCTCAACTGTCAATACTAACTTTTCATCTCTTGGTTTAAATTCACCTCTTCTTAACCATTCCTGTGTCAGATCGTGATTGACGTGAGTTTTATGTACTTGCATCTGTGTTCATACCTTTTCCACATTTCTTGCCTTCTAATCTGATCCTTTTCCTTGTATTTTTTCTTTCTTTCTTTTGTTATTTTGGCACATTCAATTGCTACCTGAATTTTGTCTACTTCTGGTTTGATGTCCATTCCTGCTTGACATCGGTATGCTTCTGCTAAACTAAGCAGGGAAGTCATCTTGGATTTTTTCTCTTCATATTTTAAAACTTTTACTATGTTTTGATCTGGTTAAGTCAACAGATATATATGCAGGTCTACAATTTGCAGATCTTTGCAGTAATTAATTTCATGGAGGCCCATACCTCTTTCAAAACAAGGAATATATAATCTTGATGTCCACTAATTTTTATATATCATTTGATTAGTGTGATACATTTTTTTTGTTTTCCTGTCCAACTGATCCAGTACATTTTGGGGCCAATCAGTCACCCCAAAACTGTAAGTTAGAACAGGAAAAGCAAATTGGCTTATAGCTTGAACTTTGTCCCTAGATGTCGGGCCTGTTTTCAGTATTAATTTTAGTCTTCTAAAATACTCCTTACTGAGTTTTATTGGGATTTGTTCATGTTTTATTGTCAATCCTTCATCAATTCCCAAATTTCTGTGCACTCTGTCCTGCTCAAGTTCCTTTATATCCTATTCCTGCCCCAGACTAATATTTTCTTGGTGCCGCAGCCTTATGCTTTAAATGTTGTTTTACATATTTATTAAGACCAAATTTATTGTATCATCTGAGAAATTTTTAACCACTGCAGTTGTGATTTTAGTCTGCTGAACTATATGGTTTTAAATCATCCACAAAAAGATGAGAAGTCTTTACACGTTGTTGTTTTCTGGGAGCTAAATTTTAACCATAACCTAATCTGTTAAGTAGACAGTTTAATGGGTTAAGGGAAAGACAAAGGAGCAGCAGTGACAGAGTCACTCTGGAATACCCCTCTTTGAATTTTTATCCCTGGGATAATAATTTGTTCTTTATCATGACTTAGCTACAGAGTAGTTTGCCACTGTTTCATGGTGTCTGTAATATAATTGATCATTGTAGGGTGTATCTTATTCATCTGTAAGCACTCCTTTATGCATGAATGTGGGATGCTGTCAAATACGTTTTTGTAATCTTATCCATGGCATACTTAGATTCTCACCCTTTTTATAATTGTCCATTATGCCTTTATTTAACAACAGATGATCCTTTGTTCCATATGACTTTTGTTTGTTACCCTCTTGTTCTGTTGCCATAACTGAGTTTTTTTCTAAATGCCTATAAACTCTGTCTGTGCCAGTTCCAGTATATAGTTTATACATTGTCGGAAGGCAAATTATTGGTCTGTAGTTTTTAGAATAGTTTGTAGGTTCACTCCTATAGAGAAGTATCGTTTTTCCCTGTTGTTAACTAGATTGGTGTCTGTTCGGGATGCGCATATAAGTAGTTCTTACTCAGGGCTAGATCTTCGTGTAAAGATGTTAATACTTTTAGACAGAAGTTAGATACTGCATCTGGGCCTTGGGTTTCCAATTAGGAGATTTTCTTAAAATTGTTTCAATTTCTGTGGCTGTTACTTCATCCCATTTATATCCTGTACATTTGAATTTCTTACTGTTTCTTTACTTCTGCTATCCATTCAGCATCTTTGTTATGTTCTACAGGGTCTCCATAGATATTTCTCCAAAATGTGTCTATTTCTTTTTTTTTGATGGTGTTTCAATTCCTTTTGCCTTGGTTCGCAATTCTCTTTAAAACTTGTTTGGGTCATCAGTAAATTGCTTATTTTGTACCATTTATATTTAACTTCATATCTTCTAATTTTTTCTGTCTGTGCTGATATCTTTAGTTTATTATTTGCAATAGTGTATGATAGATCCTGGTCTGTTCTGATACTGTGCATTGTTTTCATCTCATCTAGCTAAGTATTTTTTGATCTGTCCCCTCTTCTGTACTCTTCTAACAGTGGCACTTCCTGTCTTAATTGCTGTTAATTGTTTTATAGTTTTCACTATTTGATGCTTTCATGATGGCATTTGATTTCTTCACTTCCTTTCCCTTATTGCTCTGTGTTTTTGTAGTAAGATTTTATCTGCTATTAATTTACCTGCACGGTAATATATCCTATTTACTTCTGCTATTCCTTTTACCATTTTATTAGTTATTATTAGTATTATTAATATTATTGTTTATTATTATTATTATTATTATTATTATTATTATTATTGTGTTATTTTATTATTTTATTATTTTGTTATTGTGTTCATCTGTTTTATCAGACTTTGAACATTTTGTGTCTTCTTTCATTGATCTTACTATGTCTATCCAGCTCTATTAATTCAAACAACTCTTCCCTTAGATGTTTTTCTTCTAAACCGAGGGGACATTCTTTGTTCTCCTTTTCCACGGGCATTCTAGAGAAAGTTCCAGAACATCTTCCTGTGACTTATTCTCTTCAGCTGCATCCTGTGTCATCTGTTGCTCTTTAATATGGGAACTCACTGGCCTATCACTGCATTGAATGTGTGAGTTACCGCTGCTTTCTGCTCCTTCCCTTGCTGTGCAGTTCCACCTGAACTTTCGTACTGGTTTCCTGCTGAAGGCTCCAGAGTATCTTCATGTGACAGGTTATCATGCTGTGATGTTACCAGAGTTGGGTGTTTTATATTAAATCCTTCATTTTGCAGGTAATCCATAACTTCAGTTTCTATTTCTGTAATGTCTGCATTATTAAACCTCTTTTCTACTTTCCCTATCTGAATCCCTTTGCCTGCATTTCTCTTCAGATATCATTGGTGCTACTTTTTTGAATTGATTAGGTTTGCTTTTTCCTTTGCATAAATATTGCACCATATTAAATCTCTTTTTTTTTCCCATGTCCACATTTCTTCTTCGGATGTCTCCTGCTCTACCCGTCTCTCCTTACTTTGGGAACTGATTGTTCCATTATGCTGTGGCAACCTGTCTTAGACTTTCTACTCTGAATCCTTCATTTCACAGGTATTCTATAGCTTCATCTTTTATTTGTTTAACTTCTGTTCTGCCAGTCTTTTGTTCTGTGTTCAACCTTTTTGATCTTTTTTTATATTGTGAAATTTTCCATATCTTGGTATCTTCGCATGTATTTCTCTTCAAATATCTTTGACGCTATATAATGTTTTTCATGGATCTGTTATATTAAAGAACATAAATTTGCATTTGAATCTTTTGACAGCTTTTTTGTGCAAATATTTTTCTTTCCTCTGATTTCTCTCTTAATCTTATTGAATATCTCCTATCTGGAAATTCTGGGCTTCTTGTATAATAGTAACAATGCATAATTTCCTGCCTATCCTCATTAGTTCATGCTATCATCTTTATGGGTCTTTGTTGGTCTGTCAGGTTTTGCGTTTTTGTGGACTACTACTTCGTTCTACAACAAGGGGGCCACCCTCCCCTTGAGACTGGCCTAAACCCTTTGTAGGAATTTTTCCTTGTCTTGAGGATTCTACACTGTCATTTTTTTCCACTCCTGGCACCAGTGCACATACCAGGATTGGGCACTTTTTTTAGCCTAATTCTGTCCATGACATATGCTATATAAAAAGCAGTCTATAAATCAATGTCGTCTGGGTGAGATTTTGTAAAACAGTCTACCACCTTAAGGCATTCACCAAGACTTGAGGATGAATTGAGTTTCAACAAAACTACTCTCCTTTTCTTGCTGATTTTATCGTCTCTCCTTTCAGACCCCTGTCATCTCTCCATTTGAACCCCTATCATCTGTCCATTCTGACTCCTATCATTTCTGCATTAGAAAGTCGGCTTTATAGCATAAATAATGTATGAGTAGCTTAGTAAGTAAATGAAGCACTCAGGTGATGCCCTAGTTGCATACCCATTTGTTACTGAGGTGAAGATTTTCAAATGACCATTTTCTTTGATAGTTTTTATGTTGTAAGGCAGCATATTCCAGATTTTACCAGCAAATGTGGAAAATATAGTCACCAAATTTATTGAAAGATATGGAAATATAGACCAGTTGGTGACTGGATTGTCTAAGGCTTCATAGAAAGGTACTCTAGTTAATAAACTTAAATAGGGCATGGGAGTTTGTGAGCAAAGAGTCAAAGAGTGTTTGTTTTGAAGTTAGATAGTTATATTGAAACCACCAGATATTGTGCATAGAGAGAGAGAGAGAGAGAGAGTTTTGGGAGAGAATATTGTGCTCTGAAGTGAAATGGATGATCCGATTATGTGCTTGTTCGAGTTTGCATTGAAGTGCTAATGCTAATTTATTAAGGAGGTGAGAGGAATAGATGAGACAAGGTAGAAGGTAGTTGTGGAAACTTTAAGTGACTGTTAGGAAGGATTTAGTCCTGTACAGTTTACCCAGAGTAAGGTTAGTCTTTATTTTTCCACCATTTCTCCTTATTTCCAGGTTTCTTGACAGGGACAAGATGCACAGAGCCAAAACATTCTTATAGTTCCATTTTGTTCCCTGCAACTGTGGTTCCCTCTCCTACTAACACACATCCTAGACAAGTTTTTGCACCTGAGATCAACCAGACTGTTACCACATCTGCCCAGCAAGCCTTACCCGCACATTCACTCCTATGCTTAAATGCATAGTTTTTCCAGTTCCATTGATGGCTAGGAATCCTTTGTACTTGGCAGAGGTGGTCCATATCATCATTTCTGTCTAGAAACTTGCGCAAGGGAATTGTACCAAAGTACATCAATTGTTTTCTGTACTTGGGCTCTGGCTTAGGGTTCACATTATTTCACTGTTCTGGTACCTTCCATTTTAGAATGCTTGTTACCATTTTTGGATTCTGGTCTAAATTTTCATCAGTCAGATCACATCTATCAGTCATTTCAAATTTCCTTCAAGGAGCCAACTCCTTTTCTCTGGCATCTTTACAAATCTGCAGCACTGTTCTCAAAAGGCACTTTCCTCCCCAACCACCTGTCAAAAATCTGGCTCTGCTTTGGGACTTGTATTTTATGTTAGAAAAATGAATGCATCTCCTTTTGAATGTTATGTGACTGCCATAGAGGTTTCCAGATGGACCATCACCCTAGAGGCAGAGGTAGTCCACAGAATCAGAGATTCTTCAGCCCTTAAGAAATCTATCTCAGACTCACTGAAAACTTACTGACTGACTGTCCCATTCTGGAGGCTATCTGGGGTAGCACCTTTCTGCTGCTTTCTGCTTGATAAGCCTTCATGCAAAAAAGGTGGAGGGAGACTGTATCCAGAGACTATTGAGTTCCCTATTTTGTCCCCTTGTTGGCCAGTATAATTTCTCCTTTCCTATTATCAACCCTGTCAGAAGGCAGTGGGCAAACAAGACATCATAAACCTCCTTCACAAAATAGCTACTCAAGAGGTCCCAGCAGCCCTTGAAATGTCCAGGTACTATTCAAGATTCTTTTTGGTTCCAAAGAAAACAAACTCAGGATGATCTTGGAGCAAAAAGAGCATAAGAAAACTTTTTACTCAAAAGACAAAGTTCTGTGCAGTTAATCCTTCTTTGTCCGGAGAAGGAAAACTGAATGTGCTCTTTGGACTTTCCATGATGACCTTTTACATATCAAAATACCATGGAGTCCAGGAGGTTCCTGCACTTCAAGGTGGGTTCCACCACTTCAGTTCCAGGCATTTCTATTTGGTCTCAAAACAGCCATTTCAGTGCCTCTCAGGCTGATGTCAGGCAAAGTTTTGCTGTACCTGGATGCCTGACTTCTAGATGCCTATGTAAGAGCATTATTGATTCCAGCTAGGGATTAGTTACTGCAATGGTTCTGGTCCTTGGGAATCTTTGGTGAACATTTCAAAGTCCCAGATGAAGCCTTTGAAAGCACTAACCTTCTTCAGGAGCCACCTGGAAACTTTGTACTGTTTAGCCATCATTCTTCTAGACAGGATGATGTTCCATCATTCCATGGTTCACAGCCTACTGTGTTCTTCTGCAGTAACAACAGCATTACAACTTGAGGTTCTTTGGCATATGGTAGCTGCTATCTTCTTAGTTCCTTTCACAGGACATCATACGAGAGTCATGCAGTAGATCCAAAGGTATAATGGAGTTAGAACATGGGCCTCTAGGACCTTTTAGTCAGAGATTTACAAATATGCTGCATCGTCCCACCCCTAAGTGTGACAGTCACCATGGATACATCTGCCCTGAGGAAGGGGTATTTGGGCATACAGTCCAAGGAACATAGTCACGGAGAACCCAGTCTACACAGAAATGCCGTGGAGCTAAAACAATCCTCCTGACCATGAAGGTATTATAGGACTTTGCGCCAATTATGGGATAGCCATCCACTCTGATAATATGGCAGTGACTTGAAGCATCACTTTCTAATAGCAGTGAATATCCCTGGTCAGTCCAAGTCCTTTGCAGACAAGATCATTTGATATTTGCTGATACCATATAAATGATTCCTCAGTGAGTCAGTAGCAGACATTCAATTTCACCTCTGGGACGACCCATGTTGCAACTTCTTTCTCTCCCTGACCAACACCAAGAGCATTAGCTTTATTTCCTAGTTACATCTCAGAAGAGACCTCTCAGGACACTCTGGTTCACCATTGGTTGCTGGGCTTTCTTTATTCTTTTCCTACATTTCCCTTTTTGCTGAAGTTTTGGAAGAAACTCAAAATGAGCAAGGTGAGATTTATTCTTATAGCTTCATTCTGACCCTGAGTTTAGTTCCCTATGCTGTGGAGTTGTCTAGTGGAGATGCTTGTCCACTTGAGACTACACAAAGGTCTTTTGTCTCATCCATTTGGCAAGCCTCACATAGATACTTAATACAACTGCATGGTTATTCCTGTTCTCTTGATGACCATGGACTTTGCTTACTCTCCCTGGGTGGCTCAGAGCCCCATATCTGCCCTAAAACATCCACTAGGCTAACTTGTAAAAGTAAATGGCATACATTTGCATTGTGTGCCATTGATCAATGTATTGGCCTCTTTTTCTATCAGTTCTTCTTCAATTCATACTACACATCTTTCGTTTGGGTCTGAGTTACTTCTCTATTAGTGTTTATTTAGTGACAATTTCTTATTTCCACCAAGGGCTGAATTCATCCTCTTTGACATCCCTAAAGATATGTAAAGCCTTTTTCAAAGTCACCTTCTCCCTTAGGCTCCTTCTTACAGAACCAGTTTTACCTTATCCTTAATTTTATGTTGGAAAAAACTAACACTGTCCTCCTTTATATGTGGCTAGAGCAGATCTAAAATTTTTCACCTCAAGACCTTTTTTCTCACACTGTTGCTAAGAAGGTTTCTGAACTCCAGACCTTTTCCTCTGAGCTGCCGAGTATCTTTTTCAGAAAATCCTATCCTTAATGCCAAAGGTAGCTGCAGAAGTAAATATATCAGTTTATCATTTTATCTGGGTTTTTTCCTCAGTACTCAAATTGTGGAGAATATCTGTTGCTCTGTTTATTTAGATGTTCATCGACAACTATGTTTCTGTGTAGATAGAACAAAAGAGTTCAGGAAAATGGGTCTGAATAACAGATTAGAAGAAAAAACATCCAAGATAATCCTGGTAAGGGCTGTTGGATTACATTATTTTTTGGTATAATAAGTATAAAACAACATTACAAGACCACAGGCATTCAGCAGGGAATATGGCTGCCTCCTTAGCCATTTTTAGGAATGTATCAGCTGATATTTGTACTGTAGTGACTTGGGTTTCTCTGCATAGTTTTTCAAGACATTAAAAGCTGGATGTGATCTCAGTGTCCTAGCTGACCTTTGGGTTTATCATCATTTGGGGTATTCTTCTATCTTGATGCTACCCAAGAGGACAAGCTGGGGACTGTGTCCTGTAGTTGAAGTTTGTGTGTGTGAGTGTGTGTGTGTGCGTGTGTGTGTGTGTGTGTGTGTGTGTGTGTGTGTGTGTGTGTGTGCGTGTGTGTGTGTGTGTGTGTGTGTGTGTGTGTGTGTGTGTGTAATCTTGAAATTGTTATATCAATCATACCTTTAGTTTACATAAAAGCTACAGGCATTCAGTCAGATTCTTGTCACTTAAGATGTTTTGTTGTGTGTGTCCATAGACATGTTTATATTACTTTTAAACTGGTTAGATTTCTGCTCATTTTCATCACCTGTCTTTAACTTAGAACTTTAACTTTAGCGAACACAGAGCCTACTTCCCTAACACCTCCTGTTTTTTCTTTTTTTTTAAATCAGACTTTCGCTATAAGGTAATATTCTTTTAGATTTACAGTATCCTCATCCCTGCTAGTCAGGTGCTCTGAGTCTTACATTCTTTAAGAGCAAGTTTTTTAAGCACCAGATTATCATTCCTTCCTTGGCCCCCTTTCCTTTTACTTTTGTTCTGCTATGATCTTTCCTTTCTTTAGGCTTTCCTTATATTTTAGGAAGTTTCACCCCCGTGCTTTATTGGTCCTTAGGACTTGTTATCCAACTGTTCTTTTATGCCATCAAAAGTTCACAATAGTACATCTATAGAACTTTGTGGAAACAACTTTCTATGTGTTTCTGTTAATTTCTGTAGATATGTTCTTCTCTTTTTCACTGTGTCCCTTGACTGGGGGAGTTTGTGTTGTACAGATTGTTTCTGTACCCGCTTTTAGGTAATGAAGACTTATAAGGGCAGTTATATTTTAGGAATTTTTTTTTACTCCTCAGTTGCTATGCAGCTTATTTCCTTTGGCCAAAAAAAAAAAAAAAAAAACATTTTGTTTCCACTGTCTGAGTGGTTTAAGGTCATAGGTCATTATTCTGCTTAACTGTCTTCAGCAAACCCATTCAAGATTCTTTGCCTCTGTCTGGGGCATATCTGTCCCCATATCAATGGCTTTGGTAATCTACAAAATAATGACAGTTATTTCTGCCAATAATTTGTTTTAATAACAAGCCTTGTGGCTACTTCCTTATATTATTTTCACATGCATAGGATTTTTTTGCAGTAGTTCATTACATTTCCAGTAGTCTTTCATTACAAACTGAATCTCTTTTTTGTTTGCCTTTTCCTTACAGAATAATGTATATTTTGCCAAATGAACAAGGCATGTACTCCATTTTCCTGCACTACACTGGTACAGTGATCTGATAACATCCCGCACATGTGTCAGTGTGTAAATTGGGAACTTCCAAATTGCTCATAGGTATGCTTGATGTGTGTGTGTGTGTGTGTGTGTGTGTGTGTGTGTGTGTGTGTGTGTGTGTGTGTGTGTGTGTCTGCGATTATCCTTCAATAAACTGATGTCCTTTACAAAATTACCTTGTCTGCCTTATGCCCATTAAGTGCCTGGATAGACTCCAGCTCACCTACAACCCTGAATAGGATAAAAAGGGTACAAAACGGTGATTGAATGCATTTTCGGAAAATATTATAGAACTGAAGGTTTAAAAATGGTATCAGCTGCAGTGCCCAACACACACACACACACACACACACACACACACACACACACACACACACACACACACACACACACACACACACACACACACACACAACATGCAACTGTTTACTCTGAGTGCAGTAACTTGTAATTTATTTATCAGCTTAATACATGTGTGATGAATGTTTGTTATAGAAATGCACTCACATTGTCACAGTTTCAATTTCTTTTGCATGTACACTGTAAGAACATTTTGCATTTGGTGCAAGTCTACAGCAGTTGTAATTTACATTAGGTACTTTACAATATAACTTGTTTTGCCTGGTAAGTTACCCTGGTTATCTAACAACTAAAAAAATAAAATAAACAAGGGAAATTTGTAAAATTTGTTGTAAGGGCAGTCATAAGCTCTAACAGCATTTTGTTATTTTAAAAGTTGTATTTTTGTTAGGTTGTATTTGTAAATTGTGATTTGATGAACTGCTAGTTGCTGAATGGTACAAGTTTTACAGCTTTAGTTGTTCATTTTTTCTTTCCTTCAGTAATATAATCAGGGAACTGAAATGTATATGTGCATAACCTAAATTTCTACAGATGTTAAATATACTTCTGAAATGTCTTTTGAGTGGAAAAATGTGGCTTTTGCATAAATTCCAAAGGAAGGATTTTTTTGAGCAGCTGTAACAATTTGGGTTTGGCTTTAAGCATGGAAAAACAGTAGTGGCTGCATCATAGAACACTGGAGTATGAAAACCTGAAGGAAAAAACAGGCCTGATGGTCTAGAATGATGCATTAAATGTTTAGAATGTAGAGGCCATGGATAAGGAGCGCTGTTTCCTGAATACTAGACATAATGCAGTACTCATTCTAAAACTGGAATAATGGTACCTTTCATACATTGTTGGATGCGGGAAATGTCGCATACACAACGAGGTCAAAAATGTGTTCCTTTGATGAAAAAAAATCTATCTTCCCCCATTCTTAATCACCTTCTATTATTCAAGTCACCTCCTTGCGTACTTGTGCTAATAAATTTCTTCAATAGGTTTTCACTAGCTGAATCAACTTTTGCCATTGCCCAGCTCTGGGGGCAATATAATGCAGTGATGGCAACCTGATCCAGCTACAGATAAAAAACAGCAACTGGTAACGCACAAACCTTCACCATAACTGACCATATATTTTACAAGGGAAACCTGTAATCATTCACTGGTGGCATGTACATAATGAACTATGAACAAAGTCACCATCCTCGTTTGTATTGCACTTTCCAGTTATGATCTTAAAGGTGGTTTGTGACTATAAATAGGAAGGGCGCTGCACAGAGTGAAGACTGATGGTAAGAAAATAGTTGTTTTCATAAGGTGGACAGAATCATTTTTTATTGTATATAGGTATATTTACAAGCAAATAAGTAAACAGGCAAAAATTATTTTGTTTAAACAATTACAAAGATTGGGACTTTTATTGAAATGGTTAGAATGTTGCCCTTTCCCACTGTTGGTGTGACCGTGGAGGTGTTTATAATTAAATAAATGGGGTCTAGGGGGCAACGCTTACTATATGGGGGTTGAAGGCACAGCTCCCCCCCCCCCCCTAAAAAAAGCAGTTATCTCATGGTCATACCCTCACTGCAGAAAACATTACAATGAAAGTTTAAGACTTTGGGATAATTTCTTTTTTCACTGAAACATTTTTGATTCTGTGCATGTGTATGTGTGTGTGTATACGTACATATGTCCACACACACACGCACACACACACACACACACACACACACACACGCACACACGCACACACACACGCACACACGCACACACACACACACACACACACACACACACACACACACACACACACACACACACACTCACAAACAGGATTTGAACTTTCAAGTGGTAGATGGTAGACATGCTAAAAGCATTGTCTCCAGCATGTATTATTCTTAGATTTATACCACAGCAAGTTTAGTTATTTTACATTTAATCTAATGCAGTCTTTGCTCTTCATGCACCAAGATTTGTCCGAAACGTGAGTTCGGTTCCAGTTTATTTATTAGACTATAAGCATAAATGTATTTCTTGCCTTTATTACATTTTTGAAAGGGTTGTACCCACTGGGTTGTCACTCTTTTTGTCCTGAAGAGTGAACAAAATTAGTTATACAAATTTAACAAAGTCAACGCAACTGATTTGCATTTTTGCATCTCAATGAACAGGATTGCTGTGAAGTAAAAGATTTTATTTAAGGTCGCATGTCAAGAATTGGATTTGATTAATTTTTGTTCCAGAGCAACAGCAGTGATAGTCAGCAGGCTGTTAGTGGTGTGCAACCTGCTTACCACTCACAGTGTGTAACTTATAGTAGGACTGAAGATTGTCTCATGTGAGAGATCCCCTTACTCACTCAACTGGTTAAGTCACAGATACATGTCTGTACAGCAGAGAGAGGCCATGAATGGACAAATGACTTATGGTTAGGGGCACTTTAAGATCCACTGGCACATTTGGAAATTAGCTCAGGTTTCCCTCTGTTCATAGGTCTTCTGGATTCGGGTGTAGGCAATGACTGCATTTCTTGACCTGGCAGGAAAAGGGGGCATCTTTATCTTGGATAAAGATCCCTATGGTGAATCAACATGTAAGACTGTGTGCTACTGAAAAATAAGCAGAAGAAGGAGAATGAAGAAAGAATTTTGAAACAGTTCCCAGTTATAATGTCATTGCTGCTACCAGGTTTCAGGAGTCTGAAATCTGTCTGATGTAGTATTTGCCCTTTAAAGAAGACAAATCCAATTCCCACCAGAACACATTTCTTCATACTTACCATATTAAAAACTAATAAATAACTAAACATAAATATTTCATGAAAAAAGAAAATTTAAAAAGAATACGTTTGCTATTTTATAGTTATACTTCACTCACCTGCTGGAGGAAATTTCAAGTGCATCCCTTTCAGTGCTGTTATGCATAGGATAGTAGGCACAACACTGTAGTTGAGTGTTTCACATAACATCTTTGCTTCCTTTCCTGGGAAGAGAACATAACAATAATCTTCAGTATTGTTAATTAGCTTTGTTTCCATCACTAAACTATGGTGGGGATTGTCTCCCTAGCTAGTTTCTCCGGTTCTTTATTTTTTGTTTGTGTTTTCCACTTTTACTTTCTATTGTTTTGCAAATTTTGTGTGCCTGGGAATCAAATGAGGTGTCTGGGAATGCAGTGGGGGCCACTTTCCACAATCCCTCTGGGAATGCAGCTCTAGAAATGTTATTTCACACTTCACATATTTTGGGGAGGGGTGAAGTTTTGAAGTGAGTGAGTGAGGTTTAAAACAAAAGCGCCTTTATTTCAATCCATGCATACCTTATCTTCTGTTGCATTCCTGCTTTCAGCATTTGGTCTGATTTCAGCTAATTGCTAAAACTGAAGACTAGAAGCTGCCTTCTTTGGAAAATGCTTTGCTAAGAGCATATGCTGTTGCAAAAGGGCAATGAGCAAGACTTGCAACTGCTTGCCTGTGGCATTATAGAGTTGCTGGGGTACAGTATGCAAAAAGCATATAAGTTCAAATCCCATTTACTCTAAGAAGGCAGTATTTCAGTGCACTTAGTTTAAAACTATGTTAGGGGTTGTTTTGATACACTAATGATATAGCTAAATTTGAAAGAAAAAGGGACAGTTATATGTTGACTACTGCCTGTGGGCTTAAGGAACAGTATGATTGGTTTGCCGTCTTTCTATGTTTTGTTTAGTTTTCTGAATGGCTTTGTTAGATAAACAAAACAATGGCCAATACAAATGTTTACATTATTCATGTGTTGTTATTAATGCTTTTTGGAGGTATAACCTCCAGATCGTTTGAGAATATTTGTAATTAGCACCTTGATCTGAAAATGCTTTTAGTTTTATAATTTTAGTTCTGATTGTGTACAGTGACTGTATTTTTGTTTTATGTTGTCTTCTTCCAGATTGTGGCTGAAAAGAGTTTATTTGGATCAATCCAAATAGTCAGTTAGTAAATGAAGGGATTTATCAGATATTCTTTACAATTAACTAATTAAATACCTTATTGCTAAGTTATCTTTTTACTTATGATCTCTGGATTAATTTATCTGGTGTGCACAAGTTAGCCCCTTTCAAACCATCAGTTAAACAGTTTCATGATACTTAGTAATGGCTACCCTTGAAGACATTTATCCCCCACGGTGGTGGTGCTGCGGTAACGTTGTCGCCTCACAGTAAGATGCTCTCCGGTTCGATTCTCAGCTAGAGTGTCTTCTGCGTGGAGACATGCGTGAATGGGCGTACCTACGTTGAAGGTTGTGCGTCAGGGCTGGTAACTCGGCATGTAAAAATCAACTACCAATCATTAGCGGACTGGAGTTCTGCTGTGACGACCCCTAACCGGGAAAAGCTGAAAGACACAACAACAACCCTTGAAGACATTTATCCAGAGCTTAGCAGTTAGGTTGTTGGACTGCAAAGCTACAGATCTAGGTTTAAATGTGACAAGATTCAGTCTTGCATATAGTTTTTTTTTTTTTTTTTGCGACTGAGGGAATTCATTCCCTACATTAAATCAGCTGCTTGCTGTTTTAATTTTTCGATATTACCAGTTCGATGTTTAGGTATTCGCTAACCTAAACGTTCGATCGGGTAATATAGACGCGTGTAGCACAGTGTTAAGGATACAGCACTCAGTGATTTCTCAGATGTGAAACAGCACTTTCTAACAGTGCCACTGATGAAAGTACATACTTCTGAAAATAAGTTATTTTTGCACAATATTTTCTGTGTGGAAGGAAGTTGAATATTCCATTGGGACAACCTAGCAACCAAAAATAGAATTATAAGGTATGTAGGTAGTGTTCTGGAGAAAAACACCCATTAAAACATCGTCATTGCTGCCGTTTTTGAGTTCATCTAGTCATTTGATTTTATTCCAGCAATATTGTACCTGAGGCTCGCCTCACAGCAAGACGTTCTCTGGTTCGATTCTCGGCTGGGGGTGCCTTCTGTGTGGAGTTTGCATGTCCTCCGTGTGGTTGCGTGGGTTTCCTCCGGGTGCTCCGGTTTCCTCCCACATTCCAAAGACATGCTGTAGGTGGATTGGACACTCTAAATTGGCCCTAGGTGTGAGTGTGTGCGTGTGTGTGCCTTCTGTGGAAGGTTGGGCGTCGGGCTGGCAACTCGACACCGTAAAACTTCACTGCCAATCATGAGCGGACAGGTGATCCGCTGTGGTGACCCCTAACCGGGAAAAAGCCGAAAGAAGAAGAAGTATTGTACCTGAGGCTCCATTGCCTCTGTAAAGTCTTCATTATAACTGTTTGATACTTTCTTGCTTTGTGTTTCTAGCTGTGGCATGCAACATTCATTTAGATAACCTTACCCCAGTATGAGGGGTAGTAATCCCTGCCCACTATCATTCCATCCAGTCCACTCCAGGCAACAGCTGCGCTACTGAAACTTAAGTAAATGTGGACTTAAGATAATTAATTACTTATTAACATTTACTGAGTTATACAGAACTCCAGCTCTGCAAATGGTAGAACACTATATGTAAGAGAGATCGTTGCCCCACCCTTAACTCACGAATAGCAGCCCATGAATAGCAGTAAATGATTATAAGTCACACTGTGTTAGAGCTTAAGGGGAGCATTAGCCTTACTAATGCATTTGTAATGAGTTATAAGACGAAGGTAAGATGTGACTGTATTATGTAACTAGTTGCAAGTGCAGCAAAGTCATGGGGGAGTAATAAAGTATACATTTGGCGTGGAAGGGAGGTTTAGAAACTGAAGGTATGTGACTCTTTTGTTATTTTGCTTTCTTCTTCTTCCATGATCCATGGATCATCATTCTTTTTATTAAGCCATGTCAGCCAAGGAAGACACTGCTATACCTGTTAAAAAATTAGATTGTTGTACTGCTGTTAATAGCTTGGATGCACCTGCTGTAATAAGCAATTTACTGAAGAGCTGGAAACCTTTCAATTTCTTGCTTTTCTTTTCTCATGCTTTTTTGACCTTTTATTTTGTCTCTCCCTCTTTCTATTATTCCATCCAGCTCTTTCACTTTCCCTTCCTGTTGGATCTATTCTTTGTGTTTTTCATTGGGATTTGACAGTAACTTGATAATTAAGATTCTGAACTTACACACCCAGTCTCATTTGGAAGCTGTCTGGAGCTCACACTAAAATGATGAGAACAGCAAAGCTTTGGTATGGTCAGCTACGTTTCTTTAGTAACAGATATTATAAAAAAGTGCTGCTGTAGCCTATTCTCATCTGTAGCAGGAGATCTGTGCAGCACTATATTCCTTATGCATGAAGGGATATCCATTAATTAATCTATAATGGAAGTATATTGCAGTCTAATGACCAAAACCATATTGCTGATCATTCTGAAAATACTTCTGTGTTATTGCTGAAGAGTTCACCTTTTATTTCTATAAGTCAAGACAAGTTGAAGTTCTGAATTTTATTGCTAGGAGTATCTGAAGAGGCTGTGCTGCAGTTACATTTATGCTTCATAGTTTTTCTATATGGTTCATACATAGCTTTCCTAGTTTCTTACTAGGCAGCAGGCCTGGGTGACCATTTAAAACTAAGCCATGCAGCCCAGAGAGTTTAATAGATGGATTTGCCACCCTACATGATGATGGCCTTCTGCTTACCCTAGGAGTACCCATCTAATAATCAAAGAAGATTTTGAAGGAGGCCATTGAGTTACAATGTTTTGTATTTTGGGGAGCTCCTTCCATAGTGTTGCAGTGAAGGTTGTGGTCTCTGGAGTGGGTGTTCTTAGTATTACCAGTATTTCTGAGGTGGCGGATGTTTACAGGACAGCATCTTTCACAGCCCAGGAGACAAGGCAGAGATTACCACTTAGGAGCCAGTATAAGACAGAGAAATGTGAGACATTTTTTAGTCTTTCGAGTAGGTAAGATAACTTAGTCCTTTGATTTTTAGGTAAGATAACTTAGTCCTTTGATTTTTTTTTTCATTTGGGAAATGTTGCAGTCTTTGTAGTTGGGCAAAGTTTTTAGGTTGCTATATTCCAAACATTGCACAGAATTCAGTGACTGGTGTAATGATGGAAGACTAGTGGGGGATTATGAATGAACTGGGCAAGGCAAAAGGATTAACTAACAATAGCTAATACATGATGATTGAAGAATAGTTTCTTGTTGATCGAAGTGCATAGATTTGTAATGACTACAGTATGTCTATCTTAAGTGGGTCCCCATTTATGTAGTCGTCAGTAGGATAGACTTGTTTCCCAAAGGCAGCTGCTTTACAGTAGCATTCAGCTTAAGACCATAGTCAGTACACCAAGTGATGATTCTGGCAAGATGCTCTTCTAAGATACGAATATCTATGGGGAGTCAATAACAGCGTACAGTTTATAGTCATCAGCAAACTTGTTTAGCCATAGAGTTTTGATGTCTGCTTTCACATAGGAGAAGTAGACGCTGAAAAGGAGGGGACCCAGAACAGAGCCCCGAGGAACACCACTGGTAATTTACCTTGTATAGTAGGTTCATAGGTGAATGAATACTAGGCTAATTGCCCTGAAGAGCCATTTTGAGCCTAGCCATTATCCTGAAGTTAGAATCATACCTTTTTACTTTGTGTCTGTGAGGTGAAGATCTTAACATTATGCCAAACCTCTAAGTTTTACTGTGTGGTTTTGATTAGAAAGCCAAATTGCAGCCAGTGGATGGCATAGCACTTTCTGTTAAGACTAGTGAGCTTGTCAGCAATGCCAGCATGGGCATTCATATCGAAGGCATTAGGAAGGTCCAAATAAGCAGTATGGATAGCATCCATTACATTTTTCAGAGAAATTAACAAGATGAAGGAGGCAGGCTGTACATTTCATATAGCCAAATGGAGTAGGGTCAATGTTTTTCTGGGCACCAGTTTCATTGCTTATGAAATAGGACATGATATGTTCCATAATATTTCAGATGATATTGGCGAGACTAATTAGCTGATAGCTGCCATGGTCTGTGGTCGAGCCACCCTTGCAGAGTGGCACCACGATGGCCATTCTGCAGAGGTCAGGTACCTACATTGTGGTGAAACTAAGGATGAAAATGTTTTAAAGGAGTTCAATAGTGTTGTACTTTGTCCTAACTACTAGACAGTCTGGAATGTTGTCTGGGCCCATGGAGCTATTGTTTCTGTTTTTTTTGCATCTGGTCTGCAGTGATTTTGGGAGGGGGAGTTTAGTGATTCAGTGGAGGGAACATTGGGCGAGTGGTAAGGGTGAAATTGTCTTATTGCCTGTTGCTTTGGGTTCAGAATAAGTAGTACCATTCATTTGGAACTCAGTGCAGTGTTAGGAGTTACTTGTACTCTTAATATTGTTAAAAAAGGCATTATGGTTGGTTATTCCTGGAGGAGATGGCTACTTTCAGTTCATATACTGCTAATGAAGCCTGCAGAAGGTCTTGTTGGGGGAAAGAGGCTGTGTCAAAGAGGGTGGCCCTGTCTGGTCAGAATTCCCATCAAGATTTTTTTTCTGTGTTCTGGGTTTACAGATCTTTTCTTTCTCTGTAAGAAATACTCTTCTTTGACTTCTTGTTGCTTAAACAAAATACGTGACAATGATGTGGTATGGGAGGAATCTTTAATTGAGGTGTGATGAAGAACAAGGCAAAAGTGAGTTCTTCTACCTGAAAGGCAGTGAATGCACCACATTAACATTATTACAGTGACTTCTTTGCATTATGAAGTGCTACTTTTAGTACATTTGGAGATTTTTAAGTATCTGTTTTCTGAGCTGCTTGTACATTGGAAGTTGTTTTGGTGTGACTATAAAAATGTAAACTTTTACTCTGCCATTCAGAAGCCAGTGGCTTTTCTGTCCATTTTATGATGATATGTAACAAACTTGTTTGTTGCACTGGTGTAATGGTTGCTCAAGGTGATCTTTCATTTCTGATGTTATTGAAAACATCTCAGTGAGCTGATGAAGTTACATGAACTCTGATAATTTAAGTAGCCACAACACTATAAACTAAGAGTTAATTACATTGCAACTAATACAGAGCAGAAGTAAACTGTCAGGTCAGACTCTAATCTGCCATCAAATCCAGTAAGACCTATGGATAGTCTGTATTGCAGAATCCAAGAACAACAGCCTGAAAAGAACTGCAAGAGTAACTCTGTTTTGTTTCTTTTGATGAAGGGAGTTAGATTGACCAACATTGGTTTTGGAAGATAACCAACAAAGAGTGGTTTATTATGGGAGGATAATGTTGCAGGCAGCCATTAGGAGAGCCTCTTGTAGTGTTGCTTGTGTTGCAGTTATGGGGTTGGCACAACATATCTGTGGTATTGCGCTTTGTAGGAGACCCAGGAGCACATGAAAAATGGAGTTTGAAGTATAGCACTTTTCCCAATGTGCTTTTTTAAAAAAATACGCGAGTTCAAGCATTCATGTGAAATGGCAAAACTACAGTATCTTATGTGTTGTCATTTGAATAAAGTGGCCTGAGTACTGGTTTATAAAACATAAAAAGAATGTGTGTACATGTGCGTGTGTGCGTGTGTGCGTGTGTGTGTGTGTGTGTGTGTGTGTGTGTGCTTGGTGGGCATGTATTTATATGTATGTATATATATATATATATATATATATATATATATATATATATATATATATATATATAATTTTTGTACATATCTTCACACATGCATGTGCTAGCTATGTTTCAGCTTTGTTGTCAACCAAGAATGTCTCACAAAGCAAAGGCTCATTTAAATAGGGTACTTGGGAGAAAAAACCTCTAGCAAAACTGAAAATGAATTGGTACAATGACAATCTTTCATTTTACTAATAACCTAGGTCCTAGTGGTTATCATCTACTTTTAAATGGAGATAGCCCATTTCTTTATTGGTTAAGATGTCGTTGAACTGACTGAAATTGCATTTCAGGAACATTTTGACATGCATATGCATCTTTTCATGTCTACTTATCTGCCTTACATCACAAACTGATTTGATGCAATGGCATTTAGAATGACCTCTGGGTGGACCATTTTCTAGAGTTTTGTTAGTGCCAGTTTCCTCTTGCTAGTTTTCCTACATATGATAAAAAAATTGTATGCTTTCTGCAAACCTAATCAATTATGAGTTGCTAGAGAGAGAGAAAGAGAGAGAGATACTGAAACAATGTGACTACTGAATAAAAGTTTCAGACCTCGACATAAATACTGAATACTATCAATATGATGCCCAACTTTTCTGGGAAGGAACTTGTCTTTGACACCTGCTTCCACAAAAAATAAATCACAGTAAAGAGAAAAGTAAAAAAAAAAAAAAAAAAAAAAAAAAAAATTTCAGCACATCATTTAGGTGCCAAGTTACCCTCTTTTGTCACAATCGGATTACAATTTCTCACAAAATGTCCTTTCTGTCTGAAATAAGACTGTGTGTGGTCACTCTGAACATTTGATGAGCATAAGACAGGCAAACTTAATCATATTTATTAGTGACAGATAAAATACTGAAAAGTAGTTTGCAGAGAAAGAGAGAGAGAGAGGGAGAGAGTTTCAGTGTGCTGTTATCTATTGAAACTGACAGTGGGACCTATTCTCTTTAGAACAACCTACTTAAGGACAATAAATATGGAAGAAGATCCCTTTCATAATCATGATAACACCATTCAGAATACACTACTGAGATAAAATTTTATTTGAATGGAGGAAAAACTCAGACTGTGTCCTTGGCCTTGTACCCAACAGTATATAACTTCTATTTCTTCTGAACACATGTCTTGGCATGCATTGTTGATGAATTTTTCTTTATAGAAATATGTACATGAATTGTGTTTCTAAACAAGCAGTGGCATGAAGTGATGCAATGCTAAGCCCATGAGAATGGTTCTGTTGTAAACTGAGAGCATCACATGCCCACTTTCGTATGTTTTATGGATTGAATCATAAATTTTGACTGCAGATGAGGACTGCTCAGTCCATCTGTACTGCCAATTACCTTATCTTATGGATATGTTGCACTTACTATTTAACTAGCAGATTATTTCTTTATTCTTTTACTCAGCATAAAAAAGACTTAATATCTTCCCATGCATTCTTTAATTTTCTCACATTCTGAAATGGTGACAGCACCATGTTACTTAAATTACTAACTGATTGTACCCACATTTTCTTAGTGATTTGATTTCTTTATTAAATTGTGCAGTTTTTTTAGCGCACTTACGATAAACTGCTGGCTAATGCAACAGAAAGAGAACAATACTGGTCATATCTAATCTATGGCGATCTGTTACATCTTGCTCAACCTGTAGGACTTGTACTGCAGGTTCAAGTCAGTTCAGCACCAAAAGTTTTCCTGGGCTGTAACTTTCCTTTCCTCCCAGAATGCAATGCACTTCTCTTCTGCCTTCAGATATCCTTTGCCACTCATGGGCAGCACAATAAAATGAGACTCTTCTGATTATAAAAGATTCATAAGATTTATTTTTTTGCTCTTTAATTGAGTAAATGAGTTATCCCAGGCTAGATCTTTTTAACTTATTGTTACAGAATTGTTCTGTTGAATTGTTAGTATTTTTAGTTTCTCCTCTCCCATGCCATATTTTTCCACACATTTTCCCTCCTGCTGTTAATAGGTTCATAGGTGTGTACTAGTCTAATGGCCCTGGAGCCTTTACAAGCCTAGCCCATAGGATTACCTTGGCATCGTGCCACCCGACCTTAGTTCCCAGTGCCTCTTTCAAGTAGAGCCACTGGAGTGATCCCCGGGGTGAACTTTCTATTACCCATCCAGTCATCAAGAGTCCTCTTGAAGAGGGACAGTGAGGTGCTCTGCTTGACATGTATGGGAAGTCTGTTCCATAGCATGGGCAGTCTCTGGGTTATGAATCTGTCCCTCCAGCATGTTCTGTTGATTGTGGTAATGAGGTTGAGGTCTCTGGAGCATGTGGTGCAGAGGGATTAGGATTTCTTTAGATGTAACATTTCTAACAGAGCTGGGTTAGACATGGGTTTGTAAGTCAAGCAAAGTAGGCGATATGAGACAGAGAATAGTTGGAGTTTTTTGAGTCTGTCCATATAGGACAAGTGTTTAAAGCCTAGGATCCTCATTGTGAGGTACTTTTGCGGCCTCTCCAGTTGTTGCAGGTGTCTTGTGATGTACATGCCAAATGGGGAGGTGAAGTCTATGATTTACCTAATGAGGGAAGAGTAGAGGGAGACAAAAACCTCTTTCTTCCTGAATGCAAAATCCTTAGTAATGAGATGTGCCACATAGAAGGACTTTCTGACCACAGTGGCAATGTGATGGTCAAAAGAGAGGTTGCTGTCAACCTGTGTTCCCATATCTCTTATAATGCCTTCTGTGTTCAGTGGACTACCATAAATGTGGTAATCCATGGGAACCGGGTTTTTCCCAAAGGGGATGATGACAAAGTTTTTGGCACTGAGCTTAAGGCCATGGTTCTGACACCAGCTGTTGGTCTCAGTGAGGCCTTTCTGTAGGATGTCATCACTTGGGGAGTTAATTATGGCACCCGACTTGCAATCATCTGCGAAGTTTGTCAGCCAGAGTCCCTTCTTGTTGGCCTGGACTTCAGAGAAGTAGATACCGAACAGGAAAGGACCCAGGACCAAACTGTGTGGGACTCCACTGGTGACTGGTTGGCAGTCTAACTTGGAGTCAACTACTTTCACACTGTGGGTTCTATCTGTGAGCCAGTTTGCAACCCACCTACTGATATAGGGGTTGATGCCTAGCTTAGTGAGTTTTTTCTATGATTCCTGAGTGAGGAATGGTATCAAAGGCCTTGGCCAGATCAAGGTAGGTTGTATGAACCACCTTGCCTTCATCCACAGCTCTGGTGACTGACTCAGAGAAGTCGACCAGGTTGAGCAGGCATGATCTACCCTTCACAAAAACAAACTGTGTGAGATCCACAGTTTGGAGATTCCCTATATCCTTGTTTATTAGGTCCATAATGATGGATTCCATAGCTTTGCATATCAGACTCGTCAGGCTAATGGAGCAATAGTTCCCAGGGTCTGTAGAGGGATAACTGCAGCAGTGCGCCATTCGGTAGGGACAAAGCCTGAGGTGAGGCTGTGATTGAACAGGCACATAGGTGAGGTGCCATTTCACTCTGTAGTTCATATAGAACTTAGCCAGGGATATTGTCATGTCCCATAGAGACTGTATTCTTGGCCTTGGACAGTGCTGTTTTAACCCGTGCAGCAGTAATACTGGGTTCCTGGCAATCTACTGGTATTGTGATTGGTCCTTTGGTGGGGGAGAGAGGGGTAAAGTTGGCACTGGATTTGTCGGCCAGTATATTAGCAATATCTGTTGGCTCAGTATAGGAGGTGCAATTGTGCAATAGCTCCAAGCAAATCTGGGTATTGCCGTGGAGATTCTTTACATAATTATAGAAGGCCTTGTGGTTGTCTTTACTATCTGCTGCAATTCTGTTTTCATAGCTAGCTTTAGAGGATTTGATGAGAGATCTCAACTTTTTGTTGAGGCTGATAAGGGAGTTTTTCCAGTCTTGAGACTTCACCTTATTCTGCATCAGTTTCCTCCTTCTGTTGTAGAGTTTGTTTATGCCAGGGGATCACCAGATTGGCTTCCTTTTTTTGGAGGAGAGCGTCTTGGTTCTGTTGGGTATGGCGAGATCCATGCATTTGTGTACGTGTTCGTACAGGGCATTAGTGTATGATTCGGCAGTCATGCAGCTGTTCTCCAATTGCATGGGTGCCGTGAAGTTAGCCACCTCTGTTTTTAGGAGCCCACAGTTAGCTTTGGAGAAGTTTTTCATGGTGGTTACCTTTGGTGGGGGGGGGTGGATTTCCAGTGTGATTAGTTTGTGGTCGGATCTAACCAGGGAGGAGTTGACTATTGGTATAGAACAACGGTCGCCCATGTTAGTAATGACCAGGTCAAGGATGTTGCTACCTCTAATGGGGGTAAGAACGAGCTGGTCCAGGGTATTGGAATTAATGAAATCCAGGAAACATTGGGCAAGTGAATTAGTACATGAGTAGTTTTCCCAGTTAATGGAGGGGTAGTTGAAGTCGCCCAGTATGAGAGTGTTAGGTTGGACCCTGATATTCTCCAGCGTGCTTAGGAACATGAAGTGTGAGTCTTGAGACATGGTTGGGGACCTATAGCAGGCTACGACCTGAATCGCTGTCTTACCCAATGTTAGTTGCACCTAAAGTACCTCTGATGCGTTATGTTGGGCTACCAGTCTGGAGGTGTGCGCATACTTTATGAATATGGAAACACCACTGCCTTTGGAACTTCGGTCCAAGTTCTGGGGCCGAGCTTCTGACAGAGTTTTGTACACGTGTTCATCTTTGTTTGGCAACTTAGTGTTTCTTGGAGGTTTGTTCCATTTGTGTTTAGTGTTTGGAGGTACTTAGCAGTAGTTGTAGAATTTTTTTTTTACAAGGATGGAACGTTTTTTTGGTTCAAGAAGTGCTCTAAATGAGATCAAATTATGTTGCCTCAGGACCACCATTCCTGGTGCTCACCATTAAACTTTTCTGATGACATTTGTGCTAGCTCTGATAAGTACACCCTGAAGACTGTAAGAGTAAACTACATTTAAAAGGTTTATTGTCTCTAGAAGATTGAGGGAGAGGGATGTTCTTCCTTTCTTTCCATTATCTTTTTCAATGTCCTAAAGCTAAGACAGCTTAAAGTAAGGAAATGTTCTACTCACCTTTGGATTTTCTCTTTGTTATTAAGAAACCTGGAAGGGAGGTTAGAGAATCCAATCAGAGTTCTTCTGGTATTTCCACTTTGGTAATTTCTGATTCAGAAATGCATAGGGCCATCAGGTGAAGTAGTGTGCCTTTGACTTTGTAGAGACAGTTGGCTTGACTTTACTCCTAGAATACATGCCTGTCAAAGTGCTTTTGGGCCCCATGAAAAGGGCTGTGATATCCATTTCTTCACACAGGAACATCACTCTGAATAAATATTAGTCCACAGCGATGGATATTTTATTGCATACCCAAGTCAAAATTTGTCTTATCCTTTCTGCCTCTGCCTCCATGGTGTGTATGGGTCCTGTTCCTTCTCCTGCTTCATTGGCCCCATATTCATCAGCCTTGGTCTTTGCGCAGTTTCTGAAGGAACTGGAAACTCCCATCCTTTGTTTCTGTGGATATGACCAGAACCCTTGGATTCAACAGCATTTGAATCATTCAGAACCCAGTTAGCTTATATCTTCAAAATCATCTCTGCCATTGGTGGAAGCCATTTTGATAATGATTTCCTTTGTGTTGACTCTGCCTTCATACCTGGGGCTCAGAGTTGCAGACCCGAGACCAAGGTCAATGCTAATGTGTTTGGCATAGCTGTAGACCTTTTCTTTATTGGTCTTCAGTCCCTTGACACTGAGGTCAGTTTTGCTATTCCCCTAGACATTATGGCCGACAGCCTGTTTGGTGTTTGAACCATTCAGCACCAGATCTGCACTTTTGACATTGATGCCTTCAATGTTGACTGTATCACCACTGTTGCACCATATGGTGCAGTGGCCTCTCCTGGAATTCACTATAGCCTCTGCTGTCTGTCAACAAGACCTCTCATATTTTGAGACAGCAACCTGTCATGACATCAGTCAAGGTCCCTCCTTCTTTCCTCAACCTCTGATGACTCCCATTCACGGAAACCTAGGGAATGAAGAACTGGAAATATAAGAGGAAGCATCTCAGCCCCCCCCCCCCGGTGTGTCCTGCTACTGACACAGATGATGGGATGAGAGAAACTCCTCAGCTTTCCTTCTGGGTGACCCCAGATTTGAGGTCATTCATAACTTATGCTGAAGAAAGGAGGATGACCCGCTAGCCTTCCATCATCCCTGCAAAGCATTCTACAGGAGGCTGTTTGTTCTCCCTTTTAACTTCTTGAGTGGTGCCCCTGGCAGCGGAAAAATGCTTTCCTTGGTAATTCAGGAGGCTTAAGTGGACCCATTTGTATTCGTCGTCATACAAAGAAGACCCCATCGGATAGTCACCCATTGTGTACTGTGTTGTAATGGTAACAGCTGTCAAGATAGGGTCTAATCCACAATTCCAGCAATATACCCATCTAACAAAGATTCCAGGGATCTGGATCACTTATCAGGATGCTCAGTTTTTCATCAGTTATGCTCAAGTTCAAAAATGATCTTGCTGATGCATTTCAAGAGATGCTGGAGGAGTTGCAGCAGGATCAGTCAGAGCTCAAGGTTAATCTAATTTTTCAGGTGGCAGCTGTAGTTTCAGATTCAAATCTGTCTGCGCTGTTGGTATATAATACCACAGATGGATCAGCAAATGCAGCAGGTACAAACATTACAGTCTTTCATCATTCCTTGTTGCAGTTTACCAATTTTAATGAAAATTTTTAGGTGTCTTTTTTGAATGCCCCTTTCAATGGTTTATGACATTGTTGGGTCCAAAGTTAGAGAAAAGCTTTAAGAAAGTGAGAGAGACAAAAAGATTATCACAGCTATTATGTTCCATTTGCAAACACTAAGGAGGATATTCCACAGGACTTTGAAGAGTCATAAGCAAATGTGTTTTAAAAGAAGCCTACAGCAGAAATAAAACCAGCAGTGTGGGAAGAGCCAACATAGCTGTGGTGCAGTCCAGAGTAGGACTCTACTGAGATGCAGAAATAATAGCAAAAGAATGTGTTTGACATCACTAGCACAACTCCCAAATGCTTGTTATACTGCCCAACTCTGGAGGCAGTTCAAAGATAACTTGTACCCCAGTCTTCCTGTGTGTCTGACCATCATATGGGATAGCTAGATAAGGACGATTGGGTCTACTTTGAAACATCTAAAACCCATAACATCTAATTTCATAACATTGAGACCAGAATATCTAAAACCCAAAACATCTAAAACCCATAACATTGAATTTCATAACATCTAACACTACAAATCACAAGAAAATAAAATCCCATCCACATATGACGACACAAACTACCAAACACACTTTTTACTATGTCCCGCCACACTCCCCAGTAAATGAAATATACCAACTCCAAGATTGCACTACAGTGGGAACAAGTTAATTTTTTAACCCACTGTATCAAGCCCCCCTGCAGAAATGTAGTAAAAAATGTGTTTGGTAGTTTGGTGTCATTATATGCGGAGGAGATGTTATTTTCCTGTGATTTGTACTGTTAGATGTTATGGAATTCAATGTTATGAGTTTTAGATGCTTTGGGTTTTAGATGTTATGGTCTCAATGTTATGAAATTAGATGTTATGGGTTTGAGATGTGTTGAAGGAGACCCGGACGATGATACTGAGAGGCTACAATAAACCCCTTTTGGAAAGTGGCATGGAGAGGTAGTCTTTCTCATTCAGTAAAGAGCAATCCAACAGGTGTAATCAAGTCAGGGCCTGCATGTACAGGATTCATTTTAGTTTAGAAGAAAATGAAGGACCTCCGACTAGTATTAGACCTAAGCAATCTAAATGAATTTGTCCCAAAACAAAGATTCCAGGTGGGCATGCTGTAAATAATTCTTCCTTCTTCTTAGCAAGAGTAAACTGGATATGCCCTTTAGACCTCCAATATGCTCATTTTGCACATCAGAATAGCCAAAGTGTTTCTAGATAGGAGCCAGTCATTATCAGTTTCAAGCTTTTCCATATGGTTTCAGCACAACCCCCAGGGTGTTTATCAAATGCGTGGCTGTGGTTGCAGCTCACCAAAGATGGCAAGGAACACAAGTGTTTCCCTAACTGAAAGATTAGCTCCTAGCTACACCAACAGCAGACACTCTTCAGGTAGCATGGGATTTTTACTTCACTCATTCTGTTTCTTTGGCATAATGTTGAGAACTGAAAAGTTGCAGATGAAACTCTTACAGTCACTTAATTTCATAGGTTGCAAGGTTAGGCTTCCTAAGGAAAAGATTCATCCTTTTCAAAGGACAGTGAGCATTATTCTTCAATAAACCTCAATTCCAGCTATGCCTCAGAGCTGTAAGCCTGATGTTGAACACAATATTCTTGTTAACGCACTCAAGTTTTCATTTTAGAGCCCTTCAGAGGATCATCAGAACACAAGGGTGTGAAATTTCTCACTCCCTGACCTCGAAGATCAGAACAGCTGATGCCCGCAAATGTCATGTGTTGCTGGATGAACACACTCAACCTTTCTCTGAGCCCCCTCTTAGATCTTCCTGTCCATTCTATGGCATTCACTATGGATGCCTCAGCTCTGAAGTGGAGGAGACATTATCAGGACCGGACAGTCCAAGGCATATGAGCTCAAGTTGGGGCCGGTCTGCACATCACTTTGTTGGAGATGAGATCAGTACTTCTTACTTTGCAGCCCCCCCCCCCACACACACACACACACTTTTTGTTTGATGGGGCAAGGTCTACAGGAGGCTTATACAGAAATGTATTTAGGTGCTTAGCTCTCAAGCTGCATATTCAGAAATTTGAAGACAGAGAGAGAGAGAGAGAGAGAGAGAGAGTGCATTGCATTATGGGAGAAACTGAGGAGTTAGAGCCTAGGAAAATGTTCACTGTCAAACTGATTGTAACCTATGGTGCAAATCCAAAGGTTGAAGTAAATGGACTTGGATCGTTGTCATCATGACAAGTATATAACTTTTGATCTGAAGTAGTTAACTTCATTTGATCAGCAACCTGTGGGTATAGTATCCGACCTCGGATCCGAGCCGGCACCTTTCCAAGCTAAAAGATCCAAGCTCTCAGCTCCTCCCCCTTACCCATAATACCCTGCTACCTCCCTCCAGTCCTCAGATCTCGTTTGCCACGGCAAAGTTTTTTCGGTGTGTGTGAGTGTAGTAGGCCCTTAGTTTTCTGTCTCTGTATTTTTCGGTGTTTTTTTGTGGTACTTAGTGTAAATTTTAGTTTTTTTCCCTCCCCTTTCTCTGTGTGTGTGTGGGCGCGTTTCAGCGTGCGATGGCTGAGGGGCCTAAGGCCATTTTTTCTAAATGCACTGAGTGTGGTCATAAGCTGTCCCCAGCAGATGGCCACACTCAGTGCGTTCTCTGCCTGGGGGTGGCCCACTTGTCTTCGGGATGCCAAGTATGTGCAGCCTTTAACCCTCGGGCTGAGGGATAGGAGGAATAAGTTAATCCTGGCAGGACTCTTGCCCACGGATTCTTCTTCCTCCTCTCCCTCAGCGGCACCAGTCGCAGCTGCGGCTGTCCAACCTTCAGCTCCCCCTCCCCTGGCAGGGACTCAATCTCCCTCTGTGTCCCAGGGAGAGGGGGACTCTTTTGCAAAGAGAAAAGGCATAGGGATAAGGACCGGCATAAGAGCCACAAACGGCGGGCAGAATCTCATCCTTCAGCTCCACCTGCTAAATTAGTTGGCTCTCCCAGGAGGGTCTCCAGTTCTTCCCCCTCTCGGCTACATTCTCCCTGCTTTTCTCCGAAGCCGGAGGAGGAGTCCCGGTCTCCCTCGAGGTCATCTAGGCGGCCTTCTCGGCCCGCCTCGACAACCACTTCAAGGTCTACTAGGAGTATGTCTGACGCTGATATGGACTGGATGATGCGTCGATTCCTGCAGGCCCAAATGTAGATGGGGGTGCTCGGGCCTCCCCCCCCCTCTGGGGGGGAGCTCAGCCCCTTTCTTTGCCCCAATTACTCCTTCTCCGATTCACTATTGGGTTTTGGAGTCTTTGGATCCGAGCCGTCTCGGAGCCGGGGAGTCGGCACCGACAGTGGTGGCTACTTCGACTCCGACCGTACCCTTGAGCGTGTCGGATCCGACCTCTCGGGGCCGAGAGCCAAGCTTCGGATCCACAGGGGTCAGTGTGTTTTCGGCTCTGTTTCGGTCGGAGCACCCTCTCCTTTTGGGTCCGATCGCATCGGCTCCGACCCCGGTCTTCACGTCGGAGCCGAGGGGGCTACTCTCGGAGCCAGGGGAGAGTGGTTCGCCTTCAGCTTTTGACGTGGTGAACAGGGTGCTGTCGAGGAGTTCCAGGTCCCCAGTCTGGGCTGCGGATCCAACCCTCACTCCCTCAAATTTGGGCCTGTCTTCCATCGTCCGGCCCCAGGGACAGCCTGCGCCGGCGTTCCAGTTGCTTCCCTAGGGGAACAGGACCCCGTTGGTGAGGTTTCCTCGGACAGCCCTGCCGAGGAGGTCCCTCACAAATGAAAGTGCAAGAGGAGGCACTTGGACTCCCCTGAGTCCCTCATGGAGGACACAGACTTAGAGGAAGGGGAAGGTTGCCCAAGGTTACCCCCTGAAGACGTCTCCTTTGGGGACATTATGGAAATGCTGCGTATTAGAGGGGGTGGTCAGCCGAAAAACCTTCCTCGGATGAGTCTGTGTTTCTGGAGGCGTTCGACGCAGGCCCGTCTACCTCTTGGGTGTCCCCCCTGGCTGATCCCTTGGTAGACTTGATTACTACCAGGGCTTGGAAAGAGCCAGACACAGTGGAGCCAATCCCTAGAAGACCAGACAAGATACTTAGTCCTCCCCCTGACAAACCAGCATGGAATAAAGGTTCCCCAGTAGATGCCATGGTGGTGGCAGCTGCCATCAAGAAGGAACTAGCGCAAGAAAGTTCCTCGGTCCACCCTCCTGATAAGGAGTCTTGGACGATGGACCGTATTGGAAAGTGGATGTTTGCTTCAGTCACCTTTTCTATAAGGGCGCTGAATTATCTGGCACACGTCATTAGACTCCAGTGGGATCTGATAAAAAAATATGCTGGAGCTCCCACAGAGTCCATGGCGGCTGAGGACAAACGGACCTTCTCGGCTGGCATGGCCACTCTAAAGTCATTTTCTATCACTTCCATGCGGCTTCTCTCCCATGCCACGGAGGGAGCGGCTAGAGCCAGCGGGGCAGGGGTCGCCTTGCGTAGCCATGCCTGGCTTTGCCTTTGCAACTTTGCGGAACCCTTCAAGGCGTCCTTCGCAAACGCTCCCTTTGACGGTTCTACGCTATTCAGCAAAATTGTTTGCGACACGCTGCTCCAGAGCGAGAAAGATGGGAAGACGCTGTCTGCCGTCGGGATCTGCTTCTCGAATCCTCAAAGGTCCTTCTCAAGGAACCAGAGAGGACAAAAGAAGATGTGGTTCTGGAAGTCCCAGCAGTCCGTCCCGCTCCGGACCCTTCGTCCTTCAGAGGCAGAGGAGGGCAAGGTGGACGCCGGCCCAGAGGCAGTGGGGGGCCAGAGAATTTTGGGTTCAGAGAACCTCTCTTGGACTGACCAGCGCAGCAGCCCTGAGGGCTTTCCCGGCTGTCCTTATCTGGAGGCAGTCGGGGGCGGTTTTCGGAGCACCTACAAAGTTGGGAGTCCATTACTGCAGATCGTTGGGTGCTCTGAATAATATCCAGAGGTTACACTATCCCCTTTCTGAATCTTCCTTCATTAACAAAGCACCTTCCCGATGTCCCACCCAATCAGAGGGAGGCGGCAGCTTCAGAAATAAAGAAGTTGCTAGAAAAAAGGGCCATCCAGCACGTCCCCCCAGAGCAATCCGGGTTAGGCAATTACTCCAGGTTTTTTTTGGTGCCAAAAAAGACGGGGGACTTAAGGCCAGTTCTCGACCTGTCACCTCTAAACCTGTTCATTGCCAAAGAGAAATTCCGGATGGTCACTCTGCAATCTATTCTCCCTCTTCTACAGGAAAATGACTGGATGTGCTCCGTAGACCTCAAGGATGCGTACTACCACATTCTCATGGACACACGGTCCAGGAGGTTTCTCCACTTTTGGCTAGGAGCCAGTCATTTTCAGTTCAGGGTTCTCCCGTTCGGCCTCACCACAGCCGCCAGGGTGTTCACCAAGGTCATGGCAGTTGTAGCAGCCCACCTGAGACTTCAGGGAATTCAGGTCTTTCCGTACCTAGACGACTGGCTCCTCACCGCCCCCACCAGGCATCTGCTCTTCTCCGCCAAGGATTATTCCTTATCCTTGGCCCAAGATCTAGGCATTACCATAAATTTTCAGAAGTCATCTCTTCATCCTGTGCAAGTTCTGGATTTTTTAGGGGCCAGGATAAATATGCTCCAGTCCAAAGCCTTTCTAACAGCGGACAGGTTGCGCAACTTGTCACTCCATGTAATCGCGCTTCTACAGTCCCCAGCCCCGCCTGCAGAACTGGTCCTGAGAGCCCTAGGTTCCATGGCGGCAGCCATCAGCCTTTCACATCTGGCACGATTGCACATGAGAGTCCTTCAATGGACTGTTCAGGTTCAGTAGTCTCTCCTCCTTCACCCATTGGATTCTCCGATTCCCCTAAGCAGGGTTTGCAGGAACTCCCTTCTTTGGTGGCTCCATTCCTTAGAGCTGCGGGAAGGGAGACTGTTTGTGATGCCTCAACCCTAAGCCACGCTGACCATGGACGCTTCTCACCTCGGGTGGGGGCATTCCATGGGCAGAACCGTTCAAAGCACATGGACCCCTTTAGAGACCGTTCTGCATATCAGTGTCCTGGAGATGAGGGCGGTGCTTCTAGCGTTGCAAGCCCTTCAAGACCTTCTTCCTCTGGGGACTATTGCAATTCAGACAGACAACATGGCAGTAGTCTGGTACATCAACAAACAGGGAGGAACCAGATCTTACCATCTTTGTCGAGAGGCTATGAGAGTTTGGGAATGGGCGATTTCCACCAACTGCTTTCTGATAGCAATGCACATTCCGGGTCGGTCCAACATTCTAGCAGACAAGCTGAGTCGCTCGATCCTCACACCTTACAAGTGGTCTTTAAGCCCATCAGTAGCGAATCAGATCTTCCTCAGATGGGGTCAACCTTGCTGCGATCTTTTCGCTTCTCCTTCAAACGCAAAATGCAGCGAGTTTTTCGCTCTAATTCCCCCAACAGGGGAGAGCCCCAGAGACACTCTGGTTCATGCTTGGCCCCCCGGTCTTCTTTATGCTTGTCCTCCTCTTCCGCTAATGACAAAATGTCTGCAAAAAGCTCATCGGTTGGGGAGCAAGATAATCAACATAGCCCCATTCTGGCCTCGCCAGATCTGGTTCCCTTACCTGTGGTCTCACAGCGTAGCTCCTCCTTGAATCTTAGATCCCAGTCCGGATCTGATCTCTCATCCTGCGGGATTACAACCTCCGAACCTGAACGACCTCAAGCTCACGGCTTGGTTGATTCAGTTCCACTAATAGCTAGGACTCTCAGTATCTCGTCTCCCGTAAAATCTATTCTGCTGGTGGCGCATAAACCTTCTACCAGGAAGATCTACAGAAGTAAATGGAAGCGTTTTTCCATCTGGGCCAAACATAGGGATTTAGACCCCTTTACTGCTCCCATTCCAACGGTTCTTGAATTCCTGTCCCATGTTTTCTACAAAGGAGCCAGTGCTTCTACCGTCAAAGTCCAAATGGCAGCCATTTCCCATTTCCACATAGGGGATAACCTTGGTCCCTTAGAGTCCGCTAAGATATGCAAAACCTTTTTGAAAGGCACCTTTCTGTTCAGACCTCCGGTCAAGAATGCGGTTCCCCCATGGGATTTAACCTTGGTTCTTCAGGCACTGACGGGCCCACCCTTTGAACTGGCAGCTTCGGTTGAGTTAAAATTCTTACCTTGGAAAATGGCCTTCCTAATTGCAATTACTTCAGCCAGAAGGGTATCTGAACTTCAAGCCCTTTGTATGAAACCCCCGTATCTGGTCTTCCATAAGGACAGAGTGTCTCTCAGGACTAACCCTTCATTCTTGCCTAAGGTGGCCTCCGAATCCAATATCAACCAAACCATTAATTTCCCTGTTTTCTTCCCCAACTTTCTGCAGCATTCTGGTCAAAACTTCCTCTAGATGACATCTGCTCAGCGGCTACTTGGTCCTCTTCTCATACCTTCATTTCTCATTATAAGTTGGATCTGATATCCAGAGGTAGGGCAGCATTTGGCTCCGCAGTGCTCCGGAATATCCTTCCTTGAGGACCGCCCAAGGATTTTGGTAGCTGGGGACTCTGTCCCACAGGTTGGTGATCAAATGAAGTTAACTACTTCAGATAAAAAAGTTATGTACTCACCATAACGTTCCATCTGAGTAGGTAGCTTCATTTGTCAGCAACCGACCCCCCCCCTCCTTCCCCCTAGCCTGTTTCATGGTTATATCTATGACGGAAGGTTTTCCTTTGTCATGCATCAGGTTAGTGTTCCTCTTTCGAGTGTCTTAGATTGTTGTTTTTTTGGGTGCATATTTGGCAAACTCGATCTGAGGACTGGAGGGAGGTAGCAGAGTATTATGGGTAAGGGGGAGGAGCTCAGATCTTTTAGCTTGGAAAGCTGCCGGCTTGGATCCGAGGTTGGATCCAATACCCACAGGTTGCTGACAAATGAAGTTACCTACTCAGATGGAACGTTATGGTGAGTACATAACTTCTTTTTTTCACCAGTCAAATCAAAAGTCAGATTAATATTTAATTTGCTATCAGGTGGTTACTCTGTGAGCCCAGAAATACAACCGGTTTCAGCCATGACAAAACAGAAGACAACTGATTCCAAAACACCATGTTCAGAAAATAAACATTACAGCAGAAAAACATGTTATACAGTAAAGTGCAGAGACAGCATGCAAGATTTACAAAAGCACACATTAGGAAAAAAGTAGAACAGTAAGAAACAACATATTGAATATGCAGTCTGACACTATAACTTTGGTAGTCATAGCAGCAGAGTAGTACACAGCTTAATCAGAGATTAAATGCTGTAGAAGTGTATACCACATTGTACACCTTTGTGGAGATGTATTTAGTTTTTTTATCAAGCAGCACCAGAGTTCTGGGTACTGACTGAGTTTCCTCAGACATGAGACTTAGAGCTGTGTTGAATATGATAGAAGATCAAAGGAAAGGGAAAAAGAAGGGAGGGAATTTTATTTTGTACAGAGGAGTCAATGATAAGAATTAGTTTGTTCCAAGTATGAATTACTGGTATGGGGATGTCCACAGTAAGGTACGAAGGAATGCTTGTTGAAATTCAGAGCATTGTAATTGCAGTCCTTGGAAGAGTATAATTTAAAATACATTTTTTAGCACTTTTTGCTCACTGCTTCATCCTATGGTCTTCCTACCCAGTGTCCCATGTCCACATCTAGCCTGCCAGCTTTTCCAGTCTCCCCCAGACTTACTCCAGTGTAGCTTGGACCAGTCATGGATCCTAAGGGCATCCTTGGAATCTTAGTTGTCAGCTTAAGCTGGGGGTATTTAGCATTAATTACCTCCCCATGTGGTGCTGTGGATGCGTCCAAGGGGCGAGCATGCAATGTGGACATGCCCCACCTCTACATCAACTGTGTTATGTCCAGCATCATTTTACCTTCCTTGGTCTACGACCCTGCATTGCAAGATTCCCAGTGTTGACCAAGGATAGTTGTAGGGAACACCCATGTAGCCACCCAGACCCCCTTGATGAGTATACACAACTTAAAATGCAAATGTGAGGAAATGTATACGAAAGCCAGGGTTGTTATATCTTAGAATATTCCCCATACTCCAAGGTACAGCAGTGTCAGAGTCAGTGTGTGCATCTATCTATGCATGGTGCCATTTATTTAGCTGGAATTCAGATGGTCGATTTTTACATTGTTCTGCATTACATCAGACTTATTTGTTTGATATATGCAGAATGAAGTAAAATTCAATAGTCTGCATGTGTGTGTGTGTGTGTGTGTATTATCTATGTAACTGGTAAGTTGCAGGCTTGGTTAGTTGTTAGTGCAAGATTGCAAACAGTGGGATAAGGAGTATTTCCTTATTCCCCACAGTTGTGTGATCTGAGTTACTACATTTAATTATCATGGGTGTGGGGATGGATGGGGGCTTGCCCCCTGCAAAAACACTGGTTTTTAATTAATTAATTAATTAATTAATTAATTGATTGATTGATTGATTGATTGATTGATTGATTGATTAATTGATTGATTGCTTAATTATCAATCAATTCATTAATTAATTTATGGTGTTTCTTTTAACTTTTTCCTTCTTTTTAGATTAAATGGTTTTGATATACTTAAACACTGAATGATATTCGACATTTCAATATAGACCTTGTATATAGAAAGAGAAGGAGAGAGAGAGAGAGGGAAAGAGAAAGCAAGTAAGGGACAGTGATTATTATTTAGGATGTTGAACATAAGGAGTACCAAGTAACAGACCTGAGCAGTCTAGATCTGAGAACCACCAAGTGTGGAAAACATATATCAATGGTTGTTTAAAGCAAAAAATTATTGGAGGGTATTAGTGGAAGAGGCTACCATTAAAACTGGAACTATATAAGACATGCGTCTGGAGTGTTTCTTCCTGGGCCTCCGCTGTCCCAGTTGGACTTTCCTGATAAACAAATGTTAAATAAATAAATAAATAAATAAATAAATACAGTTACATTGTGATATCGACACACTGTTAGAAGCTGGCAGCCACGTTTTAACTAGATTTTGTCAGTATGTTGTCAGAGCAGAATAAAGAGGCTAGCTAGCTGCATATGTAGCTGAAAAAAGGAACGTTTAAGTTTTGTTAGCAGCAGTGGCAGATGAGATGCTCAATAACATACAGAAAACCTCATGCCTGACTAGACTAACAAACAGTATGGCCTTGGCTTTTGAGAAATTAATAAATAACAGCTTCTTCTGAAACCTCGTGTGTGTAGTAACAGTATCTTTATTATTCATGATTTCAAGGGTTGTTATTCTGTAGTCCATTCATTTTTGTCTGCATAAAGTAACAACGATAGTAAATATTTCTAAATAGAAAGGTACTTAAAATTTCTGCATTGTGCCCTTAAAAAAGTTGCTAAGCTGAGATCTGTAGTTTAAAAGTAATCAGCCCAGGGCATGTATTTTGACATATTACTGGACACATGAAACTTTCCCTGGCTAGTACATGCATGTTATTTATTTCTGTGTCTACTTTAAAGAATTCCTTGATCCTAACTTTTGTGAGTAACCTGGGCACTTCTGTTCATACACTTTGAAGTAAAATATCTGAAGATATCTAACATCTTGTTCCGTACTCTGCAAGGTAAAGTCATAAGGATGTTTAGAGTGGTATTTCATTTTAATGGAGGAGCCTTGAATCACAGCCTTTGTCATGGACAGACATAGATAAAGTTCCTCATTTCAAAACTAGCACAAAATGTGAGATATAGCTTGAGCATTCTTAGTTGTGCATATGCAAATAGTGTTCATTATCTGTACAGAGTATATATTTGGCAAACAGCTGACAGGGGCTTAGTTAAGTCCTTTGGATAGATGCTAAAATGAGGGATTCTAGTATAACCCTTTGCAGCATCTTGGACTGAAATTACCCAATGGTACTTGACTAATTCATATTGCTTTTTTTCCAGTAAGTTTGTTAAGTGTTTGCATTGATAGTTATCCTTAGACTCCAAGATGCAGTGCTGCTGAAGAAGAAAGCAAAGATCCACAACATTAGTTGATGAACATTATGACTCAAGTCACAAAGCCTGTGTGGCTTATTATTGTGCCGGAGTCCCCATGTCTGTTTTGACAGCCATATTATTTATCAGTGGTAGCTAGGTATACAACTGTACTATCTCTTTGCCGGATGTTTAACAGACTAATATATGAATTGCCAAAGGATTTCTTCTTTCTTTTTTGTTACATTTTAGTGAGAGAGCCCTTCTTAGAAGCAGCATCTGATATGCCTACTTCCATATAGGGCATATTCTTTTGATGGAGGGAACTTATACCAAAGGCAGTACATTGCACTAAAATAATTACTGAAGAATTCTAGCAGGTAGCCAAAGAATCCAATCCACCAGGAGTAGAGTGTTACTTACTGAACATGTTTTTGTAATTAACAGCATGTTGAAAATCTTTCCCCAGTAGTATCGCCATATACTTTTGACAAACTATTTCAGATTTGGATGATTTAAGGTTAGTAAATCTGATGTAACAGAATGGACATAGTGAATGTCAGTGTCTTTGGACAGTACTCATCTTTGGATTGTTCTAAGTACAGTAAGTATTTGACTTTCTGATATTAACATCAAGTTAAAGAAGTGACCATTTAAAGGGATACTGCTTGAGTGAACAAAAGCAGCATCCTATAAACTACATCTCAGTGAGAAGACGCTGCTGGTAAGCTGTCCGTTGAGTCCGCATTATAGAGACAAACCAGAACACTAAGGGGCTTTGGCAGCATAATGAAACCATAAGTAAGTAAGCAAATAAAAATGATGAATACATCTGAAAAGTAAAGAAATGAAGTAATAAATAATAAAAAAAAATTTACATCAGCATATTAAAACTATGAAGACAAAGATGTAAGGGAGATAGAAATAAACAATGAAGTTAAAATGTAATGGGACAGAGCTGCAGTTGTTTTATTGACTGGGTCTGCATGTTGCATAATAAACACTATAAACCAACAGTGTAGGGCAATGTGCATAGCTTAACCACTGAACCTGTGTTAGGCAGGCTGCTGCTTAAGCACTAGGCTAGTGAGCCACCTACAGACACCCCCTCAACCCACTTTAATAATTTACGTGCACAGGCTCAACAGCAATATGGCACAGGCTTGACTAGACAGTAAATGATAAATTGCAAACTCAAGGGATAGAGTAATCAGTGGATTCTGCTTGCCAAGATGCCGTTCATAGGAATCTGCTTCATTTATTCAATCTTCAGTAGGGAGTCTATTTCTAATTTGTCTGGAATATGTGACGGAGAGAAAGGATCCTAGAACCAGAGTCTGTGTTTAACACTAAAGAGTACTTCTAACATATCACCATATAACACTCAATGCACAAAGCCTAAAAAACAAAATCCCTAACCTCCATGCCTGGCTCTCCCATAACCACCCCAACATTACCACCGTTTCTGAAACCTGGATGAAAACCTATATAAAAGATAGCAAAATCCTACTACCAGGTTTCCAAATCATTCGCAATGACAGAGCACACAGAGTAGCAATAATCTACCCCACCTCCCATACCATAACTCCCTACTCCAATAAAATACCAACCTTTGCAACCCTGAAATTATAATAGCTTTACTAAAAAGAAACAGCCACAAGTCCATATGTATCGCTGCCATCTCCCTGGTGATAATATCAAAACTCTTGAAAAACATCCTGTCCTGGTTCTCCTCCAATATAAAAAAATTAAACTTATATACTCGGTGATACCAACATCAGCTGGAATACTATTAACTCTGAAGCCCCGTCCCACACAATCAACTTGTAAAACTTCTCCCAACTAATACAATCTCCAACCAGACCAAATAAAGATGGTACTTCTGGTAAATATCATTGACTAGATTCTAAAAACTCACTAAAAACTCACTCAAACCTTATCACCAAAGCCGGAACATTACCTGATCCTCTCAGTGATCACCTACCAGCCTTCGCCGACCATCTCCCATCTCCACAGCATAAACAACACCACTACATGCAAACCCGCAACCTCTCCTCTTTCAACCCTCTAACTCTCTCTGAATGCTTAAAGCATACTGACTGGTCCCCTCTAAAAATCCTTCCTCTAGATGTTGCTATTTCCTACTTTAACCACTCATTCCTAACCCTTCTCAATCAGCAAGCCCCCCCCCCCTCGAACCAAATGCTTCAAAACCAATCCCTACCCATAGTTATCAAAAGATACTAAACTAGTCTTGCACCAAAGGGACAAAAACCAGAAACGATATCAAAAACATAAAAACCCTAACACCCTCCTAGAGTATAAGCAACAAAGAAACTCCACAAAAAACTAATAATTAAAGACCGCAAAGCCCACTACTCCAAACTCCAGTCCTTGCACTCAACAAATCCCAAAAAATTCTGGGACTCCATCTCATCCATGCTGCATCCTTGCAGCAAAGAAAACCCATGCCCAGACCCCATCCTCTCCAACCTTGAAGCAGCCAGCCAGTTCAACTCATTCTTCATAGACTGCATAGCTAAACTATCAGCCTCCTTCCCACCCCCCTCCTCCACCACCACCTCCTCCTCCCTGCCCCAACCACCAACCTTCCACCCACCTTCCTCAAACAATCTGCAGACAGCATTGCCTATCCCATCTCTATTCATATAAATAGATCCATACAAGAATCATACGACCCTTCTATCTGGCACCATGCTTACATCGTCCCCCTCCACAAAGGTGGCAAAAATACTGATACCACCAACTTCAGGCCTATTGCCATCCTTTCCCCTCTTTCTAAAATACTAGAGAAAACAATACAAGCACAACTCATGGCACACCTAAATCAAATAAATGCCAATGCACCATGTCTCTTCAGCTACAAACCACGAACTTGAATGGTAAAAAAGAATAGATACATTAATGACAAAACATACAATGTTAGCGCTTTCGTTTAAATCTCTGTTAAACTTCCTCAGACATTTAAAATGTGTTACATCATTTCCTTTTATATTGCCACTTTGTTTCCCATTGGACTCTCATTAACATAAATTAACATATACATAAATAATAATATTTGAGTTATCTAAATAAATCTTATCAACCCAATATGTGGATTTGCTCACAAAAAACTTGAAATACTGCAGCAATATACATTTTAAATAATAATGAATTGACATTTAAAATATTTAAAACTTTTAAAACTTAAAATTGTTTAAAATGTCATAAGATTCTTTTTTACATTTAAAAAATTTAAAAAATGTAAAAACTGTAATAATGTTGCATCAAATAATTTTAAGCAAGAAGAATGTAAAAATTACTAATAAATGAACATTATAATAGCATGTAAAAAACTGAACAATTATAAATAGCATATAAATAACTTAAAATGCATGTCATTAAACAATTTTCTTTCTTTGTAATGCTTTTAATTTTAATACAGGTGCTATAGAAGTGCGTTCATTAATTCCTGGCCACTTATCGGCTTGAACTCTAATTTGCCATTTTAGTTCTTTTAGTTCTAGATATGCCCCCCATGGTTCCTTTTCCATGATGCTTACGTGGTCTATAGCCATAAAAAGGAATTGATGGCTAGTAAAGTCACTGACATATTTACCCAAGGCATTATTTAAATTAATTTTCTTTATGGCATCTCCTCTCCCCTACCCAACATGGCTACCTCCCTGGCCACAGCACCATGACTGCCCTTCTTTCTTTTCTTGAAACAATAAACCTCGAATGCGACTCAGGCAAGTTCGTATCCACACTATTCCTAGATCTGTCAAAGACCATCTCACACACCCTAGTTATATCCCAACTCTCTCCACCCTACACCTCTCTCCCACCACCATCACCTGGTTTTCTAGCTACTTGTCCAACTGCCAACAAGCTGTCCAGTGGAAAACTTCAACCTCCCCCTTCCTTCCCACACCGACATGTCCCACAAGGTTCTGTTTTTGGCCCTCTTCTCTTCAACCTATTCATTAACAACTTTCACCAATCCATCCCAGACTCATCTATCTTCTAATATACAGATGATTCAACAATCATCTGCTCAGCTTTCTCCCCCTCCGAGCTCATAGCAAAAACCCAACTAGCCTTCTCCAAAACAGAAACCTGGATACAGTCTAACCATCTGGCACTAAATGCAAATAAAACCAAACTAATGTTTTTTTCCCCTACCAAAAACTCCATTGACAAATCCACATTCACCATACAGAGCCAGAACAACACCCTCCTTGAAATTGTTCCCAACACCAAGCTTCTTGGCATCATTATTGATGAAGTACTATAATTTGACAGCCACATCCACTCCACAATCAAGAAAATCCACCAAACATTAGGTCTCCTATACAGGTACAACTGCTTCCTATGTCCCTCTACCTCTCAAACTCTTGCATCCACCTTCCTACTCCCCTCCCTTATGTATGGTGCTCCTCTTTTCACCAATCTCCATCTTGGCCTTCGGTCCAAACTTGAATCCTGCTACCATGAGATCTCCAAATTTGCAACCGATTCAAAAAACTCATCCCACCACTGCCACTCCCTCCTCACCCTCAACTGGCTTGAACTACCCAACTACCTCAGTTACCTACAACTCATCATTGCCCACAAGCTCATCTTTAAACCTGACAACTGCCCAGCTCTCGCTACTTTCTGCATGTCCTCCCCGCGGTTGGGTAGTGATCGAAAGACATGTGTGCGTAAATGGACGTGCCTTCGTTGAAGGTTGGGCGTCGAGCTGGCACCACGTCGTTTTGTAAAAATCTACTGCAGATCATTAGCAGACTGGAGTTCCGCTGTGGCGACCCCTTATCGGGAAAAAGCCGAAAGACAAACAACAACATCAGCAATGCTTGCATATGTTTTTTCCTGAAACAGCAGCTGTAAATTTGTTATCGACTTCATTTGTACTACACATAAAAGTATGATTCTGGCTCATAGCCTTTTAGCAATGACTGGCATGCATTAGCACCTCTTGTCATGTTTCTTTAGTTTTTTTCCTGAGTTATCATGATGTGTTTTACTCACTAAAATGTATTAGATAATGACCATATACAACTGTCTTGGGCATATTCTAGGTGTGTTTCTGCCAACACAATGTATTAGAACTTTTTGTTATTGTCATGTTGCATGATAACCATGTTTCTTTAGTTGCTACAGGACTTTTTATGCACATGTTGTCATAATGCTGCTTATTGCAAAGTCATATCTGCTATGTTCATGTGTAATTTTCACTTGTTTTTGTTCAAAAGTGGTATGACGTTTAGTTAGTATTATGTATAGTTTGATGATTTTTGTTTTATCTGACATACAAGTCTCCCCAGATCTCTGCTGCAAAGGAACATAACACAGTGGACTTTACCAGTTAAACCAAGTAAAATAAAACATTTTGCACCCAAAAGAAATTATGTATTCCAAATCTGAGCATTTGTATTGGTTGCATTCCTAATTGCTTCTGCTTTAATAAAATAGCACTGAGTGCACAGCAGAAGTACTGCATGTTAACAGATTTGCAAACTATAATTTAGTCTGTTGGAAGCAGTCATAGTATAAAATAAGAGTATAATTTTTTTTACATTTTTGCTCACTTTTGCATCACTCTTCATCTTTCCTGTTGTCCACATCAGTCCCATGTCCACATCTAGCTCCTCCAGCTTTTCTCTCCCCTCTCCAGACCCAGTGTAGCTGGCTCCTTCTGATCCTCCTGGAATCTTAGTTGTCAGCTTCTTAAGGGGGGTATTTAGCAATTACCTCCCATCATGTGGTGTGGTGGTGCTGCCAAGGGCCAATGTGGCATGCAATGTGACCATGCCCCCACCTACATCAATTGTGTTATGTCATCATTTTTTTACCTTCCTTGGTTCACGCCCCTGCAGCAAGATTCCCAGTGCTGACCAAGGATAGTTGTAGGAACACCCATGTAGCCACCCAGACCCCCCTTGATGAGTATACACCACTTAATGTGGGGAAATTTTTAATATATATGTAGAATATTCCCCTATATCCCATACCTGCCAGGTACAGTCAGTGTGTGCATCTAGTGCATCTATCTATGCATTTATTTAGCTGGAATTCAGATGGTCGATTTTACATTGTTCTGCATTACATCAGACTTATTTGTTTGATATATGCAGAATGATATGAAATCAATAGTCTGTATGTGTGTGTGTGTGTGTGTGTTGTGTATTATCTATGTAACTGTAAGTTGCAGGCTTGGTTAGTTGTTAGTGCAAGATTGCAAACAGTGGGATAAGGAGCATTTTCATTTGAACCATGCTAAGAACCGTCTGTGTATTGTTTTTCATACCAAGAGCAAACAGTTATTTTGTTATCCAAGTAGAAGGTATATATACCTGTGCACATTTGACTTTTAAGTTGCTTTACTTCATGAGACTGGAATATTAAGAAAGGTATGTGTGTGTATCTGTGTGTATTCACTCGTGTACTCGTGTGTGTGTGTGTGTGTGTGTGTGTGTGTGTGTGTGTGTGTGTGTGTGTGTGTGTGTGTGTGTGTGTATAAATGGATAGATAGCTATCAGACCTATTAATATTAATTTATTTTGTTGTTCCTTTGTTTCCCAGCTAAATATGCTAGAAAAGGGGATCCTTTTCAGGCTCAGCTTTACCTAAGGCAGTGCAAAAAAAAAGATGTTTGCATGACACATACATTTCTAACATATGCATACCTAAAAAATAATATTTTTGTAATTTATGTAAAAAGGTGCAGTTAATGTTGTGTGCATTAGTGAATATGAATTAAACAGGTAGCTAACTTGTATCTAAGTAGTAAGTACATTTCTAGACAGTAATGATGCAGCATACATAATCCTGAACAAGTGTACAAAGGGTAGAATGATTTCCAGTGCATAAAGTATTCAGAAATTGGTTGTAATGTAAGCAGAGGTTAATTAACATTGGCTTGTTATTATAACTGATAGGAAATGCATGTGATAAGACCGAGCTGATGCATTAATGAAACTGCATTTGAGCATTCAGAATGATTTATTAGAAGCTATAGCAGTTGCTTTTTAAAGCTTACTGTACTTAGAACTTTTGCTGTATGAAGCTAACAATGTGTATTGTCTGTTACCTTACCACACTAAGAGGCAGCTGATAGAGGAAGAGGGGAGAAAAGGCCTCTCTAGAAATTCAAAACTGCCATACTTTTGTTTATTTTAAAACAGGATTGCAATCACCTTAAGCTGGCCAGAAAGTAATCAATTTACCAAGAGTGCAGTGAAAGGGAGAAAAGAACCAAATTAAAAAGTGTCACAGAAATAGATGTCAAGCATGCACTAAGTTCTACTGTTTAGAAAAAAAATTGCAGAATTGCAGGCGAAACACTGGAAGTATTGTAGCTAGATAAAGTAAAAGTTAACAGAAGATAACATTTGCAGGAAGACAGTCCTTACTAGAATATGCTAAAATATCAGTAGCTTAGTTCATGTATGTGTGTTGTGTGCATTCATACACTCTAGATCGCTATTCCCAAAATTAGTTTTAGAAATCTTTTTGAAACTGCTCATTTAAAGAACAGAGAAGCAGTGAGTTGTAGGCTCTCCTCCTTTCTGCCTTCTGACCTTGACCCCAGACGTCTGGGTCTCCCAGGCAGCCTTCAAGTCACCTGATCTGTCTAATTGGTAACAAACTCTGAACTGTAAATACTCTTGATAAGGTTGTCTTAACTTGTCACTTTCTCTAAGAGGCAGGGAACTGATTTTAAGGAGGCGTTTGGTTGTTAGTTAAGGTGGCACTTTAGAATCTAGAAACAGTGACAGTAAGCATATGTGAGACTCTGCTTGTGTGTGTGTTTGTAATTGTGTTTTTGTAATGGAAGTTGTTTATGGTAGCAGATAATGGTATTTTTATTTACAACACTTAGGTTTTGCTATGTAGCAGGAATTGCTGTTCCTCAGAGTTCACCACAAGACACTTATGGAACAGCTTTACAGTAGTTGAAGCAGAGAATCACATGGTATTCTGCTCTTTTGCTGTCTGGCACTGTAGCTGGTTAAACATAATTGAATATATTGTTATTAGTTGATTGTAAAGGCCTTTATCAGGCTTTTATCAGTCTCTTTTTTGAGTAATTGCACATGTATGCTTTGGAGTCTGTGTGGATGCCTGCATTCATATGAAAAGCAGGAAGACTGCATGCATAATGAGGCTTTTTGTATGATGGTACATAATACATAAACAGGAAGGGTGAGATTGTGTTACCTGGGACATATGGAAAGTTTCATGTATGTGTATGTGGTTAGTTGTGCTTTGTAATAGGTGGGGAGAGTTATGTACATGTTTGTGTTTTAAGATGTACAATTACATGTAATGGGAGGTTTGCTTATTTAAGATATGGAGGTGTGTGTGTGTGTGTGTGTGTGTGTGTGTGTGTGTGTGTGTGTGTGTGCGTGTGTGTGTATGTCTTTATACACACACACATATATAAAAGGGGTTGAGGATGGATGTGTGTTGTGTATATATACATATATATATATATATATATATATATATATATATATATATATATATATGTATATAAAAAATCTATACACCTACACCAGCCCACACACTTACACATACATATGTATATATGGTTTACTATTATATGCTTGAAACACAGAATGTAGAGTCCAGCAATAAGCTAAACCATATGCTGAAACTTGGACTACCAAATGCCAACATGTGCAAACAAACACCAAGTACTCTTTCCCACTCTAGACCCACGGTTAAGTGCTAACAGGTCCAGAAGGAGTCCAAGTTCAGTCATTCAGTAATGCCAGTATTCAGCATTTTGAATGTCAGTGTTTTGTGGTGCAAAGTATCAGCATTCCAAGTCTATAGAATGGAAATGTTAGTGTGTGTGTGTGTGTGTGTGTGTGTGTGTGTGTGTGTGTGTGTGTGTGTGTGTGTGTGTGTATAGATAGACAGGATAAACGGTCGGGACCTAATTAACAAATCAATACACTTACTTTCTTTTCCCTCATTTTTGCAGTGGGGCAAGCCCCCCCCATGCACCCCCTATATGAGGGACAAGCCCCTCTGCACCCCCCATGTGGGGGGCTCACTCCCCTGTAAATTAAATGTACCAACTCTGAGATCGCATTAACTTCAGGAAAACAAACTACCTATACATAAAGCTGGTTTACCTTTTAAAGATAAGGAACTGTTTTACAAACATTCAATTATAGGTTCATAGGTTCATAGGTTTATACTAGGCTATCTGCCCTAAGGCATTTATAAGCCTAGCCCAAAGTTTTGTGGCTTACGCCACCCCTTATATGAAAAAATACTGTGCCCATTAGTTTGTTGTGCCTCTGTCCAGCAGTGACACAGAGATGATTCCTGGGGTAAACCTACGATCTCCCATCCACATGTCAAGATTTCTCTTGAACAGAGCCAGCGAGGTGCTATGCCTCACATGGACCGAGATTTTATTCCACAGCATAGGGAGTCTCTGAGTGATAAATCTATCCCTCCAGCATGTCCTATTTATATCCGTGCTAAGGTTTAAGTCGCTTGCTCTAGTGGTTTTGGTGGATTTGGATTTTTTGAGGTGGAGCATGTCCATTAATTCCGGGTTGGACATGGCCTTGGATGTCAGGCACATGTCACCTCTGAGCAGACGGTATGCGACTGAATAGACCTGGAGTTTCTTCAATCTGGCAGCATATGACAGATTTTGGAGTCCCTTTATCCTTTTGGTGAGGAACTTTTGGGGTCTCTCCAATTGCTGCAGATGTCGGGTGAGATACATCCCGAATGGGGCATTGTACTTGATCATTGGTCTGATAAGTGAAGAGTACAGGGGAACAATGACCTCACTAGATCTGGATGGGAATCCCTTCATGATCAGGTGGGCAATGTAGAAGGTCTTTCTAACCACTTTAGCAACGTGAGTATCAAAAAAAAGGCCACTGTCAACCTGGGTCCCCAGGTCCCTGATAACCTCTTCTTTGCTTAGTGGATTGCCACCTATATGGTAGCTTGGGGTTACCTTGTTTTTCCCGAAGGGTATGACTATACATTTTTTGGCGTTTAAGTTCAGGCCATGGCTCTGGCACCAGCTGTTTCCGTGAGTCCCTTCTGAAGGATATTCGTGTCCGATGCACTTTCCACTATGGCGCCCACTTTGTCAGCCAAAGTCCTCCCAAGTTGGCCTGTACTTCTGAGAAGTAGATGCCAAACAATAGGGGGCCAAGGACCGAGCCCTGTGGGACACCACTTGTGACCAGCTTGGAGTCTGACATAGCGCCAGCAACTCTAACCCTGTGGGTTCTGTCCTTAAGCCAGTTTGCAACCCATCTTGTGACATATGGGTTTACATTTAAGCTGGTAAGTTTTTCTACAATACCCAAGTGGGGTATTGTGTCGAAAGCCTTTGCAAGGTCAAGGTAGGCTGTATGGACTGCCTTTCCCTCATCAATAGCCTTGGTGACTGTTTTGAAGAAGTCGACCAAGTTCAAAAGGCATGATCTGCCCTTGACGAAGCCAAACTGGGTCGGGTCCAATGTCTGCAAGTCCCCTATATCTTTGTTTATGAGCTCCATTATGATCCTCTCCATAGCTTTGCAGACTAGACTTGTTAAGCTTATAGGGCGGTAATTACCAGGGTCCGTAGAGGCACCGCCTTTGTGGAGTGGGACCACAGTTGCCGTACGCCACTCCTTGGGCACGTACCCTGTGGTAAGGCTGAGATTAAACAGCTGCCTTATGTGCGGGTTTAATTCCTCATTTAGCTCGTGTAGCACACAGCCGGGGACACCATTGATGCTGTGTTTTTAGCTTTAGAGAGAGCAGCTTTCACCTGCGCATTTGAGATGTCTGGGAGGCTACACTCCGCTGGGATAGTTATCTCTCCTTTAGGGGGGGAGAGGGGGGTGAAGTTTGCACTGAACCTGTCTGCCAGTATGTTGGCAATGTCTGTGGGTTCAGTGATTTTTGTATCATTTTGGACTAATTCTGAGCATATCTGGGAGTTTCCACCCAGGTTCCTAACATAGTTGAAAAAGGCCTTATGATTGTCCTTTGAATCCATGGCAATTTTTCTGTCAAAATTGGCCTTAGTTGATTTTATGAGTGCTCGTATTTTTTTACTAATAATGATCAGGGGTGACTTCCCTTTTATGGATTTTGTTCTATCATGTAATAGCTTTCTCCTCTTATTGTAAAGTTTGTTAATGGCTGGGGTCCACCAGACTGGACGCTTGCCCTTTGTGGAAAGAGTCTTGGTTTTATTTGGGATTGCCTGATCCATGCAGTCCTGGAGGTGTTCATAGAAGGCATTTGTAAGGGCTTCCGCAGCTTGGGTTGTGGTTTCCACTGGCTCAGGGGCCTTGAAGGATACCACACCAGTCTTGAGTAGTGCGAAGTTTGCTTTAGAGAAGTTCTTCACTGTGGTCTTTTTTGTTTGGGGTGGGGGCGGGATGTGGATTTCCAGTGAGATTAGTTTATGATCAGATCTCACCAATGAGGGATATACTTCCGGTGTGGAGCATTTTGTCCCCATGTTTGTGATAATGAGATCTAGTATATTTTCTCCTCTCGTGGGAACAGTGACTAACTGTTCCATGGCATTTGAATTTATGAACTCCAGGAACCGTTGGGCTAGAAAGTTAGGGCTTGAGTAATGTTCCCAGTCTATATTCGGGTAGTTGAAGTCACCCAATATGATGGTGTTTGGAGATACATTTATACCCTCCAGTGTCTTCAGGAAGGCTGTGTGGGGTTCCTGAGTTTGAGAGTTGCACCTACACTGAAGAACTAAATGTCTGCCATGTTTTTTTTTGTTTTATTTTTCTTAGTTACGGAACAGCGTAGACATTCTTAAACAAATACCACCCTCTATAAATGTTCCAGCGCTCAGTCTGATATTATTTGATGACAAAGTGAAATTTCAATATTCTGAGATTGACTTTATAGTCTCAATGTTTAGTAGTTCGAAGTAGTTGTATGATTAAATGATTAAATGAAGTAGATCCATACACACACACGCACACATACATATATATATATATATATATATATATATATATATTTTTTTTTTTTTTTTTTTTTATAGCTATATACATACATACATACATACATATGTACACAGGTGTATATGCACACACGCAATAGTTTACAAAACATCATGTCTTTGGAGAAAACTTAGATTGTAGATATTGGGAAATATGCAAACCCTGCAGAAGCAGTAACAAGAGGTCAAGTTTGAATCTTGGGCACTGGAGCTGGGAAGTTAAAAATCATTAAACAATGAGCGACATGAAGTCCTTTAGAGCAGCGCTTCCAGTTGAAATGTTGGCACTCATAAGGCTGAGTGCTAAAAAAAAACAAATGAAAATCCAGACGAAGAGAGAATATTGAACATTGCTCTTCTCCTTTAAACTTAAACCCCTGCACTCCCTAATGTGGGGGTAAGCACCCACACACCTTGAACTTATATGTTCCAACTCTCTGATTGCCATACCTTGGAGAAGAGGGTATATTCTCAGAAATCAGATTTAGTATATGTAAGTCTTTTTTGGCCATTTAGTCTCCATATTAATGGGACTTCCTAGAGTGGGTTACTTTTGAGCAAGCTAGAAGCAGCTCTGTCATACCAATAACAGCAAGAAGCAAAGAAAGTTATGTCTCTCTTCTGATATACCAAATAGTTATTCTTTTCCAAATATAAGTAGTTCTGTTTCTCATTTAATATTGGAGGTTTTCCATGTTGCAGCTGGTCTGTGTGGCACCTTTGTTCTGACTACATATTGTTTACATGTCATCTCCAATTATCTGTTACACTTGCACATTAGCATTTTTGTTTTCCCCATCTGCTTATAAACTTGACCAATAACTCACGTTTGCCACCAATTATATATGGTGGTAGGTGGCTAACATCTAGTTTTGGATAGGTAGCCAGAGTGCCTATCAGAACACGTTTGAATGGCCACCCAAAAATGCTGCTAGGAAGCTTTACCTTATAGGAGTTTTAGCTAAGACTTGTCTGCTCATATAGTTGGATGGAACAAAATAGTGTACGAATTGTTCCTGAGTTTGATTGTCACAGCCTTATTTTTATACTGGTTGATTCTCACCAAATTGGTTATAAAATGAGAGCTCCTAAATCATCACAGAAAAAAAAATCCTGTCTAGTGGGTTGTACCTGGTTAACAACAACTAAAATACACATAATTTAGTAAAAAACATTCTTGCCACTCTGTTTTCACTACAACCCTGTGCAAAGACACTGGCATTATCCTGTTTATGCCTCAGGATACTATTTTGTAGCTGTTTTATGTGTATATGATAGTGTGGCATGCAGAATCCGTTATTCTTTTTGGTACCATAACATTTCTTAGAGCCTGCACTGCACCAAGGAGTATTTAAATGAAGAGTTCTGTCTGCCTTCCATGTGCACACAATGCAGTGAATGCTGTGTTGAAAGCTGCTGGCACATGGTCTGTGATGCATTGGAATGCTTGGGTTAGACTCCAGAGTTTCCCAGAAGATGACAAGGCAAAGATTTTAAATGCTTCCTTGGAAAATGATTTCCTTTTTGTGAATTCATTGGCAGAGTTCTTCAAAAGGTTAGAGAAAAAAGAAACAACCTTTTTTTTTTTACCTAGCCCAAGGTATCAGAGAAATTACTGTTCAAGCCCTAGTCCCTTCTTTCAGAAACAACAAAAATCCACTACCCAGCAATACAAGAAAAAATGGCAAGTGGACTCTAAGAAGAAAGGAACCTGCAGAATGAAAATCCATGACTACCTTTGCATTTCATCCCCCCTCCTCCTCTGTCCTCTCCAGACATCTTCCTAACCCTGCAGGCAATCTGTCTCAATCCCTGAATCTCTGGATACAAATAATAAGAGATTCTTAGTTACTGAAAACATTTCAGAGGGGCTACAAATTTCAGTAGGCATCATTTCCCTTGTAATTAGGAATCCATCTTACACCACAGAACCAGAATAATTTGTTCCCCAAAATTCTTAGAGAGATGTTACCTCAAGGTGCAATAGAACTTCTCTCCCTTCCCAACAGGGAAAAGGATTATATTTAAAAATAGGTCTGGGACCCACGAAAGAAGGCACCTGGAGACCAGTCTTAGATTTATCAATTGTAAATACTTTCATTATTCCAAAGTTCAACATTTTAGCTTTGCAATTCTTTTTCCTTCGTCTTCCACACAACATTAACTTGGTCACTGCAGACCTTAAAGATACAGATCACAATATCCCCAGTCACAAAGATCACAAGTCTTATTTAAGTTTCTTCGCACTTTTGGTTTACATATTTGCCATGTGATCAGTCTACAGCGCCAAGGGAATTCACAAAATGCCTACCTCCAGTCATTGCTGTCTGCAGACATCAGGGAATTCACATTTACCTTTACCTGGATGATTGCCTCATTTTAGCAGATTCCACACAAGAAGCCCTAGCATTCCTTCATTTTTCTATGAATCATTTCCACAGACTTAAGTTCCACGTAAAACCTGGAAAGATCTTCCCTGGTCCTGCCTCATAGGTTAAACTTCTAGACACCTCCTTGATGGTAGCTTACCTCCCTGCAAAGAAACTGCCCTTCTTTGTTTGTTTGTCTTTCGGCTTTTCCCAGTTAGGGGTCACCACAGCGGAACTCCGGTCCGCTAATGATTGGCAGTAGATTTTTACGTGCTGGCTTGCCGGACCTAACGTGCAACCTTCAACGAAGGAATGCCCATTTACGCATATCGCCACACAGAAGACGCTTTAACTGAGAATCGAACGGGCAACGTCTAACTGTGAGGCGACAACGCTACCACAGCACCACTACCGCAGTAAAGAAGCTGCCCTTCTACCACCAACTAATCCGAAATCTTGCTCACCAGACTAGTTCTACTGCAAGGAATTTCCTCAGAATTCTAGGTTACATAGCTTTAGCCATCTTCATGGTTCCTTTAGCCAGACTTCTCAAAAGAAAAATTCAGTAGATGTTCATAATATTAATCACTACAGCAGACTTAGTTACATGGGTTATATCCTGCCAAGGATATAACAACAGGCCACCTTCCAAAACTTCAGGGCACCTTTCAAGCACCCAAGCTGTCAGGCAGGTTGAACTAAGCTGACTGAATGACAAGTTTGAGTGCCAAGCCTTTCAGAGCTTTACTGCCGTTGAAGAGTACACTCCTGTATGGCTTTCTATGATCAACAGTTGGCTTGGTGAAGTTCCATTGTTTGTCAGATGTGTTTGCTTTGGGGAGGAAAATTCCATTTTCTAAATAGTGTTGATGTTTTATCACGTTCCTCTTCAGGAAACTTATTTTAAAGCTAGGAGTTTTGTATTTTAATGGACTTTCATTAGACTGTATCGTACTTTTAAATGCAGTGCTCTTTCTTCTTGTCAGTTTAAAAGTCATGTAACGTTAATGAAAACCATTTTTCTTTGAATAAATTATGTTTATTTTGCTTTGAGTGAGGCTGGCAAAGTGGTTTAAAGTGCTTCTTACTGTGTTTTTCTGTGAAAAGGTGACTTTTAAAGACTTGCTGCTTGTCTTCCTCAGGAAAGAGGCACCATTTTTGGCTTGACCAAAGACCGAACCATTGGTCCCACACTCAGTCCTTCTTCCAGCCACAAAATGAAAAAGTTAAGCAAACAGACTTTGCCACTACTACAGGCTAATAATCTATTACTACAGGCTAATAATCAGCTTCAGCTGCAGGTGGTTGACTCTACCATGGGCATTTGTTGTACCTCAGACCACTCATCTTTTACCCTGGATCCCTCTGGTGTAGCACCTACAAACCACTGTGGACTGAGGGTCAGCCACATCCTATGAGGCTGTTGAAGTTTTCTCAGTGGGCAAGGTCCTGGGAGAGAAAACAGGGCTTTCCTGTTGTGATAGAATGCTGTGCCTATCCCTGGGGAAGCTACTGCTGCCATTAATAACACTATGGTCTCCATTTTTCTTGTCAAAAACAAACAAAAAACTAAGTATGTGTCTATACCTGCTCAAATTTCCTTAGACAGGGGGAGTTTACTGGGTCTGTCCCAGGGTTTAATTCAGGCTGTTGAGCCTTCTTGTAAAGTAGTTTATGATAAAAGAAGGAGAGATACCTCTTTTCCTGAAGAGATTCAAGATTCTGAATTGGAACTGGAAGATGAAGGCACAGGCAGTTTTTTCCCAGAGGAGAGCTAAATTTATGGTTCTTCCTGTGGGGTTGCCTTTTTCTGAGACTATTGCTAGAATGTGCTTTTGTTTTCAGTGGGAGAACACTGAGGTTTCTCAGTCCTACAGAAAATACCATGAGTTGCTACAGAAGAAACTTCCAGACCCTACACCCATTCCTCCTGTTCTGTCTGCTTGAGAGGATGTGTGTGTTACTGCCTACAGTTTTCCTGATTGTAAGCCAGCTACCCCTAAAAAGGCAGATAAGATGTATAAGGCTCCTCAGTCTTTTAAATTTTTATACACTATTCCCAAACCTGACCAACCAGCTATAGCCTTAGTTGACTCCTCTGCTGCTAAGCACATAGTTAATTTCAATCCTACTCTTTCTGATAAAGATGGGAAAAGTATAGATAAATATGGAGAAAAAATGTATACTTCTGCAACTTTGATTTTCAGAATTTTGAATTGTCAGAGTCATGTGTTAAAAGTTTGTTCTGAATAATTTTGAAAGTATGAACATTTTTTTTCTGCAGTTTTTTCCTTTGAGGTAAAAATCTTCTTTAAATAGTTTAGGTTCTTCTATTGCACAGGTCAGTCCTCACTGTTTACATAGTGTGTATGACTGTTGATAATTCTTCCAGGGCTGTGATCACTGGTACTATTTCTTTCTTAACCACTGGTACTGTTTTGAGGAGGTTTGCATGACTTCAATCGCTGAACCTCCCATATGATGTTAAAAATGAGATTTTAAATTCCGCTTTGGACAGAGTTTTAGTTTTGAGCTTCTCAGACTTGATCAGAAAGTATGAAGAAAGGGGTACATTGATCCAGAGAATCTTATAACTTTTTTCAGCCCTCCTTTTCCAAATGTTCTAAGGGATTTCTAACTGCTCATCCAATTTTGGCAAAAAGCAGAATGAACAGTCTTAATAAAATACAGGTAAATAGATGTTTAAGAAGAAATGGCAAGAGGGTTTCAAAATCAAGAGACCTTGTGACCCCCTCCAACCCTGGCTCCTTTTTTCATCCAGAAGGTCTGTATGTCCATTTTTCTCTTTGGCAACAGATAGTTTCAGATAAATGGGTTCTGAAGATCATTCATCAAGGTTACAGATGGCAGTGGGAGAAAATATTTCCTTTGCAGGGATGTCATTCCTCATCCAAAGAACGACAAGCACAGTATCCACCAACAGGTTTAATAAAATCACAAATCTCTGACGTCTCGGCCAAAGCCTTCAAGGAGAATAAAACACTCTGTATCACATACCCATTTATACATTTAAATATAAAATAATTATACAATTAATCAATTACCACATTCATCAATTAGGTAAGTAATGCCTTCCAGTTGAACTCCTCATTGAGCCCAAAAGGAGACATAGTTTTAAATTTTAAAATATACAAAGCTTCTTTGTGTAATAAAATAGTTTTCACATTAATATTATAATATACAGGGACCCTAATTTGTTCTAACACAGTACCTTTTAAACCAACACTGCTTTTGTTATGAAATTGTGCAAAATGTACAGCTACAGGGCTATTAATATTCACATTATTAATGTCCCTAATATGCTCTAAGAGTCTAATTTTAAATGCCCTTTTTGTCTCACCTATATAAAATTTATTACATGGGCAACACAGGGAATATATAACACCTACTGAATTACAACAAAAACAGTTATTGGCACTGAATTTAACATTATTAATAGAGGAAAAATAAGGTACAATATGCTTACAGGCTTTACACCTTCCACAGGGAAAGGTTCCAACTTTGGAAGGTTCAATGTATATTTTAGAAGGGGGCATACTAAACTTAGTTTTAACTAAAAAGTTTTTAATATTTCTTCCCCTACGGTAAGAAAATTTTAAATTAACATTCAACCATTGTTGTACATTCTTAGAAGAACACAAAAACAACCAAAACCGGCTCACTATATCAAGAAACTGTCTAGTAAAACAACCAAAAGTAGTTACAAAATACATATTTTCACTTTGATTATTAATATTATCATATTGTACCACTTTATGATCAAAATCATGAAAATTTTTTGAACCTCTCGGCTTGACCCCCCTAACCAACTTCTTAAAACTTTGATTCAAAATTTCCTTACTGTACCCTCTGTTCATGAAGGAATTCACCAAGGACTTCATTTCTTTATGAAAAGTTTCAGGCTTATTACATAATCTATATATTCGTAGCATTTCCCCATAAGGTAAAGCATTTAAAGTGTGGGGGGGATGCCCACTAGTACCACATAAATATTGATTAACTCCTTCAAATTTCCTATTTAATGAAGTGACATCTAACACCACATCCAAAAATGGAATGATATGTCCAATATTCAAACCATCAAATTTCAACAGATATTTGTTCTCATTGATATCATTAACAAATTCTATAATTTCTTCTTTATTAGCTTCCACTAGGAATATTAAATCATCCACGTACCTATAATATTCAATCACATGTGACTGAAAAAATTCATGTTTGTAAATAACTTCCAGTTCAAATAATCCCATAAAGAGATTAGCATACATGGGGGCAAATGAAGCCCCCCATGGCTGTACCTTGTAACTGCTGGTATAACACATGATTAAATTCAAAAAAATTATGAGTTAAACAAAAATAAATCAATTCAACTATAAATTCTGTGGCAGGAAAGTCACCTAAGAAAAATCTAATGGCCTCTATACCAAACTGATGTTTAATATTGGTGTATAGGCTCTTAACATCAATAGTGACCCATAGCATCCTCTGATTTATTTCTATCCTTTTTATTTTTTCTAAAAAATCAAAAACATCACAAATGTATGAAGGTAATCTACGAACATATGAAGACAAAAAATGATGTAAAAAAATACCTAAATTATGTAAAAAATAATAAGAACCTGAAACTATAGGCCTACCTGGAGGCTTAAATAAAGTTTTATGTATTTTGGGTAGGCAGTAAAATAAAGCCATTTTAGAACCTTCCACCTGAAACTTATTCTTAATTTCTGTTTGACAGAAATAGCCCAATCTCACCCCTTTATTAATAAGTGCCACATATTCTTCAATACATGTCATTCCTCATCCTCTAGCTCAGACTCTTGTTTCCACTGGTTCTTCATCACATGGTGCCCAAAGAGTGATAGAACGAGTTCCTTTTCCCAGGTGGGGAAGGGTTGTTATCAAGGATGTTCTTAGTGCCAAAGAAAGAAAATTCTTGGAGACCAGTTTTGGATCTTTTTTTACCAAACCTATTTGTGATTGTGCCCAAATTCAAAATGTTGTCACATCACAACCTGTTACCTCTTCTTCCTGTCTCAAATTTCCTAGTAATACTTGACTTAAAAGATGCTTATCACATTCCTTTTCATCCAGAATTCAGATGCTTCTAAAGATTTTGTGAGTCTGGATCACATTATTAGTTCTTTACCTTTTTATTTGGTACATAAACAAACTAGGAGGAACAAGGTCCTATCTCCTGTGTAGACTAGCCATGGTTGTGTGGGAACTGGCATTTCAGTACAATCCATCCCTACAGGCAACCTACATTCTGTCAGAGTAGAGCAGAATTGCAGACTCACTGAGCAGATCCAGGATAGGACCTTAAGAATGAATGTTATACTTAATAGTATTTCAGGACATTGTCTGCCTGTGGGGAACTCTCCGGGTAGATTTGTTTGACTCCATTTCAACAGACAATTACATAAGTCCCGTGCTTAGGACCCTCACAAAAAAGCTCTGTAAAACCGTTGCTTTTATTTTATACAGATGGGAATTTCCTTTATGCCGTCTCACTTTTCCTCTAATAACCAGGCTGTTGCTTAAAAAAAAGAAGGACTCTATAAAGATCATCTTGGAAACTTCCTTTTAGTCCAGACATCATTGGTTCTCCCTCCTCATGCACCTGGACAGAAGACGTTTCCATAAAATTCCTCAAAGAGTGGACCTTCTTACACAGGACAGTGAATCTCTTATCTACTCCAGCATTCTGAACCTACACCTGCCTGTATGGGTGATAGTTTTCTGATCCCATTTAAGTACCTTTTTTTTAGAGGATGTTCAACAAGGATTAAAGGAGGCTGCTACTACAAGGTCATATTTAGCCAAATGGAAGAGATTTTTTAGTTCGTGCTACCAGGATCCAACCCAGGCATGGGCTACATTGGTTCTCCAGTACATGTGTGAATTGCTCAAATCAGACCTGCTTTATACTTCTATCAGAGTGTATTTGTTGGCTATTTCTACTTGCCTATTATTGGATCTGATCCTTTCTTCCTTGTTCTATGTCAAGCAGTTCTTGAAAATTGTTTTACATATCAGACTTCCTAAGAAACAGGTGACACCAACTAATTATCTTAATTTTCTAATGGCAAACTTGTCTCTGTCCTTTGGAACCTGCATCTAGTGCTTCCCAAAAACATTTAATTTGGAAGAAAATTTTATTTATTACTTTGACTTTGGCTAGATGAGTGTTGCATCTTTTTTTTTCAAATAACTTTAATAAAATTTATATTTTTTAAGACTTCAGTATCATATTTACAGACTTTGTCAGCCATGTGATGAGTATTTTATAGACAGATAATCTCATTAACACATTGGAAGAGAAAACAGTAATATAGAAACTGTGTACAACAAGTGCTATATGTCTAATATAATTTAATATGCTGAAAATCTGTGTAAGGAAGAAATCTTAAAGCTTATATCCTTCATACCATGTCTATTTCAGAGTTAGTTCGTCTTGTAGTTAATTGAAAACACTAAATTTATTGTAGCATATGATCAAGGAATGTATTCCAGAACTTTAAGTAGTAGGAGTATTTGTTTTGGTTCTTTATTATAACATTGTGAGTTGTTATATATTTGATTGCCATTGTTTAAAAAAAAAAAAAAAAAAAAAAAAAAAAATTTGTGTAAGGAAGAAATCTTAAAGCTTATATCCTTCATACCATGTCTATTTCAGAGTTAGTTCGTCTTGTAGTTAATTGAAAACACTAAATTTATTGTAGCATATGATCAAGGAATGTATTCCAGAACTTTAAGTAGTAGGAGTATTTGTTTTGGTTCTTTATTATAACATTGTGAGTTGTTATATATTTGATTGCCATTGTTTAAAAAGTTTTCATCTGCTTTTACTGTACTTGTGTTTTTACCTACTTCTTTTTACTTTTGCATCATCTTAAAATACTCAATTGTATTTATTACTGCTTGGTGTAACTCATTCTAAGCCTTTTGGTTTAAACACTTGGGCTTCGGACCAGTTAGTTGTTTTGCACTGAGAGGTTTGTGGTCTGCACTGTTGTGGCAGAACAGGTAGCTTACATCCTTCTAGGTTGAGAACTGCTGATTGAGGGCTCAGTGTCTGTTATTCTAAAAGTGTATTAATTCTGGTTTAAGCACTTGGGCTTTCAAGCCAGTTATTTTACATTAAGAGGGTTCGTGGTCTGCACTCTTGTGGGAGGAGAGGCTGGACTCTGCCCTTCTGAGCTGGGAATTTCTGGTTAAAGGCTTATAGTGCATGCATATCTGAACTGTTTCCTGAAGTTGGTGTGCCCCTTGTTTGCTGTGGCATAGACTGGATTCGGGCCTGCTGGATCTAGCTTTGTTTGTGTAACTTGAGCACTAATCCAGACATTCTCTAAAGTATTCAATGGTATTTATTACTGCTTGGTTGTAACTTGATTAAAGTGTAGCTATCATTCAAGTCTTTTGGATTAAGCACTTGGGCTTCAGACCAGTTGTTTTACATTAGGAAGGTTTGTGGCAAGCACTGTGGTGGCAGGACAGGTAGCTTTCATCCTTCTAAGTTGGGAACTGCTGATTGAGAGCCCAGTGTCCAAGTGTATTAGTTCTGGTTTAGGCACTTGGGCTTCAGGCCAGTTATTTTACATTAAGAAGGTTCGTGGACTGCACTCTTGTGGGAGAAGAGGCTGGACTCTGCCCTTCTGAGCTGGGAATTTCTGGTTAAAGGTTTATAGTGCCTGAATATTTGAACTGTATCTTACTGAAATTGGTTCACCTTGTTTGCTCTAGCATAGACTAGATCCAGGCCTACTGAATCTAGCTTTGTTTATATACTTGTTGTTTGTTTGCTTGTTATTTCAACTTCTCAGCGCTTCTGAGGATCACTAGTGCTATCTGCACTGCTTACTGTACTTATTTCCTTGTTTCACTTGAAAGAAAGTTACTGTTTGTCGCTTTTGCATTTAGTTACTTGTATCACATTGCACTCAAGTTACCTGGCACTTGCTCACTAAAAATTAAAAGCACTACACCCTCACTCCCCACTGGCCCTTGTTTTCAATTAAGGATTTCCCAATATTATTCTAGCATGTCCAAAGGTCAGTTGTCAATCTCCTCTCCGGTCCAGCTGGTGAATCTGGGAATCTTGAGGCAATGTTATAACTGCCTCATGTACACAGACAACCCTCTCCTCCTCCCACATAACACAAATACTTAGAGATGCAGCTATTTAGCCAAACTGGAGGCTGAGCTCTCTCAACTCAGGACTGGCAAGACCAGACAGGAGGAGAAGGCAACTACACACACCACAAAACCAGCCTCACATAATGCTACCACTCCACTGAATCAAACACATAAACACACAAAGACATACCGGAGGCTCTGAGTAAAATTTACCTAAACAGCAGAGGCCTCCAAAGCAGACACCCAAACAACTGCTACCTCAAGACACCCCACAAGCAACACATAAACCACAAAAGCAGTGTGCAAAGCAGTCACAGCCCTTAAGGCCAAATACAACACCAAACATACTTGTCATAGGTGACTCCATAGTCAGACACACTGACGCCCCACTCACCAGGCTGAACAAGGAGAGGGTCACAGTAAGCTGCCTATCTGGCGCTAGAATCCGCCACATAACACAAGCACTGGTCACTCCACAGCAAGTACAAATATGACACAGTCATTGTCCATGCTGGTGTGAACCCTGAGACGCACCTCTCCTGGACTGCATGAAAAGAGACATAGAGGAGCTCTCTGATTATGTAGCCCAGGCAGGTATGACCCTAACCCTGAGCAGTATCCTTCCTTCACCAAGAATGATGCCACAATATAGAGACAAGATGATCAGCTTTAACAATTGGCTTAATGTCTGGTGTCATTCAAAGGGGATCCAGTGTCTGTCTGCCTGGGATGACATGCTTGACAAGCCACGCTGTTTCGCAAGGGACGGCTTGCACCTGTCACCCTGGGATTCCGGATATTGGCTAAGGCTCTTGCCACCCCATAGTGCCTTTTTAGGCAAGGCTCAAATTCTAAACCTACCACCCTAGAAAACAAAAATGGGAAGTAATTGAGGGTAATGCTGCTCAATGCCAGAAGTCTAAATCTCAAAATGCACGACTCGAGGCCCTTCTCAGTATGGAGAACATCGATGTCTGTGCTGTAACTGAAACCTGGTTCAAGGCTCCTGAGAGCACCCGGCACTATTAGGTTTTACCTCATATCATGCCCGCCCCAAAACCCGGACCACTCCACAAAAGGAGGTGTATCCATATTCATAAAGGATACTCACACCTCCAGGTTGGTGGCAACGCATGAAGTTCGGAAACCATCCAGGTGCAACTAACAATAGGCAAAACTGCTCTACAAATTGTAGCATGCTACAGGCCACCCTCTCAAACTCAGGAACCCCACACAGCCTTCCTGAAGACACTGGAGGGTATAAATGTATCTCCAAACACCATCATATTGGGTGACTTCAACTACCCGAATATAGACTGGGAACATTACTCAAGCCCTAACTTTCTAGCCCAACGGTTCCTGGAGTTCATAAATTCAAATGCCATGGAACAGCTAGTCACTGTTCCCACCTAGAGGAGAAAATATACTAGATCTCATTGTCACAAACATGGGGACAAAATGCTCCACACCGAAGTATATCCCTCATTGGTGAGATCTGATCATAAACTAATCTCACTGGAAATCCACATCCCGCCCCACCCCAAACAAAAAGACCATAGTGAAGAACTTCTAAAGCAAACTTCACACTACTCAAGACTGGTGTGGTATCCTTCAAGGCCCCTGAGTCAGAGGAAACCACAACCCAAGCTGCGGAAGCCCTTACAAATGCCTTCTATGAACACCTCCAGGACTGCATGGATCAGGCAATCCCAAATAAAACCAAGACTCTTTCCACAAAGGCAAACGTCCAGTCTGGTGGACCCCAGCCATTAACAAACTTTACAATAAGAGGAGAAAGCTATTACATGATAGAACAAAATCCATAAGGGAAGTCACCCTGATCATTATTAGTAAAAAAGCACTCATAAAATCAACTAAGGCCAATTTTGAGAGAAAAATTGCCATGGATTCAAAGGACAATCATAAGGCCTTTTTCAGCTATGTTAGGAACCTGGGTGGAAACTCACTGATATGCTCAGAATTAGTCCAAAATGATACAAAATCACTGAACCCACAGACATTGCCAACATACTGGCAGACAGGTTCAGTGCAAACTTCACCCCTCTCCCCTAAAGGAGAGATAACTATCCCAGCCGAAAGTGTAGCCTCCCGGACATCTCAAATGCGCAGGTGAAAGCTGCTCTCTAAAGCTAAAAACACAGCATCAATGGGACCGGATGGTGTCCCGCTGTGTGTGCTACGAGCTAAATGAGGAATTAAACCTAAGGCAGCTGTTTAATCTCAGCCTTACCACAGGATACGTGCCCAAGGAGCGTGACGGGCAACTGTGGTCCCACTCCACAAAGGTGACCCTGGTAATTACCCCAAGCTTAACAAGTCTAGTCTGCAAAGCTATGGAGAGGATCATAATGGAGCTCATAAACAAAGATATAGGGACTTGCAGACATTGGACCCGACCCAGTTTGGCTTTGTCAAGGGAAGATCATGCCTTTTGAACTTGGTCGACTTCTTCAAATAGTCACCAAGGCCATTGATGAGGGAAAGGCAGTCCATACAGCCTACCTTGACCTTGCACGACACAATACCCCACTCGGTATTGTAGAAAACTTACCAGCTTAAATGTAAACCCATATGTCACAAGATGGGTTGCAAACTGGCTTAAGGACAGAACCCACAGGGTTAGAGTTGCTGGCGCTGTGTCAGACTCCAAGCCGGTCACAAGTGGTGTCCCACAGGGCTCGGTCCTTATTGTTTGGCATCTACTTCTCAGAAGTACAGGCCAACATGGGAGGACTTTGGTTGACAAAGTTTGCAGATGACTGCAAACTGGCCATAGTGGAAAGTGCATCGGACACTGATATCCTTCAGAAGGGACTCACGGAAACAGATAGCTGGTGCCAGAGCCATGGCCTGAAGTTAAACGCCAAAAATGTATAGTCATACCCTTCGGGAAAAACAAGGTAACCCCAAGCTACCATATAGGTGGCAATCCACTAAGCACAGAAGAGGTTATCAGGGACCTGGGGACCCAGGTTGACAGTGGCCTTTCTTTGACACTCACATTGCTAAAGTGGTTAGAAAGACCTTCTACATTGCCCACCTGATCATGAAGGGATTCACATCCAGATCTAGTGAGGTCATTGTTCCCTGTACTCTTCACTTATCAGACCAATGATCGAGTACAATGCCCCATTCGGGATGTATCTCACCCGACATCTGCAGCAATTGGAGAGACCCCAAAAGTTCCTCACCAAAAGGATAAAGGACTCCAAAATCTGTCATATGCTGCCAGATTGAAGAAACTCCAGCTCTATTCAGTGCATACCGCCTGCTCAGAGGTGACATGTGCCTGACATACAAGGCCATGTCCAACCCGAATTAATGGACATGCTCCACCTCAAAAATCCAAATCCACCAAAACCACTAGAGCAAGCGACTTAAACCTTAGCACGGATATAAATAGGACGTGCTGGAGGGATAGATTTATCACTCAGAGACTCCCTATGCTGTGGAATAAAATCCCGGTCCATGTGAGGCAGAGCACCTCGCTGACTCTGTTCAAGAGAAATCTAGACCTGTGGATGGGAGATCGTAGGTTTACCCCGGGAATCATCTCTGGGTCACTGCTGGACAGAGGCACAACAAACTAATGGGCACAGTATTTTTTCATATAAGGGGTATTTGGGCTAGGCTTATAAATGCCTTAGGGCAGATAGCCTAGTATAAACCTATGAACCTATGAACCTATTCCATGACATCTTAGATCTCTCAAGCCAGTTTTGTGTTACATACGATTTCAATAATGAGAACAGGGTAATCAGAACATGTGTTTTTTGCTTGATTAGACTAATGGGGGGTGTTTAAGACTGTGAATTCCCAGGCGACAGTAGACTTCTCGTAACCCATTTCCTTTAGCTTGACTTTTAAAGAACACCACAGTCTATACGAGCATTTAAAACTCCAGAAAATGTGCAATATATCAGCTTTTTGATCATTACAGTGTAAACAATTTGGTGGGGATGTGAAGTAATATTTGCTAAGTACCATGTAAGTTAAGTATGCACTATCGTTTATCATTAGCTGGGTATCTAAAAAAATTTTTTTAAAAGGAGAGGTTTAAGAGATAATTGGGTCAACTGGGTTTTCTGACTGTTTTGAAGTGTTGGTTTTAATTTGGTTTAATAATTAGAATATAGAATAGCAGTTTGGTATTTGACAGATACAATTAATTTATATGTGCTTATATCATTTTTTTTCCTGGACAAAGGTATTCTATAACACCCTGCATAGCTTTATATTGTTGCCAGTAACATTTGAGTCCTTTAGTAGGGCTAAAGTCATTCCTTTTATCTCTCGCAGCATGACCAAATAATTTTAGGAAGGTTCCAAGTGTTTCTCAGTCCATTAATTGAAAGGTTTTTGTACATACAAATATCTAGTAAAATCTTTTCTTTGATTAACAGATACTTGTTTAGGTTAGGGATTGAATTATTTGGTTTATAATTTGGGTTGAGGTGAACTGGTTGCAAAATTTTGAATGGGTTTGTTAAGTTAAGTGATTTGATTATTTTTTGTAACGTTGTTATTTTGTTTTTTACATATTTATTTTCCTTGTTGAGAAAAGGTAAAGCCTTAGGATTATAATTGCAGTTGACTGTATATGACTGTACTAGGCATTAAGCCAGGTCAGGCTCAATTCGGTTTTGGTTGGATTATAATCTGAAATTGATATAATTCTACTAGTGTTTATTATATCATAATAGAGATTAAAGGCCTGGAGGCCCAAACCCCCAACCTTTTTGGGATAAATCAGTTTTTGGTAACTAATGCAAACTGATTTGGGTGCCCTTTAGAATCTGGATAGACTTTTAATAATAGTCTTGAAAAATTTGTTTGGAATTATTATATTAGATAGATTAAATTGAAATAATCTTGGTAGTGTATTCATCTTGATAATTGCCACTTACGACAGCTAAGGACATTTTAATTTATTCCATCTAAGGATGTCTTGTTCAATGGTTGTCCATAGTTCCATTAAATTGTTTTGATAAAACTGACTTAAGTCTCGATAAAAAGTTATATTTCAGCGAATTGTTTATTTTAACCTCAGTTTCTGGAAAGTAGCTGATTAGATTGTAATTAGGATTTAACGAAAAATAGAGGATTTATTCAAATTTAGTTTATAATTAGAACATTTTGAAAATATTTCAATGGAATATAAGATTTTTGGAAGATCAGTATTACGTAAAGTAAAACAAATTTTGGTCGTCGGCAAAGGCAGTTAATGCAAGTTTTTGTCTTGTTCATTACAGGAATATAATGGAACGTCTTTTGTGTTATGAGCAGAAAAAGAGGCTCTTTCTCTCTCTCTGTGTATATATGTGTGTGTGTATGTGTATATATATATATATATATATATATATATATATATATATATATATTATTTAATGTTAAGTTGTCATTCTCGCCTTCATTCTTGCTGGATGGGTTCGGAGCCGATCTTCGGCTCCGACTCGGCCTATATTATAGCTCGAGAGCTATTTTTACCGGCTCGAGGCAGCCCTATATCCCATAATACCATGCGCTAACTCCCGATCTCGTTTGCCGCTTCGCTGCGAAGTTGCTCTTTTACCGGCTCAGGTCAGTAAAGGATTTTTTTAACGAATTTCTAATTTTTTGAGATAGTTATTAGGCTATTTTCCCTACTTTGTTACCTATCGATTTTTTACTTAATAGAGTTTGTTTCGTAAGCCCTACCCATCCCTGTAGTTAACTTTTATAATCAGGCCTACAGGTCTTAGTTTTTCTTTTACTCAACTTTGTGTGTGTGTGTTGTTCTTTTAATCACTCCCCTCATCTCCCCCTTGTGTGTAAGTGAGTGAGTGTGTGTGCTGATTGTGTGACTGTCTTAGGGCAATGTCCAAAGACATTAAGGTCTCGGGATTCAAGAAGTGTGACTCGTGCTGTCAGAAAATGTCTCTGACAGATGGTCACACTTCTTGTGTCTATTGCTTGGGGCCTTTACACCTGCAGGACTCTTGTTCTGTTTGTCACGGATTTAGTTCAAGAGTCCTGCAGGAAAGGCGTAGCAAGCTTATTCTAAGGGGCTTGTTAAAGCCTGATGACTCCCCATCCAAGTCTGGCTCGGGGAAGCCATCAAAAACCGCCAAACCCTCGGCTCCAGCTTCTGAGCCGAGGGCTGGTGTTGTCGAGACGGCTCCGACCTCGGTTCCAGCTGGCTCTGAGGCGAGCAAAGTGGGTTCCGCTTCGAAACCATCATCGGAGCCGACCCCAGCGTGCAAGCGCTCTAGGTCCCCTTCTTTAGAGTCCGTCAGATCGGCTCCGAGGTCCCCCCTTCTATCGGAGCGGAATCATAGGACTCATTCATTGAAGTCTTCCAGGCTCTCCGATCACAACATCGAGAGGGTGGTCAGTAGACTCATAAAGTCCCAGGCTCTGGCCCAAATGCTTCAGAGCCCATCTCACCAGACTGTGGCTCCTTCGATACAGTTATCCATTCCTCCTCCAACTCATCTCTCGAGTTCGGAGCCGGAGTTCGTCGGAACCGTGACCTTGCCCACGTCGGAGCCGATACCCCCTCCTTCGGCTCCGGTGTCGTCGGCTCCGATCTCTTTATTGGTTCCGTCCATGGAGAGGTCCGGGCGCCGGGACTCCATTGTCGGCTCCGAGGGGGTGAGTGGCATCGGACCCTTGTCTGACCCCGCTCTCGCTCTCGGAGCTTCGGCTCTGGTTAGTTCGGCCCCGACATCATTCTCGGAGCCTTCTCTGTCGGTTCCGGGGGCGGTTCCGGCCTCATCGGAGCCGGGGCTACCTTTGGTGTCTGATAGGGGAGCCTTCGAGGTGATGAGGAATGTGCTGGACCCAGTGTCCACTCCAAGGTTAAGTTCTGCGGCTCCTCCCTCTGTAGTGCCTATTACGGTCTCTGGCCACCCTCCTATACCCGACAGCAGAGATCCAAAGCATAAGGTACCCACTTTGGGTGTCTCCTCCTCTTCCGAGGGTTCCCATGAAGTTTCAGGGGAACCCCCTAGGAAAAGAAAGTGCAAGAGGAAGCACATAGACTCCCCCGAGTCTGTCATGTCGGACACCGACTTGGATGAGTCAGAGGGTTCCCCCAGATCCCCCTCTGAGGATGTCTCCTTTTCAGACATCCTGGAGATCCTAAGACAGAGGGGAAATTGGTCCACTCTCAAACCTTCTGAGGACGAGTCAGTTTACCTTGACGCCTTTGGATCTCGCCCTTCCACCTCCTGGGTGTCTCCCCCTTTCGACCCACTAATGGAGGTAGTGGCTAGAAAGGCGTGGGCAGCTCCTGATTCAATGGAACCTACCCCTAGGAGGCCTTCGAAATTTATTTCTGCACCAGATGACAAATCCTTTCTCACCAAAGGTGTTTCAGTTGATGCTATGGTGGTAGCAGCAGCCACTAAGAAGGAATTAGATGATCCTTCTGTACCTGTTCATCCTCCTAACAAAGCGTCCAGGAACATGGACAGGTACGGCAAGCGGACCTTTACTTCAGCGACATTTTCTATGCGATCGCTGAACTATTTATGTCATTTCACCCGCCTTCAAAGAGACTTGCTCACAGAGCTGGGTGAAACGGTACAGGATCCTTCTGCTGTGGGGTTTAAGGACAAAATAAACTCTCAGCTGGCCACCCTGAACTCCAATGTTAACTCCTCCATGCGGCTAATCTCTTATGCAGCCGATGGAGCGAGTAGGGCCACTGGCACAGGCATTGCGTTGAGACACCACGCTTGGATGCAACTCTGTAATTTTGCCGACCCCTTCAAGGCGTCCTTCACCAACACCCCCTTTGACGGTTCAGAATTGTTCGGGCCTCAGGTGAAGAATACCCTCACCAGATGCAAGCAAGATGGTAAGACTCTCTCTGCCGTGGGGGTCCATTTTTCCACGCCTTCTAGACCTTATCCTAAGGGACAGAGGGGTGGAAAGATGTGGTTCCGCAAACCACAGGGAGTTGTGCTTGCCACACATGGTGAATTTCCCCCCTAGAGGCAGAGGGGGGAATAATAACAGATGCCGCCCCAGGGGCAGAGGGGGTCCACAAAACCAGGGTTCCAGGGAATCTTTCCCTGACCAACCCTTTCAGCATCCCTGAGAAACTGCCCGGCTGTCCACCTTCGGAGGCAGTCGGGGGAAGATTATCTCTGTACCCGGAAGCCTGGAAATCCATCACTCAAGACACATGGGTACAGAAGATCATATCCGAGGGTTACAAAATTCCTCTCACTTTCCCTCCGGTACAACCGCCAAAACCCCTACCAGATGTACCATCCGCGCAGAGGGGTCAGGCTCAGCTAGAAATAAAAAAGCTGTTAAACAAAAGAGTCATCCAGGCAGTCCCAGCAGATCAGCTAGGATCCGGAATCTACTCCAGGTTCTTTTTGGCACCAAAAAAGAAAGGAGATTGGAGACCCATTTTGGACCTCAGCAGGTTAAACAATTATATGTTAAAGACAAAATTTCGGATGGTAACACTGCAGTCCATTCTACCCTTTTTGGGCAGAGACAACTGGATGTGCTCGTTAGACCTCCTGGACGCCTACTACCACATAAAAATACACAGGCACTCCAGGAGGTTTCTCCGCTTCCGGCTGGGAGTCAGTGATTTTCATTTCAGGGCCCTGCCCTTTGGTCTCACCACAGCCCCCCGGGTGTTCACCAAATGTTTGGTAGTGGTCACGGCTCACCTGAGACAAAAAGGATTCCAGGTGTTTCCATACTTAGACGACTGGCTCATTTCCGCTACCACCAAACAGGATCTCATAATGGCCAGGGATTATACTATCCATCTTTGCAACAGCCTGGGTATTTCTATAAATTTTGCAAAGTCCTCCTTGTCGCCTTGTCAATGTATAAACTTTATAGGCGCCGTATTAAACACCACAGAAATGTCTGCAACATTACCACCTCAGAGAGTGACAGACATAAGGCGGAATGTTCAGCTCCTGTTTCAGTCCAGCAGAGTCCAAGTCAAGCTAGTATTGAAAATGTTGGGCCTCATGGTGGCAGCGATTCTTCTACTTCCATTAGCCTGCTTCCACATGAGGCTCCTTCAGTGGATGCTGTTTTCTCAGTGGTCCTTTCAGCGGCTGCCAATGACCCACAACATTTTGATAACACCATCTTGCAAGAAACATCTCTCCTGGTGGATGGTTTCCCCTCAGTTTTTTCAGGGCAGACTTTTTGTTCTCCCCCTCCAGTTGTCACTGTCACAACGGATGCCTCCCTGATCGGGTGGGGGGGGCATTATCAGGGCAGGACGGTCCAGGGCACTTGGCAACAGTCAGAATGCCACCTGCACATAAATGTCCTGGAGATGAGGGCGGTGCTTTTGACGTTGCAGGCCCTTAGAGCTCTCTTCCCACGGGGACTATAGCAATTCAAACAGACAATATGTCTGTAGTGTGGTACATAAACAAGCAGGGCAGAACAAAGTCCTACCCTCTCTGTCGAGAAGCACTCAGACTTTGGCAATGGGCGATTTCATCTCAATGGTTTCTGATAGCAACGCGCATCCCCGGGAAGTCCAACATCATAGCAGACAGATTGAGCAGAACTATCCTCATGCCTCACGAGTGGTCTCTAAATCAAGCGGTAGTAGACGAAATTTTTCGGAAGTGGGGCCAGCCTTGCTGCGACCTTTTCGCAACTCCGCAAAACAGCAAGTGCCTTGACTTCTTCACACTTTTCCCTCTACCAGGCCAGCCCCTCAGAGACGCTCTTGTTCACGTTTGACCCTGGGGTCTTCTTTATGCCTTTCCTCCCTTTCCATTCATCCCGCAACTAATTCAGAAAGCAACTGCTTTGAGATCCAAAATTATCTTCATTGCCCCGTTTTGGCTTCGACAAGTTTGGTTCCCGTTCCTGCACAAATACCTACTGGAACAGCCTTGGCATCTGGAACCCCTTCCGGATCTGTTGATCCACCTCACGGGCAAGCTGCATCAGTCTCTACATTCCATCAACCTCACAGCTTGGTTGCTCCACTTCCAGCCATAGCCAGGCTTCCCCTTATTTCTCCTCCTGTTCGTGATAATCATTCTGGCTTCCCATAAGTCCAATGCTAGGAAGACTTATGCGAGTAAATGGAAGCGTTTTTCACACTGGGCACAAACTAGATCCTTAGATCCCTTCCATGCACCCATTCATGCGGTTCTAGACTTCCTGGTGGAGCTTTTTCATTCGGGGTCATCATCTGCCACTATCAGGGTAAAATTAGCGGCCATTGCTAATTTTCATGTTGGACTCTCAGTAGCAAATATTATGTCCCACAAACTCTGTAAAGCCTTTCTCAAGGGCATTTTGTTACTCAGACCTCCAGTTAAAGATCCACCCCCACAATGGGATTTGAATTTAGTTCTAACTTCACTAATTCTACCCCCTTTTGAACTGGCAGCTTCTTGCTCCCTCAAACTTCTTTCTTGGAAAACGCTGTTTTTAGTAGCTATAACATCTGCCAGAAGGGTATCGGAACTTCAAGCCTTGTCTGTCCGTCCTCCCTATTTGGTTTTTCATAAAGATAGGGTAACTCTCAGAACAAACCCTTCCTTTCTACCAAAAGTGTTATCGGAAGCAAATCTAAACCACTCCATTGATTTGCCCGTCTTTTTCCCAGACTATACCAACAGGGCTGAACAAAAATTACATTCGTTAGATGTTCATCGCCAATTACGGTATTACCTAGATAGGACAAAACAATTCAGAAAATCAGACCAGCTCTTCCTCTCTTATGCTGCAGGCAAGAAAGGGCTTCCAGTATCGAAAGTTACTCTTTCCAGATGGCTGACATCTATTATTACCTTGATCTATGAGTTGAGACACAGGCAACTACACTCTAGGCCTAAAGCTCATTCAACCAGGGCACTATCAACTTCAACGGCTTTTCAAGCAAGGTTACCACTAGATGCCATTTGTGCAGCAGCTACATGGGCGTCCAAACATACCTTTATTGCCCATTGCATGCTTGATCTAGCCTCCAGAAATAGAGCTGATTTTGGTTCCACTGTACTCAGGAGTCTGTTCCATTGAGCCACCCAGGACTAAGATGCTAGGGACGCTGTCCCATCTAGCAAGAATGAAGGCAAGAATGACAACTTAACATTAAGAAGTTATGTCTTACCATAACGTTCCATGTTAGTTGTCTTCTTCTCGCCTTCTTTCTTGCGTCCCTCCCTCCTGCCCTCTAGCCTGAATAGACTCGAGGTTCTGAGTCCCTCCATTTCTGGAGATACAATATGTTGCGTCTTTCATGGTATCCTTAGTGTTACTAGCAGGTAATCTGTACTCGTAAAAGAGGATTATAATATTATTATTATTATAATATTACTTTTGATACTATGTCTTAGCTTTCAAACGAGATCTGGGGAGTTAGCACATGGTATTGTGGGATATAGGGCTGCCTCGAGCCGGTAAAAATAGCTCTTGAGCTATAATATAGGCCGAGTCGGAACCGAGGATCGGCTCCGAACCCATCCAGCAAGAAAGAAGGCGAGAAGAAGACAACTAACATGGAACGTTATGGTAAGACATAACTTCTTATTAAATAAGTACGGGGATAGTGGGCAACCTTGTCTTGTTCCATTTATAATTTTTATTGGGGAGGACTGAGATTTATTTATATATAAAGTTGTGTGGGCATTAGCATATAAAACTTCTATTAAATTTATAAAAGCTTATGGTATGTGAAAATACGGAATAATTGAAAAAGAAAGTCTAGGTTAAATCTATCAAAGGCCTTAAAGGCATCAACTGTGAGTGCAAAGATTGCGTTACTACATTGTTTAGTAAGTAAAATCAGTGTATCCACAGTTACTGTTTGATCACAGGTTTGTCTACCTTGAAGGAATCCCGATTGGTTAAGCAATATTATAATTGGTAGCAAGGATTTCAATCTGTTGGCTACTGGTGAAATAAATATTTTGATATCTTTATTTATAAGACAAATTGGTCTGTAATTTAGAGGGTTTTTGGTGTCTGAGTTTGCTTTTGGACTAAGAATTGTTTTAGAGTCGTTAAGGTATTAGTCCATGATACCATTTTCTTTTATATAGTTAAATAGATGTAGCAGGATTTTTGAAATTTTTTGACTAAATGTTTTATAAAATTCTGCAGTATAGCCATCAGGCCCTGGGGATTTGCCTGGTTTAAGATTCTGTATAATGTATAGGATTTCTTGTTGGGTTATTAGCTTGTAAGAATGTCTTGTTGACTTCAGCCGAGGTTTGGAAAGCCTGATTGGTTTAAAAATTTTTCTTTTTTCCTTAATTGAGAATAATAAGCTCTGTTTTCCATATGTCTGGGAATATAGCTTTTTGAAAATTTGGCCAATTTCATCAATTGTGTTATAAATTTTGTTTTGATATGTTATTTCAGTTATTAAAGGGGAAGCTTTGTTACTGTATGTCATTCTCGATAGAAGTTTTGATGGAGTTTGAGTCCATTCAGAATAGCTAGCTAACATTTTCATCTCACTGAATGATAACTATTTGGTATATAACAAATATAGTTCTTTTTGAAGATCATTTACTTTTTTAACTGTTTTTTGGGTTATAGTTTATGTATAGTTCATCCTCTAGTCTGTAGATGTCCTCTTTTAGTTTATTTTCTTTTGAAGTGTACATTTTTTGTTATACGGTGCCTTATTAATAAGTATACCTGCAATTTGTGCTTCTACAGTAGCCCACTGTATGCCCAGCGGAATTTGGGAGCTAGTAGATTTGCATAAAAGCTCATTGAGTACCTCATTAATTTCTTTAATAATATTTTGTTTTTGGAGTAAGGTAGGATTTAAGGCCCAGTTATAACTACCTTTTTTGGTTGTGCATCTGTTAGTCCAGTCTGTAGTGAGCTCTGTAGTGAGGGAAGTTCCAGAATGATCAAAAAATATCTTGTTTTTTTGCAAAAGTTGAGGTTGATTGTTAAAATATATCTGATATGAAGAAAAAATCCAGCCGAACCAAGGTTTTCTGGCTGTGAGAATAAAAAGATGTTATGTGATCCTATCTTGCCTACATTCTGTACTGATGGGTTCGGAGCCGATCCTCGGCTCCGACTCGGCACGCTATACTATAGAACGAAGTCTCTTATTGGCTGAGCTATCCCACATCCCAGGATGCACCACCACTGCTTCCCCAGATCTCGTTTGCCGCTTTACAAGCAAAGACGTGGTCTCGGACTTGGCTGAGCTAAGTGCTTATTTCTTAAGAAATTTCTGTCAGGAATTTTTTGATAATCGACCCAAAAGCTGTTTTAACAGGTATCATTGTTGTGTGACTGAGTTTGAGTTAAATTTTGTGGTAAAATTTATCTTTAATTTGAGGGAAAGGATCCAGTTTAAGTTAGAGGGGCCTTGCCCTCGCGCGTGATTGAAATACTTAGTGTGAGTCTTGTGGTAGTATTATAGTGGTCACGTATCCCATTTTATGTTAGAGGGGTCTTGCCCTAATTCTGATCATCTTTAAGAAAGTTTTGTGACTAAAGTTTCTTTTTTGTGTAGTGATTGTGTGTCAACATGTCTAAAGAGCACAGACCATCTGGGTTCAAAAAATGCTCTAAATGCAGTTACAAAATGTCCATAACGGACGATCACTCTTTATGTGTGTATTGTTTAGGCCCTAAACATCTTCAGGAGTCATGCAGCGTTTGTCACGCTTTTTCCTCCCGGGTCCTCCAAGAGAGGAAAAACAAACTGATTTTAAAAGGGCTTATTACACCTTCTTTTGAGGAGGCTTTATCTTCTTCCTCTTCACCTTCGAAGAAAAAGAAATCGTCGGCTCCGACCAACCCGTCGGAACCGGCCACAAAGAAATCACGGCAGGCTTCTCCTTCGGCTCCACGGACTTCGGAGCTGAAGGCGGAACGGTCTGCCTCGATGCCTCCAGCCTCGACTCCTCTGGCTTTGGAGCCGACGGCTAGAGCTTCGAGAGGCGGGTCACCTTCATCGGCTCCACTGTCTTTGGAGCCGATGAGAGTTGCCCGCTAAGACTCTCCCCCTTCGACGCCGAAGTCCACTTCGGCTCCGAGGGAAATTGCAATGGTTGTGGAGTCTCCCTCGGCACCGATATTTATCGAGACGATTCGGAGCCAGTGGAGAAGTCGACTCGAACCCGTTCGATCTCTTCTCGGTCTTCGAGGATGTCGGATTCGGACATTGACAGGGTACTTCAAAGGCTGTTTCAGTCTCCAGTCTTCCAAAAGTTGGTTTCGGCTCCAGCCCAGTCGGCTCCGGAGCCGATTGCCCACCCTGTTGTCTTGGTTCCTCCTCCAACAGCCTCGGCACCGTTGGAGTCGGTGCTGATGGAGCCGATGGAGGATTTCGGGTCGGCTCCGACCCTTACTCCAACCCTGACCTTCGGGTCGGAGTTCGGTACATGGACCTCCTCGGTTGGCCCCGGGGGTGACGCTTCAGGACCGATGTTTTTGGTTCCGAGCCTCCCTCTCGGTGCGTCGGCTGCGGGAGTGCCGTCTACTGTTGTGGCCTCGGGGGTCGGACCTTCCCAGGACTCTGGGGGGTCCGGCCTTCAGGGCCATGAGGAGTGCTTTGGCCAAATCTTCTTTGGCCACCTCCACCGTCTCACCGGCACCTTCCCTTGGCATGGAGACTAGTTCCTTTGTAGTCCACCTGTCTCAAGACAGCGGAGCCCTGGGGCCTGAGGTCACCCCCATTGGGGGTTCCCCCCTTCCTGAAGGTCCCTCCGAAGCATCTTCGGAGGAACCTCCAAGGAAGAGACAGTGCAAAAGGAAGCACGTCGACTCCCCTGATGAGTCTCTCACCTCGGACACCGACCTCGATGATGTGGAGGGGTCCCCCAAGTCGTCCTCGGATGATGTCTCCTTTGCGGACATTTTGGAAATCCTGAAGCAACGAGGCGACTGGCAGTCCAAACCCCCTTCCGCTGAGGAGTCGGTATTCCTCAAGGCCTTCGGGGCTCAGCCCTCTGCCTCCTGGGTGTCTCCACCCTTCGATGAGCTTCTGGATTTGATCTCTCGAAGGGCGTGGGAGCACCCAGATTCTGTGGAACCGGTGCCAGCTCGCTCTAATAAATTTCTTTCAGCCCCCCCCCCCCGAAAAGGATTTCCTCTCCAAAGGTGTGGCTGTAGATGCCCTGGTGGTGGCATCTGCTACCCAACAAGATGTGGCAGAGGCTTCGACGTCCGTCCATCCTCCTAATAAAGAGTCCAGGAGCATGGATCAGTACGGGAAGCGCACCCTTACTTCAGCAGCCTTTACTTTAAGGTCTCTGAATTATCTGACGCACTTCACCAGACTTCAGAGGAATCTGGTCAAGGAACTTTCAGATACCCACTCTGGTAACCTGCCTGAGCAGTTGGCCCAGACGGTTAGGTCTCAGTTGGCTACTCTATCATCGATATCGAACTCGTCCATGAGGCTCATTTCGTATGCAGCCGAGGGGGCGAGTAGAGCGGCGGGAACAGGTGTTGCTCTACGGAGACAAGCCTGGCTTCGCCTGTGTCATTTTGCGGAAGCCTTCAAGTCTTCCTTTGCCGACGCTCCCTTTGATGGGTCCTCTTTGTTTGGACCCAAGGTAAAGGACACCTTGACTCGCTGTGAACAAGAGGGTAAGACTTTGACTGCCGTAGGGGCATGGTTTTCCACTCCCTTCCGGCCTTATCCCAAGGCTAGAAGAGGGGGGAAAATGTGGTTCCGTAAATCTCAAAAGACTTACTCCTCACAGCAGGGCGAATCCCCTTCTAGAGGCAGAGGAGGGGGAAATTTTTCAGGAAGACGTCGTCCCAGAGGCGGCGGAGGCCCCCGCAACACTGGAGACCGCGAGTCCTTTCGTGGCTCCTCAACCTTCCAGCATCCCTGAAGGATTGCCCGACTGTGCAGCTCCGGAGCCAGTCGGGGTCGTTCAAGCACCTAAAGGCCTGGGAGAATATCACTCAGGACCGATGGGTGCTCGAATCATCACCGGAGGTTACACCATCCTCTTTTCTCAACCCCCCCACCATCCCAAAAAATCCCGGCCCCACCACCCAGTCAACGGGACCTTGCAGCCATCGAAATCTCAAAGCTGCTTCAAAAGGAGTCATCCAACCGGTCCCCGTAGGCCAGACCGGATTAGGGACTTACTCAAGATTCTTTTTGGTGCCAAAAAAGACCGGGGACTTGAGGCCCATTTTGGATCTCAGCAAGCTAAATCGATCAGTCAAGAAGTCCAAGTTCCGGATGGTCACCTTGCAATCCATTCTCCGCTGCTGGAGAAAGGTGTTTGGATGTGCTCCATAGATCTCAAGGACGCCTATTATCACATCCTGATAGATCAGGCGTCCAGGAGACACTTGCGCTTCAGCCTGGGAGACAGTCATTTTCAGTTCTGCACTGCCCTTTGGTCTCACCACAGCCCCCAGGGTGTTCACCAAATGTTTGGCGGTGGTGACTGCTCACCTGAGAAGTCTAGGATTCCAGGTGTTTCCATACCTAGATGACTGGCTCCTAACTGCCACCTCCAGGCGTCTACTCTTACAAAACCTAGCAGCCACTATATCTCTAGGCAACTCCCTAGGAATCACCTTCAATTGGGCAAAGTCTGTGTTGCTGCCATCTCAGCGCATACGGTTTATCGGAGTAGAGATAGACTCAAAGCAAATGCGGGTCTATCTTCCTACAGAGCGGATAGAAACATTACAGTCTCAAGTTCGAGCCTTGCTTCTCAAACGCCGAGCCCCAGCCAGGATGGTCCTACAACTGTTAGGTTCCATGTCGGCCACCGTTCTCCTAGTCCCCTTGGCAAGATTACATATGAGGATTCTCCAGTGGCCCCTGTCAGTCCAGTGGTCTTATCAGGATCTCCCTCTCAGTCACCTCATTCTGATCACAGAGACGTGCAAACAGGACCTTCGTTGGTGGCTTCTTTCCTCCAACCTGGATCAGGGGCGACCCTTCATCCCACCACCTCTAGTGGCCACATTGACTACGGACGCCTCCCAGACAGGGTGGGGGGGACATTACCTGGGCAGGTCAGTCCAGGGCAAGTGGCATTCCGACGAGAGTCTCCTCCACATCAACATACTAGAAATGAGGGCGGTGCTTCTATCTCTGCAAGTGCTACACGATTACCTCCCTCCGGGCGTGATTGCCATTCAGTCCGACAACATGTCAGTAGTCTGGTACCTGAACAAGCAGGGAGGGACCAGATCCTACCCCCTTTGCAGAGAGGCCATGAAAGTATGGGATTGGGTGATTGCAACCAAACGTTTTCTGGTAGCAACACACATTCCTGGGAGATCCAATGTGATAGCCGACAGACTGAGCAGAACTATTCTCTCCCCTCACGAGTGGTCTCTGAACGACAGAGTGGCAACTCAGATTTTCAGAAGATGGGGAACTCCTTGTTGCGACCTTTTCGCAACCCCTCTCAACACGAAATGCCAACAGTTCTTCTCTCTCACCCCAGTTCCGGGGGAGATTCCCAAGGACGCCCTAGTCCAAGCTTGGCCCACCGGCCTGATATACGCCTTTCCACCGGTTCCCCTTCTTCCCAAGGTGATTCAGAAGGCGATTCGCTTGGAGAGCAAAATGATTTTAGTTGCCCCATACTGGCCTCGTCAAGTCTGGTTTCCCTTTCTTCGGAAATATGCACTGGACGGTCCATGGTTCCTGGACCAAGTTCCGGATCTCTTGACCCATCAGTCGGGACAGCTTCATCAGTCCCTCCACTTGTTGAGGTTAACAGCTTGGCTCCTCCTCTTCCGACCATAGTCAGGAACCATGCTTTGGACCCGGAAGTCATACATATCTTGTCCTCGGCCCATAAGACTTCTACTAAGAAAATGTATAACAGCAAATGGAAGAGATTTGCTATTTGGGCCCAACTCCGGGGATTAGATCCCATAACTGTCCCAGTGTCAGAGGTTCTGAAGTTTTTAGCTTCTCTGTTCACTCAAGGTTCTTCGGTCTCTACCATCAAGGTTCAATTGGCAGCTATTTCCAATTTTCATGAGAGCATAGAACCACCTTTGATGAGCAACAAGTTGTGTAAAGCCTTCATGAAAGGTGCTGGGCTGCTTCGGCCCCCGATATCTCATCCCGCTCCACCGTGGGACCTTAATGTTGTGTTAGGTGCTTTGACCTCTTCCCCCTTTGAACCGGCAGCAACTTGTGACTTGAAATTTCTTTCTTGGAAGACTGCTTTCTTAGTTGCAATTACATCAGCCAGAAGAGTTTCGGAACTTCAAGCCCTATGTGTCAAACCACCATACCTGTTTTTTCACAAGGATAGAGTATCCCTCAGACCGAATCCATCCTTTGTTCCTAAGGTTTGTTCTAGATTTTGTCTGCAACAGTCTTTGGAACTTCCAGTTTTCTTCCCAAAGTACTCGAATAGAGCGGAATACATCTTTCACACCTTGGATGTTCACAGACAATTGCGCTTCTATTTGGATAGGACGCACCAAACACGGAAAACAGATCAGTTGTTTGTGTCCTTTTTGGACAATAAATTGGGCAAAGCCGTCACGAAAGTCACTATTGCCAAGTGGATCAGAGACTGTATCAGTCATACTTACTTCATTTCTAATAAAGAGCTTACAACTACAGTGAAAGCTCATTCTACCAGGGCTATGGCTACTTCGGCAGCTTTTCATTCTAAGCTTGCCATTAGTGACATTTGTGCTGCGGCTACGTGGTCTTTCCTCACACCTTCATTTCTCACTACAAATTGGACGTGGCATCTCGGGGGGCGAGCTTCCTTCGGTTCCACAGTTCTCAGGAGTGTTTTCCAGTGAGCCACCCAGGAATCAGGTGCTAGGGACGCTGTCCCATCAGTACAGAATGTAGGCGAGATAGGATCACATAACATCTTTTAGTTATGTACTTACCATAACTTTAGATGTATGGGATCCATCTCGCCTACATTCCTAATAACCCACCCTCCTTCCCCCTGCCTTGGAGATCAGAAGAGACCGGATGGTTCAAGTTTAGCTGTTTCATCTTGAAACACCTGGCAATATTATATCAACAGTCTATGTGTGTGTGCATGTGTGCGGACAAACAAGATCTGGGGAAGCAGTGGTGGTGCATCCTGGGATGTGGGATAGCTCAGCCAATAAGAGACTTTGTTCTATAGTATAGCGTGCCGAGTCGGAGCCGAGGATCGGCTCCGAACCCATCAGTACAGAATGTAGGCGAGATGGATCCCATACATCTAAAGTTATGGTAAGTACATAACTAAAAGTTAATTTCACTGATAGTACATTCCTTTTTTGAACATGAAAAGGGTCAAATAAGATGTAATCTGTTTTTAGGTCAGAGATCACCATTGAACTGTAGGCATTGTACGTTTTGCTCCTACCTGACCTATCTGTCATGGGATCATTTAACTGCATTCCAACCCTCTCTATGATATAGTAGCAGTTGGGCTATAGACTTAATATTTTATAGATTGACATGATTAATTCCTTTAGTTTGATACAGGGCGCATATAAGTTCAGTAACAGAATAGGTTTATCAAAAGATGTAGTCTTAATAATTACATAATACCTTCAATACCTGAGTTTTGTCTCAGAATGACATTTATTAAAGATTTTTTTAATAATAAGTGCCATACCTAAACTATTTGCTATATTGCCTGATTCAGTTTTTGCTTTAATCCATCCTTCCCCATATTGTGGGTCCATTTGCCTCCTATCATATGGGTCTCTTGCACAAATATTATTTCCGCTTTTGATTTAAATCCTAAGTGAAATAAAATTTCTTTTCTTTTTCATTTGTTAACTTGTAACATTCCACGAATCTATTATCTATGTTTAACACTCCTGTTATCAGTATGTGGTTTGACATTACTTTGGTATACCTTCATAGTAGATGCTCCATTTTAAAATGCACGAAATTAAAAAGATTGACAAATAGCACTTAACTGTTCCTGCTAAATTCCTGTGCCTAATCCCCATACAGCCAGGAAGTGAATAACCTAACAATTCATAAAGAAATGTATATGTAACCAGCATAATAATCATGAGACCCTTTATGTTCTTTATGTCTTAACATTTTGTTGTAGTTCCATAATAGTTTTGTTGTTAGAAAGTATAGCTTCTTGTAACTTACTAATTTTAATTTCATTTTCTAATGTTTTAGCTTCTGTTTTTTCTAACCTGTCCACTGTTTGGTTTATTGTCTTATCAAAATTTTGTAGTTGGTCTGCAAATTGTTGACTCGCCATTTGCAGTGGTTCTTAACCCATTTTGAAGTCTTCTATATCAGGGAAATAGTCTGTTTTCAATTTATTTGTACCCTTTGGCTTTCTAGTTGTCTCGTCTTTCTCGGTCGTTTGGAGATAATTTCTTTTTCACATATAATTGCTGATGAAATTTTTGATTTGGTTGTCTGTGTGTCCATAGTTTCTGCTTCATTTGCCATCGTACGTTGCTCTTAAGTAATAGCTTAAGTTTTGTCATTACAGCTCCACAGGCCTTGGTCACAATGAGGTAAGTTGTTTGCTTCTTGCAGGTAAGTAACTGTGATTTTTTGGGAGTATTTCTGCTTAGTGGATGTTTAATCCAGTCTTTATATGAGTTTTGAATCTCCAATAGGCATATTTTGGGTTGGTTTAACTGAAGTATCCCTTGCTGTTTATGGAGCCATGCTAACAATAACATGCTTACAGGTCAACTACCATCTTCCGAGTCATAAGTCCTTACATTTTAACCTGCTGTTTCTGATGTTTCATTAAGGCAGGGTGATCCCAAGAACCAACCTGACCCTACGTACCTAAAGTTGTTTCTGAATTTACGTTAAAATCAATTTATTCACCTCACTGTGTTTTTCCCTGAACCTAAGAACAGGGAAGAGAGAATTCTGTCCACTTTGGAAGAGTAACCATTCGAAATATCGGGAGACACTAGAGTGAGTCCAGAAATACAGAGACTGAATGGCCAAAAGAACAGGCTTGCTATACTAAGTCCAAGATGCCATTTCTCAGAATATTTCCTTTTTTCCGATAAATGGTGATCTTGGAATTGATATATATAACTTTTAGCCCCCCCCCCCCCAAAAGGAAGTTTAAAGGAGAAGAGCAATTTTTGAGATTCATTCTTCTCCTGTGTTTTTTATCTTTTTTCCAGCTTGTCTGCACTTGGCCATTTTGAGTACTGACAATTCAACAGGGAGCCCTTTGGAAGTCCATAGACAACTCAGGTACCACTTGGAAAGGACAAAGGGTTTCAGAATGTAGAACCAACTCTTTATTTCCTTTGAAGGCCAGAAAAGAGGGAACCACTTTCCAGTCAAACTATTTTCAACTGTCTCAGGCTATTCGGCTTTTGTTACTCTTACCATGGAAAAAAGCCCTTTTTAGAAAGTCGATGCTCACCCCATCAGAGCTGTGACTACCAGGGGCATTTTGGAAAGGGGTGGAATCTAGAGCTATTCTGCTGGCAGCATCTTGGTTATCTGTACATGCATTCACTAAGCACTACAAGACTTGATCTTTTTCCAGAGCCAGAACAGGATTTGCTTGATCTGTTCTCCAGGGTCTTCTGGACTCTGGTTCTATTGTCTCCCCATTGGTTTCCTAAGATTTGGCAACTGTCCGACATAGCTTCATATTACTGCAACATTGATGTAATGATGAACATGGTACAGTTGTGTGAATTAACTTAATGTTAATAGTAGGTGTTCAAATAGATCACTGTTGCAGTACTAATACCCTCCCTTAGCTCTATCCCCCTTTTTATTTTTCTGTCTAGTCCTGCATGTTGTGGGGTCCCAGTTACCCTTTTTCTGTCATGACATGACATGACATGACATAACTTGCCTTCATCCTCCTTTTTTGGAGCAAGAAAGCTCTGAAATTTGGCACCATTACATCCTATGTATACCAGCATGGTTACTTGCTTTAGATGATGTATGCTGTACAAGGAAAGCACCCAAAAGCTTTAGTGTTCTGTTCAGATGTCAGATATCCTTGGCAGGATATGTCCCCATTTAGCTTTATGCTACTGGAATAGTGATTTATTTGAACATTTGCTGCTATGAGAAGTTCACTTGCGTAACTATTTTATCAAGAATGACACCTAAATCTGCAACAAAAATAATGAGTTTTTTAAAGGCTACAGTCTATTTCTAGCAACATTCTTATCCTATCATCAGTTCCTTTGGCATATGCAATTTTTAAAATATTCATAGGATGTTTTTATTACGATGGGAAACAGCAAGATGGGCATAACCTCAGGGTCATATCTTTTTCATTCTTTTTCCTAGGACCCTCAGACTGTCTAGTTTTTCACCCCCCCCCACATTGACAGTTAGTTCACCCCTTTGGGCTAAAAGCTGAGCACCGGCAGTGGTGGTCTGTCATCCATGTGAGGTATGTGTTTTTCTGCTTTTGTCCTAGCCTCACCTCCTGGCAGCTATTACGCATGCCTGCACTAGAGGAGGCTTGATAGGAACACAGGAATATAGGAGCAATACTAGGCAAGTGACCATTGAGACCATCTCCCCTTTCATGCACTTAACAGTATTTGCTTCCCAAATCCAGCAGGGCTTTACATGTCAATCCTAGTGTTGATGTTTACCTACCTATCCACTCATCAAGATTAGCATTAAAAGTAGTTGAAGTAGTCCTTTGTTTGACCCATAGTGTTAGGTTCCTGACTCCCAGCCTATAGAAAAAATTGTCTCCCCAGTGAGTCTTTTTTATTTATTGATGTAGATTTAGGTCCCTAGTGTAGATACCTGTAGAGCAACTGATTTTGCAAAAAAAAAAAAAAAAACAGGAGATCAAATAGGATCAATTAGGACTGGGTCTTTCATGGCTCAAAAAATGAAACACAAATCACCTCAGAGCAGCCTGTAGGCTACTGAATATAAGGAGATCTGTACATGCTTCTCTACCAGGATAACTGAATGATTTAAAATAGGCCTTTAGTTTTCATGGAAAAGTACCTATGGGGGCTTTCAAGTTGAACAGTATGTTTTGTTTTATACATATCAAAGGGGGCATTGTATTCAATGATGGGACTGATAAGGAAACAGTACAGTGGCAGGATGACTTCTTTAGATCTTTAAGATATTCTCTTAGAAATTAACTAGGCGAGATAAAAGGATTTCCTGACTAAGACTGAATGAGAAAGAGAATTGTCCATATAAGTACTCAGGTCTGCTAAGACCGTGTTTGTCTGAAGAGGGGAAATATTTATAATATATAATGTGCAGACAACTTTTTTGACGAAATGCAACTGTATTGCACTTTTTTGCATTTAGCTTGAGACCATTTGCACCAGCTGTATGTATGATTCAGTCCTTGCTGGAGCTATTTAGTATTATTTTCTTCCATGCATTTAGGTGCATACATGGTCGCAGATGCACGCCTCCCCTATTGAAGGCTTTTGCACACTTGTGCATACATATTCCTCAAGCTGTATTTTATTTTATTTATTGCATTTGTTTACCGGGATAAGTCCACTGGGCCTAAAAGAGCCCATTTTCAGTGGAGGCCCAGGGAGAAAAGCTCCAACGAGATACAGAAAAAATATAAACATTAATTAGTGCAGAAGCAGAAACAGTGTTACAGATAGTAAATATAGTAACATATACAGAATATATACATAAAAGCAGGAATCTAGTTTGTTTGATTACAGTAATATATACAGAAAATATACATTAAAGCAGAATTCAATGAATTCAATCAGAGTGGTATAAACAGAGATCGGTATTATTGTACCAGTATCAACAAGTGAAGATAAAAATAAATATGGAGAAAATATCATCAGTCATTAGTAGCAAAAGACATAGGAGTTTAGTAATCATATAAGGAGAGTGAAGAGGTTAGGTTATAGAGCAGGAACATAGCCAGGAAGAGTTAAGATGATTTTTCAGTATTTGTTTGAAGGTGGTGGTGCTCCCTGTGTTTCTTATAAAAGGCGGATGCGAGTTCCATAGTTTGGCGACAGTGAAGGAATAGAGGAGTTGACCAGTAGATAAGGTGGGCTTATCTACTTTTAGAAGTAGATGATTTTCAGATCTTAGATGCCTGCTGAAATGGTATTTGGCAAGTAGAGTTGAGAGAGAAGGACAGTCTTTGGGTTTGTAGATTATTTTGTGCACAGTAATTAGTTGGGTGAATGAGAGATGGTGAGGGAGTTCCAGCCATCCTAATTTTTTCAGTGACTTACAGAGGTGGGATGAGAATTTGGCCTTGGTGGCAAATTTTGCTATTCTGTTGTAACACATAGCAAATTTGGATTTTGTAGAACTTTGGATATTAGTGAGGAGAGGGGCACCATAAAGGAGAGAGGCTAATAAAAAGGTAGTTGCAAGGGTTTGTCTAGTAGAGAGGCTAAGAAAGTGTTGGTGCCTGTAGAGCATACCAAGCTTTTGGTGTGTTTTTTTGATGTTATTGTTTATGTGTAGGTCAAAGTTAAGGTTTTCATCTATAATATTGCCTAGTAATTTAGTGTGTGGGACAACTTCTATAGTGGTATTGTCTTGGGCTTGTATAGTGAAGAGTTTTTTTATCAAATGGAGTGGTTTTCCTAGGAGTAAAAATTACTAGTTTAGTTTTTTTTTTGGATTTAGGGCAAGATGATTGTTAAGTATCCAAGATTCAGTAGATGTGAGGGCATTCTGGGTAATTTGCTGGAGTTCAGAGCTGGAATTTGCAGTGCATATTATTCTAGAGTCATCAGCATACTGGATTACTGAGCATTGTGGGAGAGTGGTGTGAAAGTTGTTAATAAAGATGCTAAGAGAGGACCAAGTATGGAGCCTTGGGGTATCCCTGTGGAATTATTGAGGAAGGGAGAGTAAGACTGTTGCCATTTGGTGGATTGCTGCCTATTGGAGAGATAGCTGTTGAACCATTGTAGGGTAGCATTGTATGCTGAACATTTGTTTCAACAGTGGGTGTCAGTAGTACTGGAAATTGGATCATCTCCCTTCCCTCAAGATGGAGAGGCCCTTATTGGCTGTTCACTCTCAATGTTCCCAGAAGGCCCTTCCAATGCCCGGAATACTAACTGATCCTGAGTTTTCTGTGTTGTAGTTAGGGCTTCATCTGTCTATATCAGGGGACCCATGGAGTCATATCTCTGATAACAGTATTTGCTGTCATGTTTATTACGAGTGGCCCATTGACAACACTGGGAACAGCGCAGAAGCACTGCACTGCACTGAATGTGTGAATCATTCAGTGAAGTAACATTTAATTAGCTTTGGATTCTGTAGTGTTGTGAAGACTTAATTTGTTGTCATTTGGAGGTAAAAGTTTGAAATATCTCTTATGATATCTTGTTGAAAATTGTTCAACTGGTAAAAAGTGTTGTTGGTGTCCATTTGTGATGTGCCATGCTTTGCAAAAAGGGTGGTTTAATGTGCCATTTTCCTATTTTGTGGGTATAGTACTATTCTTATTTGGTACATAATGTCACAATTATATTTTCAAAAACAACTTTTTCATAGGCCCCCACTTAGGCAGTTATGGATAATCCTTTTTGACAGCACATCAAATCACTCCCATGCAGATAATGATATACTTTTTGTTTGCGCATGAAATATCAGTTGTATATAGATTTCTTTCTCTAATGCAGGTTTAGTAAATATTGACGCTGCCAGTTACACATGTTAAAATAGCTGCCAAGTTTGCTGCTAGTGTGTCAGTACAGGCAAGTTTCCCTCAAAATGAGGTTGTTGCTTCCAGTAACCGTGTGGAAAACAGCTTCACAAGTTCACAGTATGAAACCTTTAATGAGCTATTATTTGTAATGAGCCTGATGTATGAAGTGTGAAACCTTTAATGAGTTAGTATCTATAATGAGTCTGATATATTAGGTATAGGCAAAAATGATCAGTAGGTGAAAAATACATTTTACTGAATAAAAGGAATTTTTTTTCTTTCTTTTTGTTCCAGGCACTTAATATAGGTGATCAAGCCCACACCATCCATGGCCACCTTAAACACCCACTTATTCTTCCTGGGGGTGCGAGCCAGTCAACTCATTCATTCCCCTTAGAAATAAAAATCAGATGCCGAGAGGGTTAGCATCATACTTTTTGTGTGTGATAGAACTAAATTTTTTTTATGCCTCTGACAACCTTCCCTTTGCCATTGCTGTGCTTTTGCATATTACTGGCTGTTAGGGGAAGCATACATGCTTCCACACATACTAAACTCCCAGTCCTGAGGGACATCACATGTGAAAGACATTCATGTTCCCTATAGTAGCCTCCCAGTAGACTAACTCTAGCTTATATGAAGAGGTATGTTCTTTGCCAGTTATCTGTACCCCCTCTACCCCGACCCAGCCACCTCTACCAATTCCCACACTTCTGGTCAGACCCATACTGTCTCAGCAAAAGTCAGGGCTTTTTCCCTCTTCTACATCAGAGCTGGCCCGAAAATAATTATTTCAGTGCAGAACTGGTCTAATGCCATTTCAGGTTATACAAAGAGAGAGCGTTGTAAATGTGTGCAATTGCAAGATCTTCAAGGATGCAAGTTTCTTTTGCTGCATAATCAAACTTTTATTTGTTGCCTGTGTAATTACCTAGATCTGGAATAACTCTGGGAGCACTTTAAATGTGGTCATGGAAAGGGTATACAATTATTTTAAGTACAGATTTTAAAAGTTATTGTGACTTTTTAATGAAAAAAATGTTGTTTATATTTAGAAAAAAATCTGTATCTTGTGCCATTTTAGATGCACAAATATTATTAGTATGATTAACGTACAGTAAATGGAATTTAATTATAGACTTTATGTTCTTATTGTGGTTGGATGTCGTCTGGAATTGTTGCCAGCAGTGTCACTAATTTGTATTTTTTCTGATAATATACAGATTTTTTTTCATTTTTCAATTTGTTGGTTGGACAGTCTGCAGAAATGTAAGATGCTTACTTTCAAAATATATCACAGTTCTTCAGCATATGTATAGGAAAATCCAAACTTAAAAAACAGGGAAGGGAATGCAGTTAACTAGGTGAGGCATAAATAAAATCAGCTCTTTACTGACTACAAAAGGCAGAAGTGGGAGAGGAGAATGAGATGGGGAGGAGAGTCTAAGGAAAGGTTTAGAAGGACTGACTAATTCAACAGAAAGATGACAGCTAAGGCTGATTGCAGACAAATGTAAAGTATGTAAATTGGGCCACAGCAGTACTGTTGTGAAACATCAGCTGAGCGAGTAGGAACATATTTGTAGATATTGAGAATAACTACACTGGAGTAACAGGAGTATTGTGAAAGGACAGAGGAAGCATTAAGCAAAATGTGATGTATCCTTAGGGTGACAGACTTCAGAGATAAAAAGTTAAGTGATTACTGTCTACAGCTTTAGGAGCCCCAAAGAATAAGAAAAGTGATGTAAGATGCAATCCTGTTAGAAGGAGTCCAGAAAAAGCCATTAGAATGGTGTGTGGGACGGAGGAAAATGGTTTAAGTAGAACAGCTGGCTAGAAGACACAGTTACATAATATATAGGTGCTGCACAACGTCATGTTGGGGAGATGTGGAGTCCACCTGAACAGAAACGATCCAGTGGATGTGGCACAGACAGCAGAGTATAGTAACAAACTACTTCCTTTTTCTGAAAAAAAAACTTCTTTGTGGAGAGGGTTGTGGTCCCATGTCATTTTAGGATCATAGGAGGTTACTAGGCTATTGGCCCTGAGACCCTTATAAGCCTAGCCAAGAGTTTAGCCCATGTTTAGACAGGTCAGCACCCAAAGTCCCTGTCCAGCAGGGACACAGGTAGAATCCCAGGGGTGTATTTTCTGTTTCCTATCCAGTTATCCAGGTTGCGCTTAAAAAGGGATAATGAGGTACTCTGCTTGATGTGGAGAGAGAGTCTATTCCACAGATGGGGAGTCTCTGGGACACATATCTCTCCCTCTAACAAGTCATATTGATATATCACAGACCAGGTTGAGGTCGCGTGTATGGGTTGCTCGAGTGGAGCTTGACTTGCGGATATGCAGCAGTCCCATCAAAGTGGGGTCTGAGATTGCTTTGTATGCCAGACAGGGGTCACCTCTGAGGAGTCTGTATGAAACTGAGTAGAGGGACAGGGCTCTTAGCCTGTCTGTGTAGGGTAAATGTTTGAGGCCCTGGATTCTCCTGGTGAGGAACCTCCAGCTGCTGCATGTGCTTTGTGAAGTACATGCCGAAGGGAGCGTTGTACTCAATAATTGGCTTTATAATGGAAGAATACAGGGATGTTATGACCTCTTTGTCTCTGGATGAGATACCCTTACTTATGAGTGGGCCATGTAGAAAGCTTTCCGTACAACGGAAGCAACATGGTGTTCAAAAGTCAGGTTGCTATTAACCTGGGTGCCCAAATCCCTCACTACTGATTGTGCACTTAGGACATTGTTATTAATGTGGTAACGTGGGGATGTCACTCTCCCCAAAGAGGATGATGATGATGATGCATTTTTTGGCATTCAGCTTGAGGCCATGTTTCTGGCACCAGTTATTTGTTTGTATATCCCGAATAGCAGAGGCCCCAAGACCGATCCCTGGAGTATGCTGCTTGTTACAGGTGTGTACTGCTTGAGGTGGCTTCCCCTATTTTGATTAGGTGGGTTCTGTCAGTGAGCCAGTTTGCTACTCATCTGGTAACGTATGGATTGATGCCTAGTTGAGAGAGTTTATCTACTATGCCCGAGAGAGGAATAGTGTTGAAGTCTTTGGCCAGGTCAAGGTAGGTGGTGTGCACCATCTTCCCCTCGTCCATGGCTTTGGTAACTGTCTCAAAGAAGTCAACCAGATTTAACAGACATGACCTCCCCTTGACAAAGCCAAACTGTGTGGAGTCAAGTGTTTGGAGGTTGCCAATGTCCCTGTTAATGAGGTCCATGATAATCTGTTCCATGGCCTTGCAGATCAGGCTAGTTAGTCTGATGGGTCTATAATTTTCTGGATCAGTGGAGGCTCCACCTTTGTGTAAAGGGACGACAGTGGCTGTCCTCCACTTGGCTGCGACAAAGGTGGTACTCAGGCTTTGGTTGAATAGGGTGCCTAATGGTGTTGCAAGTTCATGCCTGAGTTCATGTAGGATGCAGCCTGGGATGTTATCGGGTCCCCCGGAAGCTGCATTTTTTGCCTTTGAGAGGGCAGTGATAACCTCTTCCTTAGAGATAAGGAGTGGAGGACAGGTACTGGGGATGTCCTGATTTACTGATGGAGGGACAGAAGGGAAAAATTTTCACTGAATCTGTCAGCCAGTAGATTGGCTATATCTACAGCATTTGTGTATGTGGTGTCCTTGACCACCAATTCTGAACAGATCTGGGCACTTCCTTTGAGATTGCGGACATATGTGAAGAAGGTCTTATGATTGTCTCTAGTAGATGTGGCCAATTTGGACTTGAAGTTGGCTTTAGAGGATTTCACTAGTGCTCTTATTTGCTGGTTCAGGCTAAGGAGAGATTGCTTCCAATTGGGCACCTGCTCCTTCTTGTTCCTGGACAACAATTTTTTTCCTTTTGTTGTATAGTTCATTTATTGCAGATGTCCACCAGACAGGTTTACTCTTCCTTGCGGAAGATGATTTTGTCCTGTCAGGTATTCCTGATTCCATGCATCTATATAAATGCTCTTATAGTACTTTGGTGTAGATTTGGACATTGGTGCCAGTTCCTACAGTGGGGGGGCTGTGAAGCTGTGTATACCATCCCTCAGGAGGTTGTAATCAGCTGTTGTAATGACAGATTTATGTTGACTCATCGATGGACAGTTCTGTGAATGCATATTAATTATATCTAAATAGTTAATTACCACTTTCAGATACGGAAACAAAAAATAAGAGATGCAGCTATGTATATGAAGAACAGCACATTACTTCATAATAAAATAACACTTGCTATTATAACTTAGTATTAAACAAGTATCATGAAAATTATAGTAACTTTTTACTTGAGAGTGCTGTTGCCTAAGAATCCTGTCAGATTTTGAGGTGTTTTTATTTTCTAATCATCAGTAACCCATGGTTTGTCCATGCATGTGTATTTATGAAAGGTAGAAACAGCCAGTCTATCTCGATGATCCCCTTCCATTACATTTATAATTTCTAAATGGTCTCTGATGACAGTCCCTTTACTCCACATTTTAATTAATGTTCTCCATTGCCCTGTATGAGATTAAAACTTGCTGTTATTTTATACATAGCTCCAAGTTTACGTACTAGTGGCAGTCCACTTAACATGCCTGCTGCACTTTGAAGTACTGTTTCCTCACATTCCTCTATATCCCTATTGCTTGTCTCATTAGTGTTACTGTAGAGATTCGTAAAGTTTAGACTTTAAGGTCTACAAGTTTCCTTTTTCATTGAATGTTTTTTTTTATCCTCCACACACCTAAACAAAACAAAAATTAAACTTATTTTGAATTTGCAGCATGAATAAAAAAACTGCTAAACAACTGCCTTTCACTGTAAGAGCAGCTTCCTTCAGTCATGTACATTGGTGTTTATTCTGACAGGTCTTTCTCTGCCTCTTTCTCCACATTATACTATCTACGTTGCTAATATTGTAAACTACAGATAAGGTCACCTTATTCTTTTCCATTCTTTCGTCCATATTGGGAGGTACTATAGTAAGGCTGCCAAGTCTTGCTTTTTTTAACTAATCGAAATGCAGGATCTCAGTATTTGCAGTTTAGGTTCAAGCTTGGTAAAGGACAGCAAGTAAATGTGTATGTTTTTGCAGGAGGCAAACCTTCTTGCACCTCTGACAAGAAGGGCTGTGCTGTACACGCTGCTGATTAAATATTTTCACAATGAGGCTGCACGACCTCAGTGCTGAGTGCATGTTTCTATGTATGACCTTTATAAAATCTCTAAGCAGCACTCTTTATTCAGGCCCTCGAAGCACCAGCATAAGCCTGCTAAAACTTCATTTACTTTGTGTGTGTGTGTGTGTGTGTGTGTGTGTGTGTGTGTGTGTGTGTGTGTGTGTGTGTGTGTGTGTGTGTGTCCATGTGGCAGGTGTTGGTACCTGATCCTTTAACTGCAGGAATGAATTTCAAAATTTATGAATCAAATCCCAAAGCCAACATTTATTCACCTAATGCTTAACATGGGCAGATGTAGATCGGCTTGGGGGCATTTGCTACAAAGTATGATTGGCAGCTGTTGTATATTTTCTTTAGGATATGCCTTCCTTTATGAGGCTGCATTTTCTCACGATGTGTGTTTTTTTGTTGTGTGCCTTATCTTTGCACATCCCTAAGATGTGCTTTAGGTGAATTAGAACTACCAAATTACCTGTAGGTGTGTGTGTGTGTATGTGTATAGTGTATGATAAAGTGTGGCTATGTGCTCCAGTAGATTGGTGTCTTATCTAGGATTAGTTTCTCTTCCTTGTGCCCAGTGAATGCCAGGGTAGGCTCTGGCTTCTAAATGGCCTGGACTGGATAAAACAGGTATCAAAAAATGAATGAATGTTCATTCAGATTTAATTAACAGCTGTAGAACCTCCACAAATGAAATGGTGAATCCTTTGCAGAAGAGCTTAGTTGTATCCAAGACAGTAACTGAAATCAGCAGAACTTACATGTGCAGGTGTGTTTGTGCATGCATATGTGTGTGTTTTCGTATATGTGTGCACAGTAAGAAAACTGTGAGTCTGCCTGTGCCCTGGTGCCCAGTGTTACCAGGAAAATAATTTCCTCTTTGGTGATTGCATTAGAAAGTAGATATACACTTCTTCTAGCAACTGCCATTAGTAACAATTTACTATAAAGTGTTCCATGTAACAGTAAAATCATGATGCATTACCAGACACTATTTACTTTTATCTTTTACCACTTCCTCAAAACTGGCCATTTTTGATGCCACAGTTTTGCTTCTGGGAAGTTTCTGAGCTTATATTTAATGGCTGATCTCAAATTTAGGAAGTGTATATATGGAATTTGAAGGTCAGTAGTGGGAATGTCATTTTTTCATTGAGATGACCAAACTACAAGCATTCACAAGAAACATATAAGCAATCTCTGAGTTTAGGTACTTCAATAAACCGACAACAATCTTCAGATTTTTAAAAAAATAACACTCTGACTGACTTGAGTGAATACTACTGACATTTCCAGTAATATATGCCCTTTGCAGTAACCAAACCTTGCTTAATGTCAGGTTCTTTTGCTTGTTATTTGTCTTTGGCTGAGAATTAACAGCAATAACAGTGTTGGATATGATGGTGAAGTTTACTTACTTGGTGGCCCAACATGGACTACAGGATATTGCAAATTCCATGTTCAAACTAATTTAACAGACAGACATACAATACATACTGAACACAGAAATGCCTTCTTGGTTCTGGGCAGTGTGCCTCAGCCCAGAAAGGGTTTGTAAAACATCAGAATGTCTTGGTAAGGGTTCTAGCTGGACTTGAAAATGATAGGATATTATTTTCAAGTGAGTCCAGCATTCCCCTACTGTTCGCTGACTTTAGCCGGTTATTCTTTGATTATTCATTCCTGCACTTTTCAGATTTTTTTATCTTGTGTAGCTGTACTTCATTGTTAGAATTCTGAGTGAGTGCTTCTGGCCCCTCACTTCTTCAGTAATTTCCCTTCTCTTCGACTCACATACATCTAGTGCTCTGCCGTCTTCAGTTAAGTTTCTTGATAAGGTAGCCCTTTTACGAGTGTAACATTAGGTCGAGTTGCTGCAAATTATCTTTTCCAGTCACATCTATATATAGTCTCATTTGAGAATGGTTTATGAATTCATGTGTATGTTAGATGGGCTGCTGTGCTTTCAGTACTTTAATTAAAGAGCAAAAATATCTCAGAACAAATGCACATATGACCTGCCCAGAGGGACCCAGACTGTGCAGAGTTGTATCAATGTAAAACATTTTCAAGCATCCTTAGAATAAAGATATGCAGGATACCCCAAGAACATGAAAATGTTCCAAATTACAGAAGTTTGTTTGTGTCTTTCGGCTTTTTCCTGGTTAGGGGTCGCCACAGCGGAACTCCAGTCCGCTAATGATTGAAAGTTGATTTTTACGTACCGGCTTGCCAGGCCTGACACACAACCTTTCAACGAAGGTACGCCCATTCACGCATATCTCCACGCAGAAGACGCTCTAGCTGAGAATTGAACCGGACAGCGTCTTACTGTGAGGCGACAACGCTACTGCAGCACCACCACCGTGGGTATTCCAAATTACAGAAGTGGTCTCAGTATGAGCACAAATAGAAATGTAAATCATACTGCTGTAGTTTAAATCAGAAATCATATGATATGACCACTTCCAAATTACAGAAGTGGTCATATCATATGATTTCTGATTTAAACTATAGCAGTATGATTTACATTTCTATTTGTGCTCATACTGAGACCACTTCAGCATTTCATGAGTTTATATAGGTTCATAGATAAGTACTAGGTTAGATGCCCTTGTGGGCCATTTTAAGAATAGGCAGTTTCCTTTTTTGTACTCGAAATAAATAACCTATCCCATTTGGTTATAGCTTGGCCATACCCATTCCATTATATAGTTTGATTCTTCTAACTTTCTGACTCATTTTTACTTTTTTAAAGTGGGAAGCGATGGAAAGCAGGTAGCCACCAATGTATATATATATATATATATATATATATATATATATATATATATATATATATATATGAGCTACACTGGGAGTTTTAGTTTTAGCAGTGTAATTTGGGCTGGTTACAGTTTCACTAGCTTGTAATGCCATAAGTATTATACAGTGAAACAGGAATTGATTTTCGATTCCATTAACTCAGTAAAAACTGAGAAAAAGCAATTCCTCATGAGTGCACCTGCTGTGGTGATTTGCAGTAGCACATGCTCTTCTGTTGTGTCAATGACATCCAAAATAAACAGTACAGGAATGTCCCATTGGGACAGTTGACTGATAACAATAATTCATTCATTTACAGGGCAAGAGAGATGGAAAGAAAGAGCGACTTGTGAGAGGGATAGAGAGTGTGACAAAGAGAGAGAGACAGAGAGACAGAGTGGGAGGGTGGGATGGACTGTGTGGGGATGTGGAGGGGGGCTTATCTGCTTGTCTGCTTTTGTCCTTACTGCAACACAGTGAAATGGAATTTGTGGTGAGTATGTTCCACAAGTGCTTGTGTTTGGCACAACATATGGGGGCCTCTGTCTAAGGGAAACAGCAAGAAGGGAAGCTGTCAAAATGGCATGGTTTCCATTTTACTCCTTCAGACTGCATGTGCAAGATCTAAGCTACATTCTTTAACCATTGTCAGGTAGGGTAATGACAAGCAAACTTTTCTAGGCAAATACGTATGTAGTAGACTACATAATAATGCTTATCAAAATATTATTTTCCAGCATATGACCATTTAAAGGAGACTGCTTAGTCTAAGTCTACATTTGTCAGGAAATTTGGTCAGTGTAATTTCTTTGGAGCCTGCATGCCCTCCCCGTGGTTGGGTGGGCGTTCGAAAGACATGCGCAAATGGGTGTGCCTTTGTTGAAGGTTGAACGTCGAACTGGCAGCTCGGCGTTCGCGAAAATCTACTGCCAATCATTAGCGGACCGGAGTTCCGCTGTGGCGACCCCTAACCGGGAAAAGCCGAAAGACAAACAGCAGCAACAACAATTTCTTATGACATTCTTCAGAAGAGACCCATTGACAGATTAAAGATGGTAGAAGATCCCTTTGCTGATGTTGACTGTAGGCATAGAATAGCCGTAATTTATCTGTAATTTCTGCACATCGTTAGTACTGGTTGAATTTTTTTCCTCAACATCTCGTGTTTTGGAATAGGTATTGCTGCATAGCCATTTATACTGGAAGTACACCAACAGTTCTGATTATGCATGTTGCGGAACAGATTAATAATCTTTCAACCTGCCCCTCATTTTGGCCTCAGTTTTCATAGGACCTAAGTAGTCTCTTTACATGGCTGCAACCTTATCTGCAAATACAAAGGAGTTGGAAGCATTGTTAAGTCTAAAATGTGCAGTACTTTGTTTGCAGAAGAAACACATTCAGTCTTACCATCACCGCTCTGTATGGTATTTTGGATTTAAATAATAGTAGCTTGTGCATCTTAAACTGTGACCTACACACCTAGCTTCCTCCAATATTTCTACCTTTGAATGGTGTTTCCTTTAATGGTGAGTAGAGGCACAGAGTTTCATGTGTTTGGAACACATCTTATTAATTTTTGCCAGTTTGGTCACCACTTTTTATGTATTGCATAGTTGTACACCTCACACTAAGGTCATGTTGATGATATTTTCAGAACAGAATAGGTAGGATCTTGAAAAGCCTTGTGAGTGTAGATACACTCAGATTCATCAAATGGAAGACATTATTAGATCTAGACTTTTCTGGCAAGAATCCAGAAAGGCAGACCACAGCAAGGAACATGTACACAACAGGGACCTGTTTCCTAAGTCCTGTAATGTGTAAGCACTGTTGTAACGAGTCTCCAGAGATGTCATATCAGGAGAAGATACATAGTTTCATAGGCTGTTACTAGGTTAAGGACCACTAGGGCCTTAGAAGCATCATGGTATGCTCAAAACATTTGGGTCCTGAGTATGATGGGCATCTGTATGAGGGAGGGGGGTCATGTTAGTAGGGAGGTAACTAAGGATTTGTAGGGGGAATATTAGTTAGGATAATACTTTTTTTATTGGCAATCTCTGCCTATAAGGGACATAGAGGCCAGACTGGGGGTAAATTAGCAATTTCCCATCCAGTTGTCAAGGTTTTGTTTGAACAGAGTCAGGATGAACTCTGTTTTATATGGCTGGGAAAACTTTTCCATAGTGTGGGGATTCTTTGGGACACATATCTATTTCTCCAGCACAATATGTTTATGTCACAAGTAAGGTTTAGATCACTGGATCTAGTGTTTCTGGTGATGTTTGTTTTGTAAATTTGCAGCAGGTATATCAGCGTTGGTCAGAGGAAGCCCTGTAAACCAGGCAATGATCTCCTCTCAGCAGCCTGTAGGAGACTGAGTACAGAGACAGAGCCTTTAGGCAATTGGTGTAGGACAGGATATTCATGCTCTGACTTCTCCTGTTGAGAAACCTTTGTGGGCATTCCAACTGTTGCAAGTGTCTGCATAGATATACGCCAAAGAAGGCATTGCATTCAATGATAATTCTGATAAGGGCCGAGTAGAGTGGTACTATCACTTCTTTGACATGGATGCCATACCCTTAGCTATAAATTGGGCAAAATAGAATGATTTTCTTACTATCTTAGCTGCATGTTGGTCAAAGTCCAGATTGCTGTCTACAAATGCTCCCAGATCCGTTACTTGATTCTTAGGGATGTTTTATCAATGGAGTACTTAATTTGGGTTGACAGTTTCCAAAAGTGCATTATAATGTATTTTTTGGCATTACATTTTGTATAATAGCTCCCATTTTACAGTCATCTGCTAACTTAGTGAGCTAGAAGCCTTGAACATTAGCCTTGACTTCTGAGAAGTAGATACTAAATAGGAGTGGGCTCAGCACAGAGCCCTGGGGTATTCCACTGGTGGCTGATGTCTTGGTGGAGGTGGTCTCTCTGATGCTGATTTCTTAGGTCCTGCCTATGTGCTGGCCGGCAATCCAGTGAGTTATGTAGGGATTTATATCTAGCTCAGAGAGTTTGTCAACAATGCCTGAGTGGGGTATTGTATCAAATACCTTGACTAGGTCAAGATCTGCAGTATGGACTGTTTTACCTTTGTTCATTGCCTTGGTGGCCCTCTCAAAGAAAACTACTAGATTAAGTAGCCATGATCCTCTCTTAACAAAGCCAAAATAGGATGGGTCCAGTGTCTGTAGGTTGCCAGTGGCCTTGTTTATCATTTCCATGTTAATTCATTCCATGGCTTTGCATATTAGACTTGTTCGAGTGATGGGTCTGTAATTCGCTAGACTGATTGATGATCTGCCCTTCTGGAGGGGAATTCACTTGGAATGTAGCCTTTTTCAGGGCTGTAGTTGAAGAGTGACTGAAGTGGTCCTGGTAGGTCATGTTTTAGACTGTTCAAGAAGCAACTGGGTATGTTGTCCTGACCCATGGAGACAGAATACTTGGCTTTAATGAGTGCTGTCAGCACCCGGTACCTGTTAACAGTTGGGGGTAGTATGTTGGAGGGGCTTTCACCTGGTGGAGCTGGGAGGGGGGTTTGGGGGTAAACTTTAAGCTGAATTTATCAGCCAGTAGCTGTGTGTTACCTTTAGGGTTCTGAACATAGCTGAAGAAGGCATTGTGATTCTCCTTAGCATATGGGGCTGTACTGACCTTGTTATTAGCCTTATTAGACTTGATTAGACCTCTTAGTTTCTTGTTTAGTTGTATAAAAGAGCACTTGTCTTTAAAGGAGTTGCTCTTCCTGAATTTGTCCATGAGTTTTCTTCTTTAATTATATACTCGATTTAGGTGAGGATTCCCCCAGTGGGGTTTGTCTTGGGTTTACGCCTGTTAGGTACGGCAACCTCTATGCAGCTATTCGCATTTGTACAGGGTCTCTGTGAATAATTCTGGATAGGTAGCTGTAGTCTCAGGGTTAGGGGGAGCCTAGCATTCTGACAAACTGTCACTTAATAAGATGTCGTTTGCCATAGAATAGTTCCTAAATGTTACTGGTTTAGCTGGGTTTTCCAGGATGCTTTTTACTTCAAAGGAAACAGCTTTGTGATCCGACCTCACTGATGAGGATGTGACCATGTGACACTCTCCCATATTGGGGAGTGCCATATCCAGTTTGTTTGATCCTATGGTTGGAGCGTCAACTATCTGTTCCATGGTGTTGGTGTTAATAAAGTCCAGGAAGCACTGTCCCTGTGAGTTTGAAGCAGTGTAAGTTTCCCCAGTCTGTAGAGGGATACTTAAAGTCAACCATGTTTGCTTGGATGGTGAGTGCCTCTAGTAGGTTTAGGTAAGAGTTGTGAGCCTCTAGTGGCATAGATGGTGACCCGTAGCTAGCCATGATATGGTGAGAGACTTTATCTATGGCGATTTACAAGTGGATGAGCTCCATGTTATCATCCTGTTTAATCAACCTGGATGTATGTTTCCTGTTGACATAGATCGAGACACCTCCATTATTGTCCCCAGTCTGTGCTGTTGTTGGTATAAATGTATGAAAAGCTATGTAGCCTTCCAATGCCAGAGTACTTTCCATGTCTTTAAACCAAGTCGTGGTCATGGCGCAGATATCTACATTCTCCAGAGGAAGGAAGGCTTTAAAGGAGTAGAGTATGTTAAGGTTGCTTGCTTGGAAACATTTTCACTATATGGGTAGTTTTGTCTTTTGGCATTGTCTAATAAATGCTCTAAGGGAGTTGAAAGAGTTTTAGCCAATGTCTAAAAGGTTAGGTGGAACAGGTGCAGCCCTTTCTTGACAAAGTAACGTGGTCTGTTGACCATGTCCTCCTATGCTGGCAGGTATTGGACCACCTGGAGTGACACCAGAAACTAAGTCAGTTATTAAAATCAATAATTTTGTGTTCATAATATGGCATCTGTTTCATCCACCTGAGTCAGTGAATTGGATTCAGGGTGTCTACCATTTAGACTAGACCAATGTGCATGAGAGGAGGCTTAAGAGGTACTTTTGCTTATTTGCTACCTCTTCCTATCAGACGTTGTTTTGGAGGTGGTGTACATTTTATGAGACATCATTATGGCTGTAGATTTGTTTCCACTAATTCACTCAGAGGTTTGCCACCCTAGTTTTATCTAAAATGCCTAAGGTTTCACTTGTTTTACTCCGACAGATTCTTACAGGGGTTCTTACCAAGTATTTTTAATTCCGTTTAACATTATATTGATAATGTAATGCCTCTTTCAGTGAAGACTAGAAACATTTTATAGAGGTCATGAAGAATTTGAATTTCTGGAAAACTTATTGTCATGTGATGAAGCTTTCAGTGATGATTTCCTAAAAATAATAAAAAGCCTGATTCCTTACCTTCTACCCATTTTGTTAAGGTGCAAAGCTTTTGAAAAATGTATTAAAGGTATATAATTTATCTTCACCTCTTAGAGAAGAGTATGACTGTGCAGAGCCCCTTTTCAGCAGAGGGCTAGGGAGGAAAACTACACATTACATACATTTCAATAAGCTGTTTTTCAAAATATACTTTAACACTCAGGATTGTATAACTTAAGTAATATGTTATATTCAGTATATAGTGTTTACAGCATGTTAAGCTCAGACATAACTGTAGAACTTTATATTTGCAGAATGTATAACTCAAACAACAGCAGAACATTTAACACTGTGTGTGTGTGTGTGTGTGCGTGTGTGTGTGTGTGTGTGTGTGTGTGTGCATATATATATATATATATATATATATATATATATATATATAAATATATATTATATATATATATATATATATTGTATATATGTATATTTGTATAGTTGGACAGTGCAGTGGTGCAGCAGTGGCATTGTCGCCTCACAGCAAGAGGTTCTCCAGTTTGATTCTCCGCTGGGGTGCCTTCTGTGCATAGTCTGTGCCCTCCCTGCGTTCGTGTGGGTTTCCTCCAGGTGCTCCGGTTTCCTCCCATGTTACAAAGACATGCGTCTGGATCGTTTTTCTCCAGGCCACTGCTGAAAATTGGCAGACTTTTCTCGGTTAACAAATGTTAAATATATGTATATATATATATATATATATATATATATATATATATATATATATATATATATATATATATATACAGACACACATATATATATGTGTGTGTGTGTGTACGTGTATATGTATATATGTACACACACACACACACACACACACACACGTGCGCGCACTAGTACACATACACAGTAGATAAAGCAAACGCATGTTTCATTCAGCCAGTTAGATTCACTAGAGACTTGTACCCAGGAGATTATTGTTTAGAATTTAATGATATTTGTTTAGTTTAATTGCATGAAGTAGAGAATTAGTAATGGGATAGTACAAGGGGGAGTTAAAGGTATGCTTTTATTGGGATTATAACTTAAACAGGCTAAGATTTTAAAAAAATAAAGGTTCTTGGTAATGTGGCTATTAAGCGTGCAGGACCATTTGCTTGAGAGATATGTCTTCAGAAGTTTTTAAATTGTGGAAAAGATGAGATATTGCTGCTATCTGCTGAGATTAAGTTCCAAAGTATGGACATTCACCATCATGATATTTAGTCTTTTCTGTGAGAACTAGATGTTGGTTTAGTGAACCCAGTTCCTTGGGGAAGAGGGAGGGAGGGTATGAGTTTAATAACTCACTGGTGACATGGCTTCAGCCTTGGGTACAGAGGATGTTGTGGGCAGTCATGATAAGAAACAGCTAATAAATTTGTAGGGCGGAGTTGGTGTAATAGTTAAGGTCTTCATCTACAAATGCAAAGCACGGGGTTTGATTCTGATCTCGGGTTATTGGCTAAGCTTTTAATAGTCTGTAGACTGATAGCCTTGTATTTATCTATAAAGGTATAGTTTAGATAGCTCCAGACAATTAAGGGAGTGAAGTGTCACACAGTGATGTGTTTGGTTAATATGGCTACTTGCAAAGTTTGCAATTTTATTATAAGATTGCTCATATTTAGCTAGCTAAAAGGACTGTAGATTAGTGAAAATTGATGAGACATATAGCAGACTAGGATAGGTCTGAGCTATAGTCTTACATGCAGATTCTGTTAAGAATAGTTTTACGTTATAGAGAACTACTTTCTGTATATTTTTTTTAATTGCAAATGGAATATGATGATCAAATCTTAATCTCTAATCTCTTATTACTCCTAGTACTTTTGTATTTTATATTCACTCAATTCTGTTATTATTGACTGAAAATATAGTTAATTTGCTATTGTTTGATTGTCGGGTTGGAGGCGAAAATACCATTAGTGTAGTTTTAATTTAGGAGAAGTTTAGATTGTTCCTACCAGTTTTCTGTTTTTGCCAAGATTTTTGCAGGTCATCTGGAAGTTGTTTGATTGAAGAGACAGCATATATGGCTGAGTCATCTTCATATTGGATGAGTTTTGTTAAGTGAGAGACTGTATGCATTTTTTTGTAAATGTGTTATAGAATAAATGTTCTAATACTGAACCTTGTGGCACTGCTAATGTTATTTCCTGTGGAGGTGACAGCTCGTACATCCTTCATACACATGTTCAGTGGCAGAGGTAACTTCTAAACCAATTGATTGTATTATTTGTGAGGCCCAGTTCCTTGAGTCTAAGTAATAGCATGGGATGTGAAACTATATCAAATGCCTAGAAATAAGGATGCATTGTTTTTCCTTGATTTTGTCTTTCATTAATATAGTTTACGAAAGTTAGTAATGCTGATGTTCATCGTGTTTCACTGTTGCAGTCATTACACTTGGGTTATCCTGCTGTTAACACTAAAGCAACTTCTGCCCATGCTGGGCAAGAAGGCTTGGCTAGTTACTTTGGACCTCAAGGAGGCATACCTGCATGTCCCAATCAGACAATCTTGCAGAAGATACCTCAGATTCATAGCAGGCTCAATGTATTACCAATTCTCTACACTGCCCTTTGGCTTATCTACTGCTCTCAGGGTCTTCACAAAATGCCTGGCACCAGTAATTGCATTTTGCAGACAAAAAGGAATTCAAATATATCCCTATTTGGACGACTGCCTTATTCAAGCAGAGAGCAAGGACATTCTTCTAAAGCATCTGGCGTTTGTAAAAAGATTACTAATTTGCCTAGGGTACACAGTAAACGAAAATAAATCAAAACTAATGCCCTCTCAAGAGATAATATTCCTGGTTGCAAGCTTAAATACTACTGCCCAGATGGCTTATCTCATGCCAGACAAACAAAGGCAACTGACTCATTATTTTCAAATGGTGGCAACAAAGACCAAGCTCCCTGCAAGAGAAATTCTGCAGGCCCTGGGCTTCATGGCATCCTGCATTCTACTAATTCCATATGCAAAACTGCATATGAGGAAACTACAGTTGTATCTAAAAAGTGTTTGGACTCAGCATTGTCACAGCCTGGAGACAATCATAACTTTAATTCTTGCCTACAACAGGAGTTTCGATGGTGGTCCCAGGCCTGTCACCACAACAAGGGATAGCCTTTCATTTTACCCACAGCCAAGCAGACAATAACAATGGATGCATCGGATTATGCCTGGGGGGCACATATGGCAGGAAAATGTATTCAGGGCACGTGGCCCAAGGAACAAATGCATCTTCACATCAATCAAAAAGAGATGCTAGCTGTACAGAATGCCCTGACAGCTTTCAAGGACCTACTACATCCAGGACAACTATTAATAAAGACGGACAATACCACAGTTATGTGGTACATAACCAAGCAAGGGGGCACACATTACTACCCCCTATGCAGGCAAGCCATGACTTTGTGGAACACAGCACTGACCTATCAAGTACATCTGTAGGCACAATTCCTGCCAGGAACAAAAAATACACTGGCAGATGAACTAAGCAGAAATCTCATGGATCCTCATGAATGGAAGCTAAATCCTTAAGTGTTCAGCATGATAAACGAGGAAATGGGGATGACCAGACATAGATCTTTTTGCCTCCCCGCACAATTACCAAATACAGAAATTCTGCACAAGAACCTATCACTCTCAAGCATGGAAAGTGGATGCTCTATCATTCAGCTGGAAAGGCCTGACAATCTATGCCTTCCCTCCTATGCCTTTTTTTACCAAGGTGCTCCTAAAAGTCAGACGAGAAAGGCCAAAAATTATCCTGATTGCCCCAGACTGGCCACGCCAGCACTGGTACCCAACCCTAAAGAGCTTGTCTCAAGGCCCAGCTTGGCTTCTACCTCAAATTCCTCGTCTTCTGACACAACAAAACAATTAGATTCTGCACAGTCAACTCAGAATCTTAAATCTGGCAGCATGGCAGATAATGTAGCCAGTCTGACTGTACCTCTCTCTAAAGCTGTTATGGATGTCATTTTAGAAGCCAGGAGGCCCAGCACTAGGAAATCTTATGCAGAAAAATGGAAGAGATTCTGTGCTTGGAACCAGGCACAAGGGCTCGAACCACTTGTCCCTAATATACCTCAGATTTTACAATACCTAACTGAGATGCTGGACAAAGGCCTATCTTTCTCATCTATAAAAATTCATGTCTCTGCCATTTCAGCTCATTACAATACGGAACCTCCTATTTTTTCACATCCTGTACTACGACAGTACCTCAGAGGGGCAAAAAATATAAGACGCCCAAGGAGAGCACCAGTACCAACTTGGGATCTCAATTTTGTTTTAGAAAAACTCACACTGCCTCCTTTTGAACCAGCCAGCACAGCTGATCTAAAATACTTATCATGGAAAACTGCTCTGCTCCTAGCAATAACTTCAGCAAGAAGAGTCTCAGAGTTCCAGGCATTAATGGCTGTGGAACCTTTCATAATTTTTCATCAGGACGGGGTTTCTCTTAGGACAAACCCAACATTCATGCCAAAAGTGGTCTCCAATGTGGCCTTAAAACAAACCATTCATTTACTTACTTTCTACCCAAATCCACAGAATAAAGGGGAGAGACTTCTGCACGCTTTGGATATACACAGACAGCTACGATTTTACTTGGACAAAACAAAAGCTTTCAGAAAAACTGAGCAACTGTTTGTAGCCTATGCTGCAGGATCACAAGGAAAGCCTATTACAAAGCAGACAATCTCAAAATGGATAGGACACTGCATCCGCTTCTGTTATGCACAACATGGCAAATCAGTGCCTAAGGGCATTAGGTCTCATTCTACCAGAGCAGCAGCCACTTCAGCAGCATTTCTCAGAGGAGTACCAACCAAAGACATTTTAGAAGCTGCAACCTGGAGCTCAGTGCACACTTTCACCAAGCACTACCACTTACCTCTCTACTCTAAATCCAGAGCAGGCTTTGCCACTGCAGTTCTGCAGGGCCTGGTAGCCTCTCCAAATCCAATTTAGACCCAGCTGCGCAACCTCAGCTTTGGGAATCTACCCAAGTGTAATGACTGCAACAGTGAAACACGATGAACATAGTACAGTTGTGTACCTACCATAAATGTAGATGTTTGAGTGTATTCACTGATGTCCTTCAAGAATGCAACTGCAGTCATAACATATGGGTTGTCCTGCCTCAGGCAGCCCTCGTTCGGCCGGATTCCAAAGTCTGGGTCCGACGTCGGCTGATGTCGCATTCTTCTCCGATGTCAGAGCGGCAGGAGTACATAAGCATCAGCCGACGCCATCTTCTTCAGTCTTTCTTGCCGCGCGGTGCCCGAAGCAGAAGCAGTTCGCAAGTGCCGGTCGGTCAGCTCCTGTATTCTTCGATCCGAAGTCATCAAAAAAGCTAAGTACCCCGTTGGGGACATTTTCTTGCCTCAGCCGATGTCAGAAATTACTGAAAAAGTTAATAATTGTTTGTCTTGTGGTAAACAAATACCTCATAAGGATTTCCATTCTTACTGCCTTCCTTGCCTTGGCCCAGACCACGACGTCTCGGCCTGCGCTGCCTGTGCTCGCTTCAATAAGCGCACTCTCAGGCGCCGGGCGGAGTTCGCTGAAGACTTTTTCGGCGAAAAATACGATTACAAGATGCCGTCGGAATTACCGACATCGCAGACTCCTAAAAAACGTAAAGACCGGGACCGCCATCCTCGGCCCGCGTCTTCCACTGACACCACGCCAAAACCTACCGCGAGTGCCCCGGTTCCCTCTGAGGCAGTTATTTCACCGCTCCGAACCGAAGACACCGCATTACCGATACCTCCGATACCGGAGACCACACCGACGCCAGTAATTGATTTTCCTCCGGATACTGTAACCGAGGAAATGCCCGAGACCATTGCTGTGGATAAGGTAACTCCTGCACGTGGAGCTGCTAAGCCTCCCATGTCCATGTCTATCAAGGCCTACACACGTGCTAAGGCAGCCAGCAAGACTAAGCACCTTACTGCAAAAGCCTTTCCTCAGCCTACTCCTGAGACACAAATCATGACTATGGCAGCAGACTTAATCTCCATGATCAGAGGGTCCCAGGCCCATCCTGAGAGAGGATCCCAGCCTCCTCCTGATAAGAGGCCCAGGGTTGAGCCCACTGACCCTCTCCCTTCAGATGAAGATTCTGAAGCCTCTGGCCATTCCGATAGCCAGGAAGAGCCTTTCCAGACCTACGAGGACTCAGATGCAGAGGACTCCATCCCCTCGGCCTCCCCTCCTGAGGATATTTCTTTTGGGGAAGTTCTGCATTCCATGAGGGAACATTTCTAGTGGCAAGGCCAGGAATTTTCTGATTCCAGAAAGCACCTTCGTACTTTCCTTAAAAAGCCCCAGCACAGGCCCTTAGCTATCCCTCCTGTGCTTGATGTTTTGGATGATTTATACTCTGACTCCAGTGTTACCCCTGATAGTCTCCCTCCTGCTCCTGCCAAGCCGGACAGATACTGTAGAGTTCCTGAAACACATTCTCACTTCTTTAGGGCCCATGCTGTTGATTTAGAAACTATTTCACAGGGGCCGAAAGGGGTTTCAGCTACCACCTCCAAAAATCCTTTGCCTTCCAACAGGGAAGCTAGGTCATTAGAGAGATGGGGGAAGAAGGTTTACACCTCCACTACTTTATCTATGAGAGCTCTCAATTGTCTCTTTCATATGTTTCAATATCAGGATTTCCAGCAAACCAAAGAAGTGACACAGGGGCTTCTCCTGACCCACAGGGACAATCCCAATGACTTTCCTCTACTTCCGCTTACCAAAGAGCAAACAGAAGCTCCCTTGGGCGGAAAATTATCTCTGTTTTCAGACAATTGGCACAGATTGACAAAGGACAAATGGATTTTGGACATTATAGATCAAGGCTACAGGTTCCACTTTCATACCTTACCAAGGAAACAAGACATGCCAAACCTACCACAAAACCAGAGGGCAGAGGCTTTCAAGCAAATTTCCCTGCTAACTCAGATCAATGCAATAGAAAAAGTTCCACAACAAGAACAAGGCCAGGGGTTTTACTCAAGACTGTTCCTTGTTCCAAGAAAAGAAACACAATGGAGACCAATACTGGATTTGTCCACATTAAACACCTTTCTCATAGTACCAAAGTTCAAAATGCTGACCTTACAGCAACTCCTTCCCATGCTGGGCAAGGGGTCTTGGCTGATTACTCTGGACCTCAAGGAGGCATACCTGCATGTCTCTATCAGACACAGTTGCAGAAGATACCTCAGATTTCTTGCAGGGCCAGAGCATTATCAATTCTCAGCATTGCCATTTGGCTTATCTACTGCGCCCAGAGTGTTTGCAAAATGCCTGGCTTCAGTAATTGCTCATTACAGGCACCAGGGGATCCAAATTTACCCGTACCTGGACGACTGCCTCATACAAGCGGATGACAAACTGATTTTGGCAAAAAACTTGGATTATGTCATTCAATTGCTACAAGCTCTGGGATACACAGTCAGCTTCCAAAAGTCAAGACTGCAGCCATCCCAGCAAAGTACTTTCTTAGGAGCCAATCTAGACACAACCTCTCAAATGGCTTACCTGACAGAAGACAAGCAAAAGAAGTTAACTCATTATTTCAAAGGTTTGGCAAAGCTCACCCAGATGACTGCAAGGAGATTCCTACAGGCCCTGGGTTTCATGGCATCATGCATTCTCCTGGTTCCATTAGCAAGACTACACATGAGAAAGCTTCAATGGTACCTAAAAAGTTTATGGTCTCAACACAGCAACAACCTAGAGACAACCATACCGCTTATTCCATGCCTACAAAAGGAATTCCTATGGTGGGCCTCGGTAAGCCAGGCAAACACAGGAATGTCATTCAAAAAACCACAAATAACAGAAACTATGACCACAGACGCCTCAGACCTTGGATGGGGGGCGCACATGGAGGGCAGGTGTATTCAAGGACAATGGTCTCCAAAGGAAACACATCTGCATATCAACCAAAAAGAAATGCTGGCAGTCATGCATGCCATCGAGGCCTTTCGACAACAACTTCAGCAAGGCCACCTGCTAATACGGACAGACAACACCACTGTCATGTGGTACATAAACAAGCAGGGGGGCACCCATTCTTACCCCCTTTGCAGACTGACAATGAATCTTTGGGAAAAATCACTGAGCTTAAACATACAGTTGCAATCCCAGTTTGTTCCAGGCAAAGACAATGAGCTGGCGGACAGCCTAAGCAGGAATTTCCTAGATCCCCACGAATGGAGGTTACATCCAGAAATCTTCATAAGGCTCACCTCGACATGGGACAGGCCAGAAGTAGACCTATTTGCCTCCCACCTCAATCATCAGCTACAAAAGTTCTGTTCAAGGGCATATCATCCACAAGCATGGAAAACAGATGCTCTCTCATTCAACTGGAGCTTACTAAAAATTTATGCATTCCCACCTCTGCCACTGATGACCACAGTACTACTAAAGATCAAAGCAGAGAAGCCAAAAGGGATCCTAATAGCTCCAGACTGGCCAAGACAACACTGGTATCCACTACTACGGAGCATATGCCACAACAAAAAATGGGCCCTTCCCCAATGGCCCCATCTTTTGACTCAAAACAACTTCAAGACAGTACAGCCCAACATTCAGACGCTCCAGCTAACAGCTTGGGAGATTCCATGAATAACCTCAATCTATCTCTCTCCAAGGAAGTTCAGCGAATATTAACAGAAGCCCGCAGACCATCCACCAGAAAGGTTTAGTCAGCAAAATGGAAGAGATTCAGCATTTGGAATACCAGCAAGGCTCATGATGCATCATTATTGAACATCCCACTCATCCTGGAATACTTGGCAGATATGCTACAGAAAGGACTCTCATATTCTTCTATAAAGATACATGCTTCAGCTATTTCAGCTAGATACAACACTGATCTACCTGTGTTCTCACATCCTTTGTTAAGGCAATTTCTTAGAGGAATCAAGAATATCAAGCCACCAAGAAAGGCCCCAGTACCAGCTTGGGACCTCAACTTTGTCCTAGAAAAGCTGACTCTACCACCCTTTGAGCCAGCAGCTTTTGTGGACTTACAATTCCTTTCATGGAAGACAGCTTTCCTGTTGGCAATTACCTCAGCAAGAAGGGTTTCGGAATTACAGGCCCTAATGGCCATACCACCGTTCATTACCTTTCATAGGGACAGGGTCTCCTTACGAACCAACCCTAGCTTTCTGCCAAAAGTGGTGTCTAGGGTTTCTTTGAATCAAGCAATTCACCTGCCTACCTTCTTTCCCAATCCTGAGAACAAAGGGGAAAGACTGTTGCATACCTTGGACATTCACAGACAACTTCGCTACTACCTGGACAGAACCAAGGCCAATAGGAAGTCTGATCAGCTTTTTGTAGCTTACGCCCCTGGAGTACAAGGAAAAGCAGTTTCCAAACAGACTATCTCAAAATGGATTGGACATTGCATCAGATTATGTTATTCCTTCCATGGAAAGAGTGTACCAGCCAATATCAGACCACACTCTACCAGAGCTACAGCCACCTCTACAGCCTTCTTAAGAGGGGTGCCTACAAAAGACATTCTAGAAGCTGCTACATGGAGCTCCGTGCATACATTCTCCAAACACTACAACCTTCCTTTATATTCCAGATCCAGAGCAGGCTTTGCTTCGGCAGTCCTGCAGGGATTGATAGCTACACCATCATTTTCTTAGTGCTTTCCACCTCCCCCAGCTAAGCTATGGTATTCAACCCATATGTTATGACTGCAGTTGTATTCTTGAAGGACATAGTACAGTTTTGTACCTACCATAAATGTAGATGTCCGATAGATATGCAACTGCAGTCGGGTTTTCCCTCCCTCCTTCCCCTCTATTCCTTGGGTCCACTCCTCTCCCTGTTATCCTAGCTGGGGATATCTGTTATGGTGTATCTGTTTATTGCTTATTTATTTGTCTGGAAACCTGTTTTGTCTTCCAAATTGATTACAGCCTTCCTTGGAGGGCACCTGGCATCTGGGACAAGAAACACTGAAGAAGATGGCGTCGGCTGATGCTTATGTACTCCTGCCGCTCTGACGTCGGAGAAGAATGCGACATCAGCCGACGTCGGACCCAGACTTTGGAATCCGGCCGACCGAGGGCTGCCCGGTCGGCCTGCCTGAGGCAGGACACCCCATATGTTATGACTGCAGTTGCATATCTATCGGACATCTACATTTATGGTAGGTACAAAACTGTACTTTGCAGTTCAGGTTACCCACCCACCATCCCCCTTTTCATTGCTGGGACTTTTCTGTACTTCTCAACTCTATACAACCTATGTGGTGTATTTGCTTGTAGATGAAGGAAATGTTTATAGTTATATATGCATGTTTTTAGCATATTTTTGTCTTTCCAGCCTTCCTATCTGGGGGCACCTGACATCTGGGGCAAGAAAAACTGAAGAAAATGGCGTTGGTTGCAACCTTTATACCCCTGGCGCACTGACGTCAGGGAAGAGGCGACAACAACCGACACCGGACCAAGACTTTGGAACTTGGTCCGACTGCGGGTTGCCTGCCAGCAGGATAACCCAAGTGCAATGATTGCAACAGTGAATACACTCGAACATCTACATTTATGGTAGGTACACAACTGTACTTTTCTGTGCTGTGTCTTGGCCTAAATCCATGATTGTTGTGGAAAGTGCAGTAAACTCTCAGTTAACTGGAACTCAAGCAACCGGCACTCTCAAGCAATTAGCAAAAATATATCGAAGAAATACAGTACAATTTTAATGTGTTGCACTTTGTTTTTCCTCTGCAAAAACATACCTTGTGTTTTTAGAGTTTTAGCGTTTTAAAAAGGAAAATTGGAATAAATTCCCTCTGTCCCCCCAACCTGAGAACAAGTCAAACCAAACAAATAGTATAGGATACAGTATTAGTCAGGCCTGTTTTTAATAGTAACTCTCAAGCAACCAGAAACTACAGTTGTCCGGTATCTACCAATCCCCATGGGTGCCGGTTAACTGAGAGATTTCTGTAACTTGTTCTCTGATATATAGTTGATTAAATGTATGCAAACTTTTTTTTTTTTTTTTTTTTTTTAAGTATTTTAGATAGAGGGGACAGGATGGTAATAAGGCCTGTAGTTTGCTATTTCAAATGATTTGCCACTTTTATCTAAGGGGGTAACCTATGATTGTTTCCATATTGTAGAAACTATTCTTTTTTGGAGAGAGTTATTTATAAATATCGATACTTGGTCTGCAGTGGTTTCTGCTTCCTGTTTTAAGATTTGCTATTGGAAGGTTATCAGCTGCAAGAGAGGTTGGTTTAAGTTTTTGAGTAAGTTGTTTATGATGATGATAGTAGGAGTTGTGGTAAATGAGAAGGCAGAACCGTCAGTGCCCATGTCTCTTACCGATGTGTTGTGTGCATTGAATTTATTATGAAAGTTTTCAGTGTTTATGTAGTATAAGTTAAATCTGTTTGCTGTGTTATAGTTTTTGTCATCTGTATAAGCATTACCTGAACCTGCTGTTTCTTTAGTTTTAATGTTAATTTTAAATGTTAAAAGTAGTTTCTCTTCTTTCTCTGGCCTCGTTTATTTTCATGCTAGAGTTATTTAAAATAATAAAGTTGAAATGCTTGTAGATTTTGGTAGTTGAAATACAAATATACAGATTTGTATCATTATCCAAGTTACTGGTATGTATTAAGGAAAATGGAATTAATATGGCGTTCAAATAAGAGCCCAGTGTTTAGTTAAACACCTTATATTTTTATGGACTATTTTCTTTAGACAGTATTTATATTTGGGAGAGTTCAGTGATATGCTAGAATTTGCATCAAAAAATAACCTTGTTCTTAGTAGCATTATCGTTGAGTCCAGATTTAGTAAGCCAGCTTTCAAGATTGGAGAAAGACTTCTTGAGATGGGATTTGTTATAATGAAGATTAGTGGTAGTATAGAATATTTTCTTTTTCATACTTAGATGGTCTGCGATGGAGCACAGAGGGAGATTGTGTTGTTGGCAGAAAATATAAGGAGTGGGAGCTCAAGAACTGAAACTTAGAGTTCCTTCAGGGAACCTCAGGAGGCAATAATTTAATTCATCTCATTGCACTGTTTGTACAATGTGTTCTACAAGCCTGATATCTAGAGAACCAATTTATTGATTTAGGAGAGAGACCATAGTCAGTGAGACTTAAAAAAAAGAAAGCTGTGGTTATTAATGATATTAATGAGTTAAGAAAGATCTAAAATAGTACCAGCAAAGTAGAGTAGGTTGAGATTGCATCTTTAGCTGCTCAGCAAGATCTTAGAGAGTAGTCTCTGCATCTTGCTTGTGTCTAAACCTAACTTGAGAGGAGGAAATGGTGTTACAGGAGGTGACCATGTATATACATTTAATAAGTATGTTTGAAAGCAATTTCAGAAGAGCTGTTGGCCTGAAGATTTTATTTTATGTATGTATGAATGTATTTACTTACTTATTTTTGTTCTTTTTGCTCCAACTTTCTTCCAGTTGTCTGTCCTTTTCTTGGCCATTTGGTCCATTTAGCCCCCATCAACAAGGTCAGCCTTGGTCAAACATGGAAATGCTGCATATCTGCAAATCAAATAGGACAAGAGTCACTTGCTCCAGGATCTCAACCTAGCCTGTGACATTAACAGAAAATGCTGAAGAGAAAGCTATATCTCCCAGAGATTGCCGTTGCTCTGGAATAAACTCCCAGTTTACATGAAGCAGAGTTCCTCAGTGACCCTATTCAAGCACAACCTAGACAATTGTATGGGGGACCGTAAATTCACCCCAGGGGTGGCATCTGTGTCCCTCATGGACAGGGGCAACAGGTGCTGATCATAGACTCGCTGTGTGAATAATGACCATCTAATCAAGGTCATTTAGGGAACACGGGTATAACATGGCTAGGCTTGTAAATGCCCTAGGACCATTAGCCTTGTAACCTCTTATGAACCTGTGAATCTGTGGATGTCAGTTAGGCAGCCATCGAGGGCAGTTTAAGAGTTTTCTTTGTTTTTGCCCTGTAATATTTCTCATGCATAGGTAAGGCAGTGCTGTGGATTGACCATTCTGCATGGCCTTTTATTTCCATGAGGGCATTCCCTTCTTGTAACCCTTCACCCTGCTCTAGGGTACTGCAACTAGTCCTGGTCTCCACCATAGATGATCATGCCCATGTGTGCCCCCCTCCCTTCTGAGACAGGCAAATGGACATCGTCCTTTCATTCCTGTCTCATCCTGACTTAGTTTCTCCAGTGCTGGGACTGCTAATCAAGCTTCATTCACCTGGATCATAGTCGGGGATCCATCCCTCTACATCGTTGAGCCTGGTAGAAGAGTTATCAGCTTAAAGTTGCTGTAGTCAGAAGATGATTACCCTAGGGGAGTACAATAGTGATGACCTTACCCAAAAGTTGAAGAGCATATGTTGTGTGAATGGAATGTTTGATGAGAACAGACATATGGTAAATGGTGACATCTGCTACAGGCCTAAGAAACTCAGGGGAGAGTTAGTCAGCAGCAGGAAAGGAGGGCTTGAGTTTTCTAAATGTTTTCCGTTAAATGTAGTAAGTAGCAGTGCTATATAAATCTGAAAATCAGTGTCTAAAGGGAATCTTATTTGCATGTAAAAGTTAAGCGATAGAGCAGAGTAGAGAGTTTTAAGAAAAATAAAGTTAAACTGCATTGTTGTTTTTGAGGTGAAACTTATCAGGCTCAGGGTAAAGATGTGGTATTTTTTTGGATGAAGAAGCTTTATGATGCTGTGCTAAAATTGCCTGAGGTGATAGTGGACGGATTGTAAGACATGAAAGTAGTTATCTTTTATTAGCTTAGAGCAAGGATTTGACTTTACTAAAGAATTTTGCATTTATAATCAAAGAGCTGCATTTTTTCACACTGAGACAGGGTTTCCAAAAATATCCCATTTAAGCTATTAATGCTCTGATTTCTCGAAAAAAAACACAGTATAATTTTACCCTTCTTGCTATTATGATCAGCCCTCTTCTTCTTTGCTGTTCTGCCCAATTTGTTTCATTGACTTGGCATAGTCACATTGCCTTGTGACCTACCATAGTCACATCACTTTGTAACCTACCATTAACACTGCCCCACACTGGCATACAGTAATGTTAGTAGTGTACATGTGTGCTTGCTGCAGCACATGCACATACTGGACAGTCTGCCAGTATTTGTCCACTTTCTGTAAAGACTAGTGCTGCCTATCAGTACTGGCCAGTTGTAATCCTGTTAGAAACATGACCTTTAAAATGGGATGGATAAGTGGCCATTGTGCTACTTATTCATATTTACCTCAGCCAATTTCTCAGTGATGGGGTAATCTGTTTAAAATCTATGTCTTTTTTAACACCTTTATTGAATTATCATTTAAGACATAGACAAACATACATTTATATAAACAAAAACAAACTTATGTTAACATTTTCATGGTTACAAACATTATACATCTCATATATTCTTTTGTACAATTGTCATCAATCCAACATTCCATAACTTGATCAATTGATGCCTTCCCTTAAACCTCACTCCTCCTCTAAAACATTATTCTGCATGTACTATTCGCACAATTTCCATTTTTCCTATGTAATTTGAGCTGCACTTTTCTAAAGATCCCGCTTCTAGTTCTTTTATCTCTGTTACAATATCCAGTACTTCAAATACAGTTAACAGTCTTTAATGTCAGTTTACGAGTAATTACTTTTTGGTAGCCACCACAAATAAACTTATGGCCTTACTATGTCTAGGCAATTGAGATGCTATACCTAGCTAAAATAATCATTTCCTTAGTAACGCCCATTTGCTCACCCAATATTTCTGGCAAAGTGCTCTGTTTGGAATTTTTAAAGTCTGCCAACTCATTACACACCTAAAACATATGTTCTCAGTTACCTGTTTCTTCCCCATCACACCTCCAGCATTTGGCATTTACCTGAGGAAAAATTCTTTGGAGTCTGCTTGGGTATAAAAATACCTCTGCAAACACTTCCAGGCAAAAATCCTAAATCTTCTAGACTTTGTTGCATATTTGGGAGCCATGCATACAGTGGCGGCTGATGACTTCAAATTAAAGGGTGGGCTGCAGGAGACAGCTGAATGGGTGGGGCCAATGGGAAGGGGTGTGACCAACTAGAAAGAGGTGGAGCTATGCTCAAAACCACAACAACTGGAACTTTAAACATATTGCCCTGGGTGCCAGACCGTCATTACGAGAGTCCAATCAAGACAAAATGAAGTGTAGAAGAAAAAAAATATTTCAATGCATTGGCTGCTTGACAACTTACTTAATATCTAGATGGAAACACAAAGGTTGTGAGGCATAAAAAAATAAATTGCTTTTTAAATACATTACTGGAATGCCAGTCAAAATCAAGTATAAAAAAGCAAGCAGCACTCAGCTCAAACCACGTCTCCTTGCACTACAATTCTAATTCTAATTTATATTCAGCTTTATAAAATTACCAAGTAACATGCTGAAAGTAGCAATCTCTGTGATACCCCCACTTGTAAAAATGTTTCTTATCCAAAAAAGACCTGCTGCCTGACAACAACTATCTACTTGTTTCATGAGGAACACATGATCAGAGTAAAAATGAACAGCGAACAAGAAACAAGCTTAAAGGATTACCGCACTAGTTATGGACCACACATGATAGATTGGCATTCTGTTTAGTTTACGGGTAAAGCCTGTAAAGATAACTGCAAGTCTCCAACAAATGTAATGAGCTTCCGCAAATACTGTAATCCTGTCCTTTATTACAAATACTGTCATATGGATTTCAATACCTAAAGCTTATACATTATCTAGTTATGTAAATATTCTCTGCATGGCAACAATGAAAAGGCTTTCAATGTTGGTAATTCTTTAACAGTATGCTTATTAAAGCTTACTTGCATCTTACAATCTCTGACAAGCTTACCTGATGGTCATTAAAGCATTGCTACTTTAATACAGAGCAACAGGGAACTGCAACAGCATGCATTTTCTGAATAATAAGAAGCATAAATCAACAGTATAAAAATATGACAGAAAAGCAGAACATTCTGCAAAATCAAGGACAGATGAAAAGCCACGGTCGTACTTGTGGTCTACCATGGATGGGAGAATACTCTGCACACTTACACTGCATAACTGCTCCTTGCCTTGCTTGGACACATCCAGAGCCACTACAATGGGGAGTGGGGTGCAACAAGTAGGTCGCAGTTTGAAATGTCTCTGGCTGACGGTGATGGCTCTGACACTCATACCTCTCAACCTCAGAGCAAGAAATCTGGACAAAGCCATACAGAGAAGTGAGACACAAGCCCAAAAATAAAGACAATTTTTAAATATTGCTCTTATAAACTTAGAAAGATACTAGAATAGTAGTAGGTCTTGCATTAGTATAAATTTTTGAAGGTATGAAATCTGAAACTCAAATGTCTGCCATTATTTTCTAACTTCAGTCTTTAATGATTTGCTACTAATTTGCCAGAAAACCACAATTTTATGAAAAAGAGACCAAAAATGTTATGCAAAAATATAAAATTGCCACGCAATACAGCTGGGAACCTGTCAAAGAAGGGACACCTTTTTAAAATTAGTACTGTTAACTTGAGCAGATGACAAAATAAGAGCATCTACATACATTTCTGAAATAAAAGTAATCTCTAACTCTGATCATTACAGTTATTTATAATTGTAAACCCTCCACGTTTTCTTCCAAAATTGCCATTTTGCAGAGGGATTATTAGGGGGAGAGCAACATTGTGAGCCAAAATTGGGGACAGTTGAGAGGTTTGGATAGTCCTAATTCTATAAAGCGATTTATTTGCACATACCTCTCAACCTCTTAATGCAAGAAATCCGGACAATGCCAAATATATTGGGGGAACATACAAACAGTACTTAAAATTGCATAAACTTAAGACAGTTGATAGAATAACAGGTCTTGCTTTAGCATGCATTTTTCTGAAGGTTATGACGTCTGAAACTAAATGTCTGTCATTATTTAGTGACTTCATTCCTAAATAATATGGCAGAAAACCACAAATTTTATGAGGAACAAACCAAAAATAAGAAGCAAAAATCTATTCATGCTGCAAAATTCTGGACAGTTGAGAGGTATAGTTCAGCCGGGGCTTTGCTGTCCTTCTCCCCTCACAAAATCATGGTCGAATGGAGCGTCCCCCCTGCAGCCATTCCAATGTCCCATTCCTTGGTTATTTCACCCCATTTGCCATAAACACTGTAATGTGCATACTGCTTTACTTCTGGGATGATATAGATTTCATTTGAAAGTTTTATTTTATATTTTACAGCATAAACCCTAATAGATATCTGCTAAACAAAGCAATGCAGTCTCACAATGCAAATAGACTTAGCATTAAAACTTCTCTGCCCTTGAAACTCACATTCATTGAAACAGCATTGAAACCCACATTCAAAGAAAATACATTTTGCCAGTGGCAGATTAAGATTAATTTTGGGCTGTTTTCAAATCATAGGCCCCTTGAACACAAAACATACACATGCTCTTTGATACACCTTCCTGACTGTATTCAGTTATATTCCTTGTACAATTCAGTACAGTTGTTAGAGTGCATTTTAAATTTATTGTTTTGACCATTTTTCCAGTAAACAATGGAACAAAATGCATGCACCAATAAAGACAAAACTGCCCAATTCAGAACATTTCCATCATAATAGTCTACTCAAACTTCTACAGTCCACCAGTGTCAGTAAATATGCATGATCTCTGAAGAAGTAAAAGTCATCTAAATAATTCCACATTAAAGAAATCTGTTAACTAATGAAGAGTTTACTGCTAGCAAACAACTTGACATGTCATTGTTTCATCTACAAATAAAGTGCCTGTTGCCCTTGAGGAATAAATTGCCTATGTTGCATTTAAAAAATGATAAGCTAGTAATATCGCAATAGGCAATGGATGGCAAACTGATAACAGGTTCATAGTTACTAGGTATCTTCGCCAAAGAGGACTGCAGCATCCATCCCCTTTACAACAGAGTACAGTATCAGCGATGCATCTACCTACTGTGGGAGTAGAACCCACAGCCTTCTGCATCAAAAGCAAGCACACTACCTGTTGTGCTATTAATAATGCAAGCAGAATGAGCATAAGCAGCACTAAACCTTTGTTCCTCTGCAGCTCTCAGCTCCTTGTAAAATCTACTCGACACTCAGCTGTATCTCTGAACTTTGCAGCACAAGAAATCTGGAAAAAGCCAAAATTTATTCGGGGGGAACAAAAGCCCAAAAACCAGGGACACATTTTAAACATTGCATGTATAATGTTAGAAAGTTGCTAGAATAAAATGCTGTGTTGCCACCATACATTTCACTGCCAAGTATTGAACCCAGGACCCTGTGCAAATCAGTCAGAGCAATATACCATTATGCCAAATCATCTATTTTATGAAAGAAAGGAAGACTGAAACTTAAATGGCTACCATTTAGTGAATTTATTTCTCACCATAGCTGTCAACATCTTAGCACAAAACACCTGAACAAAGCCAATAATGGGGGAATACAGCCCCCAAACATATTCAGTGAGTTCAGTTATCACCATAGCTCTCAACCTTGGCACAAAAAACCTGGACAAAGCCAATAATGGGGAAATACAGTCCAAGAAATATGGACAAATATCCATTGAGGACACCAGATCAAACACACACAAACACAGGGAGGACATGCAGACTCCACACAGAAGGCACCCCAGCCAAGAATCAAACCAAGCAACCTGTAGCTGTCAGGCAACAATGCTACCACTGCACCACTGCACTACTGGTTGTGTTAAGTTACAAAAATACAGAAACAACAGATTTTATGAGGAACAGAACAGAACAAATATGAGGCAAAAATCTGCAAATGTTTTACAAATTGTGGTGGGTAGGGAATTCAGGCTCTTGTCACTTGGGCCCAAGGTACAGGGTTCAAGCCTCTCTACCCACCACCATGTAGCAACTGGGGCATTACACACACACACACACACACACGCACACACACTGCAGATTCTGTCCTCCATAAACACCCTACCTGTCTCTGTCCTCCATAATGACCCGTACACACACGCCCTACCTGCAGATCCTGTCTCTGTCCTCCATCACAGCCTGTAGCGATCCTGTACTCTGCAGCAGCCGGCCTGTAGTGATCCTGTACTCTGCAGCAGCCCAGCTAAGTCCTCCGTAGCGATTCTGCAGCCCGATCACCTGTCTCTGTCCTACATAACGGCCCGCGCATGCTGTTGGGTCTCCCACAAGATGTGAGGAGGCTGGAGCCTCCTACTGTTGGGTCCCCGCAAGAGGTGAGTAGACTGGAACCTCCAGCCTGTGGGCGATGCAGTCCAGTGACCTTCCGGTCGTCACCTCACAGACCTCTGGTCTGGAAGGGCAGAGTTTCCTGCCTTCCCTATCCAGACTGCCTAACAGAGCAGTCTGGAGTTCAGGAATGAGCACGCATGCATGCATGGAGTTCTGGTCTACCTAACACAGCAGTCAGGAACTAAGCACGCATGCACGGAGTGTGAGACTACTCGTGAAATTTGTTTAATTTTATTTTTTATGTTCTACAGTGGGTGGAATTTATTTTCTACAGTGGGGGAAATTTATTTTATTCATTTTACAGGTTGTGGGGCTTTAGTCCTGCAGTCCTATAGCACGAGCCTCCCCTGCATGCATATATCCTCCCATTGTTTTCTTGTGAATTGCATATCTAATCTCTCTTCACAATCTTTTTTAACCTCCTCAGATTGATTCCTATAGTTATTGTGGAGTATTTCATATGCCCTACTAATTATCCCTTACCATCTTCTGTTCTAGATTCAGATAAAAACTTTACCAGTTTTTCTACAAGAACACGTCTTTCACTTAGGAATCTCCTTTCCCTTTCTCTGCCTGTACACTGATATGAATCCCTGATAGGGAAAGCAGTCAGTATCCTGCACTCCAAATGTCTTCTTGGCCTGTTCCCACTCTTTTACCTTTCCTTCTCTTATTTGTTCCAAATACCTTGGTTCTTTTGTCAGTTTTCTCCTGTAAGTTCCAGCCCCCTCTTGCCTGTTCTCTGTACCCCTAATTGAAGTCATATCTATCAGCAGAATCTCCTTTCTCCATTCTCGTGTTGGCTTAGTTCTTAGAATATGTTCTACTAGTTTATGAATATATTATTCTGTATGGCTGTTGTTACTCTCCTTAAGGATCTGCATCCAAAATCCCAGTCTCTCCTTATTTCTTGAGTTCCTCCCTGCTTCATCATCATCCCTTTCTACTTTGAATTATAGCTTTCTGCTTGTATTATGTATATGAGCCTTAACTGTGAAGCTCTACCCCTTCAAATCCTGTAATCCTAAACCACCTTGTTCTGCTGGAAGGATCAACTTATCCCACTTAACCCTTGCCCTCTTCCCCTACTTCAACTCTTTATTAATTATGGTTTATAACTTATCCTCTGGTTGATAAAAATATGCCTGACCTATACATAAAACTAAAGGGAATAAAAACATTTTCACTGCTTGTATCTTAATATCTATAAACAAGAACTTCTAGTTTCTGGCCTGTGTAAAGGTGGATATATCCACATAGTTGGATGTTGTAAAATACAAAAGCTTTAAAATCTGAATTTTTTAGAAAGAATTTTAAAAAGACAAATAATCCCGTAGTTGTGTTGTGAGAGGGTAGTTTCCCAACAGGGCTGACGTTTGGCCATATAAATGTTTCTGAATAAGTTTAGCCTTATGTGTTGTTGTTGTCTTTCGGCTTTTCCCGGTTAGGGGTCGCCACAGCGGAACTCCGGTCCGCTAATGATTGGCAGTAGATTTTCACGAATGCCGAGGTGCCAGCTCGATGTTCAACCTTCAGCGAAGGCACGCCTATTTACGCATGTCTTTCGAACAGCCACCAAACCGCGGGGAGGACATGCAGACTCCATACAGAAGGCACTCCCTGCACTCCAGCTGAGAATCAAACGGGAGAACCTCTTGCTGTGAGGCAACAACGCTACCGATGCACCACTGCGGCATAAATTTAGCCTTATGTGTACTGGCCAAAAAAAAATAGAGAAATACATGTATTTTAATAGTGTCATACTTTAGGATTTCATCATATCTGCCGATAGATTTTTCACAATGCAGTTTCAAGATGAGTAGAATAGGTTAAATCCCTATCCACGTAGCTAAAGTTTTTTTTTTAATTCACTAAGTGAATCACTTCTCCTAATCTCTAGAGGCAATTTATTTCAATACTGCACCATGGACTGAATAATAAATGTTAATCTAGTCAAGGTTCCGTAGTTATGCATTGAGTATGTAAAGCCTGTATTCTGGACTTGTGTTTATTATGTAAACTATCATGCTAAGTTCCTTGTCATGTACAACTTTATAAGCAAAACATAATTTCTCATATAGGTTCCTGTAACTTATTAAAAAAGAAAAAGAACTCTGCAACTTTGAATTCTCTAATAAAAATAATAAAGGTAGAGCTTTCGGATAAAATCCTTCTTCAGTACATAAAGTTCTTTCAGGACCACAGTTTAAATACTAAAACACATAATCACTTGACATCAAGCAGCCAGTAATAAATTAATAATGTAATCACTCGATTATATAACTTAAGAATAACCTCTTACCTCAAACACATTTGTTTACGTTTCAGAACTGGTTTCAAACTGAGCATTTTTGTTAATGCCTGGTAATCGATCCTCTTGTAAACGCAAAATCCATTCATATTCCTTAAGTTCCAACCTGTTATTTAAATCCCCACCCCTAATATTCTTAGCAAGTGTCTTCATTATTCTAAATGCAAAGCAATGCTCATTACCATTATCTTTCTGTTGTTTGGCCAAAGAATTATTTATAACCCTCCTTCTCATTTCTGGTTTATGTCATGTTATTCTTTCTTTTAGTTTTGTTTCTTTGTTGGATTTTGGTTTTACATGTCTCTGCTTCACCATGCTTCTCAATTAGTGCTGAATAACGTACTGAAAAAGGCAGGACAATTCTAGCAGAACTTTGAACTTAAAAGGTGAGAAAATTTTAATTCTTTTTTTTTTTTTAATTTCCGCTAATCAGTTTCTAACAGGAGTAAATTACTCTTTCAATAACTACAAAATAGTTAGCTATATTCCAAAATGGTCTGCACATATACAAAAAAGTTTAATCAATACTGCATTGCTGAGGATGAGAAGCTTTTAATATTAGTTTTGACATATTCATAGCTTTCTTTTTGGTATTTGCCTTGAACTTCACTTTATTAATGATCTTAACACCAAGGTCCTTCTGTTATGAACATAGGAATAGTTCAAGCCGCCCAATTTAATACTTACTGAAGGATTGCTTTTGCCAAATAGCATAATCCTGCTTTTATCCTAGTTAATGTTTAGACCAGAATTGTTGAACCAACACATCAAATCATTGAGGCAGCTACTAAAATGTGCTTTTTCTTTAATGCTGGATGGAGGAACTCCAATTTTAATATCTGCAAATTTAAAGATCCAGCATAGCCTGCAAGATGATAGAAAGGGGTAAAACAAATTTATCAGTCTTCTTCTTCTTCTTTCGGCTTTTCCCGGTTAGGGGTCGCCACAGCGGATCATCTGTCCACTCATGATTGGCAGTGGAGTTTTACAGTGTCGAGTTGCCAGCCCGGCGCCCAACCTTCCACAGAAGGCACACACAGATGCACAACCTCACACTTAGGGCCAATTTAGAGTGTATGGGCCCCAAAACAGAACCCTGGTCTATATCTGACGTAAGAGATCAGTGTAGCTGTATCAGAGTAAGGGAACATATTGATTGATATGGTAATATGATAATCAGTGACCACTGTGTTTATAGTGCAGGTAGCTGTAAGAATCGTTAACTTGACTGCAAACAGCACCAGGTAGTGCTTGGTGCTAATTAGAGTTAGCATGAACAGGATAATTAGACCACCTGTATAGGAGAAGGCTAGTGAGTGGACTATGTATAAGGAAGCATAGCTTAGGGAGAGAGGGTGGCTGGTTCAGATAATAGGACAGAGCTTTCCATAACTCTGCATCCTGGTATAGATGCTTTTCCCATTGCAAGAGAACATGTAATCCCTGTGAAGTTTAATACACTTTTTTTCTGAATCTTTGTTTGTATGGGGCTTGACTTAATAGTGATCTCACTCTTCGTAACAAATATTTCAGTAGGTTGCATTCCAGCAGACTGTTCTGGGGCTTTTTTATAACCAAAATGGTTATGAAGTATCTGCATTATGCGTACAGCAAGTTATGGGATCTAGTCTTAGTGTTGTAAGCTGGTTTTCTGGGATTCCATTTGAGCTCAGTAGTGGTAGAGACTACCTCTTGCAGTCATTCACTTACTGACAAGGAGGCTTCAACAGCAGCCTAAGGTAAAACAAAATGAATGTATTGGGAGCTAAGAAAATATGGTGGATTTAGAGAAGATTGTAACTAATAATGTAGGCTTAGTTCAACAGGAGAGTATAGAATGTGCGTATGCAATCTTGTTATGCTGTTTATACTGGATGATTAATAAGGCTTTACCTGTATATCAGGAATATACAGTAGCAGTCATCTATATAATTCAGAGATGTCTTGGATTTCTTTCTTGTTAGTATATTAGACTTTGATGAGTGTCAAGACTGCAAATATAAAACCGTTGCTTTCAACATTCAGGAATTATTTTTGTACTTTGTTTACAAAGTTTTTTCCTTCCCTCCTTCCTTCTTTCCTTGTTTTCTTCCTTCCTTCCTGTCTTACTTAGACAACTACAGGAAATTCACGGACACTGTACACTTAGGAATATATGTTTCAAATAACAACTCAACTGACCCTAACACCTAAAGATTAGAAATACTAATAGCAATGACTCACTTAACCTTGTTTACAGAAGGACCCAAACAAGATATGCGCTTTTTTGGAAACACCATCTGTTAGAAAAATAAAATAGCAGAACTGCTTTTCAGTCAGGAAGCAGCATGCTCTGCGTTCTTTGAGTTTGTTTTTTACTGGTTTTCAAATTTCTATCCTTAGGACATAAATACTCAAAATCCATTTGTGGCAGAATGACATAACTATAAGTGTACAATTGTATCTAATCACTGATAACTGATACATCTGCCCTCCCTACACCTACACATACCCTTGTTTCCTACAGGTAATCAATGACTAGGCAATTGGATTCCAACTGCCAAAACACAACTGGTCATTAACACTTTTTTGTCACTTCCTTATCTTACCATCTGCCATCTCCTTTTGGTCCATCACTTGGCCCATTTAGTCTCTCTGAGGAAGACCCTTATGGCCCATTGACTCCCTGGAGTCAAGGATTGAGTTCACCAGGAGTGATCTTGTCATCTTTGAGGGTAACCAGGGATCTTTAATTTCTAGCTCTACCATCTCCCATTTGTGGCTTTCCTACAGGCTTCACTAGTGCTGCATGCAAGGATGCCATATATTGTAGTACTCACCTTAGGCATCATGGTCCTTGTTAAGCTTTTATTTCAGACAAGTCACTTGTACTTCTGCAGTGTCACCAGTGTAACAAACCAAGGGTATACTGTTGACATCCATTCACTCCTGTTCTTCCCGCAAATCTCTTCCAGCACCTATCTGCTAATCATAGACAGGTCATGTGAGGCATAGTCAGGTCTTTATCTGGTTGTAATCTCTTTTTATTGTGGATTGAGAGGCTGCAGTGTTATGTACAACTAGGTTTTTGTTTGTGTGAGACTGGTGTGCACTTTACCTGGGAGTTTCTCATTTTCCCACTGCTGTGCAAGTATGCAGAATTTAAGCTCAGGAGTACATGGCGATTATAAATTAGTGAGATCCACTTGAAATGTCAGATGTCCTCCATATATGGCCCCTTGCAAATATGTCTTAGTACCCACAGTGGTAGGAGGGTGCCTAGAGTATAAGGAGAAGCAAGTTCTGCCCTCTTAGTTTTCAAATCCATATAGCTGTTATGTGGCAGGATATGGCCAGGACTCTTGGCAATTCAATCTTAGCAGAATGTATTTGGTTGGCTGTATCTTTCATGTCCAAAAATAGATGAATATGTTGCCTTGTTCCTTGGTATGTCATAGTCCATCCTGCTTTTTCTCCTTGGGTGTGTCCTTGTGATTCTTGCACTTCCTCCCAATGTCTTGTTAAGTGACTTGCCCAAGATCACATAGTAGGTAAATGAAGGCTGAGGAAATCAAACCCTCTACTCAGAAACTGCAGCGTACAGCCTTAATCCACTATGCCAACTGCCAGACTATAGTTTAGGACTACCTGGCAATTATTCCAGATTTCCATTTTTGTATATTAGATCTCTTAGATATCTAGATTAGATATTAGACTGCTATTGAGTATTGTCACACTGTAACTAACCTACATACATAACAACGCTAATTTAGATAGGCAGATACTATAATAATCAGCTTGATATAAAATTTGGAAATTAATCATCACAATAGTACAGGTCAGCAAACAATTTCACTATCCATTTAGAAGATTTACATTTTGAAAGAATACAGAAGCAGTGAGACATTCTTAATTAGCAAACCATATCATAATAAGCTAATATTTTGAACTGCATGCTAAAAGCAGTGAAATATGTTTCAGAAAAACTAATTTAGTCTTTAATCTTGTTGCTGAAATGATGTTTATAATCTGCTAATTGTTTCAGAATACTTGAATATATCTTTGCAGATCCTGAGTGTTCAGTCTGAGCTGCTAATGCAGGCCTCCTTCCCTGATTGTTGAGTCAAGATTAAAGAAAGATAGGTAAACAGTGATTGCTATGGCGTGACTACTTTTCCACTTTCAGGCCCCAGGACTACAGCTACTGCATGCCTGATACATAGTCTTAAGACTGGTTTTCTTTTTTCTTTTGTTACTATCTTGTTTACAGAATGCTATTTAGAAGTACATTGTTTTTCAGTACATTATTATGGCTGTAGGCAACAGCGTTCAGATTGTCATCCACAGTTAACCTCTCCTTAATGATCTACATGTGACATGAAACCTGTTTCTAACTTGAATATCTGTATTTCTGTAGTTTTGTGTACATCTGAAAGAAAAACAAAGATTTCTAGTATCGGTGGTGAGTTTTGCAGTCTTGTATTGTGCACAAACTGTGAAACATACGTCATTTAAAGGGAGAATTATTTTTTGTATGGCTTTCCTTCATTCCATCTAATTTGGATTTTAGTAATAAAGGCCCGGAAGGAGGGCACCTGTAATGCTTGTGCCTGTTTTTTCTTATTTCTTTTGTCCAACATCTGTTTGACTTGCTTCTCAAGACATAGCAGCAGACAGGTATAGAGTGGCTTATGCTTAGTTGTTGTTGTGTCTTTCGGCTTTTCCCGGTTAGGGGTCGCCACAGCAGAACTTTGGTCTGCTAATGATTGGTAGTTGATTTTTACGTGCCTAGTTACCAGCCCTGACGCACAACCTTCAACGAAGGTACGCCCATTCACGCATGTCTCCACGCAGAAGATGCTCTAGCTGAGAATCGAACCGGACAGCATCTTACTGTGAGGCGACAACGCTACCGCAGCAGCGCCAGAAAATCCTCTTGCTGTATTCTTTCCATCACCCATATTCTACAGCTTGCCTTATGAACACGCTTCCACAGTATTTGCTATCAGTGCCCATAATGGCTTAAAATATTTAATACTTTAGTGAAACATCTACTGTGATAAGTTACTTTCTGCTGTGGTATAACTTTATGTAACTGTTCTCTCCCACAGTCCAGAAAAATTTTGCTCATCTTAATGGTCAGGATCTGTGATGTGTTTGAGATATGCTAGGTCAGAGAAATGAAACAGTAATTAATAAAAGCCTGGATTTTTTTGTTTTCATTGAACCAATATTTCATAAAAGGCTGTGTTTTTTTTTTCTAAAGTGCTCCTGGCTGAAGTAGTTATGCCTAGGGACATGTAAGAAACTGAGTATTTAACATTTTCTGCCGTGATATAGAGATGACAGGAATGAATTAATAAAATATGCAAAAATAAAGGTTTATAATTGGGTCTCTGATCATAACAAACTTACTATTGGTTCAAAACATGGATGCCAACAAGTTCACTTTGAGAGCGAAGCTCGAGAGGAGAACCGTGGCATATATGTTAAGGATAATTAGAGGTATGATTGGTAAGACCTGATCATAATTCTTATTTATTTATTAGTGCATGGAGCTTTATTTATTGCATGTACTACCAGTTACAGAAAAAAAGTGAAGAAGCAACAAGTGTTTTACTGACTTTCAAAGCCTTTGAAAGCCAGTAAAACACTTCATGCTGCCAGACTGACAGCAGGCAGAAACTAAGTGTCCCAGTGACTTTAAAAAGTGTTAGATAATTCTTTCTGTAACAGATTTTGAATATAAGTGGGGCAGAGTGAAGTATATAATAGCGTTTAAAGATGTTGCATTTCTACCTATTTTTTGGTGTCTGTCATGGTCTGCTGATAATCCATAGCATGAGACCGTTTGTTTCTGATATCATAAAGGTGTTTAACAAACTTGTCTTTTATCATTTTTGGAACATAATTGTGGCATTTCGTGCACTAGGAAAAAATTTGGAATTTGCTGTTTTTGCACTTAACCCACTTTCTGTGGAGTTGATGCTTATTTTTATTATTATTATTATTATCATCATCATCATTGTCATTGTCGCATTGTCGTCAGCATTATTTTGTTTTGCAAATGTACAAATGCTTAACATGTGAAATCCCTTTTCCTGAGAAGATTATGTAACCTGTCATGTAATGCACTCTATTTCCCATAGGTATATGTACACACTTACATTCAGATCGTCTGACTGTTTCCAAGGGACAATCTTTGCATAGCTTGGTCTTCTTTTTATACACAAAGAAAACATATTCAGTAAGTCAGAAGGAGAAAGGGTTGGAGGGAAAAAAAATCATAGGACAGGTGTATTAGTACTCCGAGTTAAAAGAAGATGAGACTATCACTTGGGAGACTGAAAAATGCATACTGTGCATTTGAGTTAGCAGTCCCTGCGACAAAACAATGGTTTTATTTATTTATTTATTTTTTGTATTCCAAAGGCATAGTCCTAGCTGTCCCTTTCCAGCATCTGTGGAATTAGTAAGCCACAGCATAATATTTCCCATTTTATAAAGAGAGTTGGTACAGAAAAGCAGACCTGAATTTAATATCCTTTTTCACTCTTGCTGTAATCACTCTAAATCCATGTGCCTGGGATAACCCACTAGTCAGAACAGAGGGGGCCTTCTTTTGCCGACTAAACAGTCTGATGTTGGGGGAGGGTTGAGTAAGGAGGAAGACTGTCTGCAGTACAATAATCGTCTCTGTTTGTTCGGCACTTGTCTGCAGTACCAGCCGATGTAGGTTACCAGGGATTCTTTCAGTCAAGCAGAAATTAAAATAGCAAGGAAGACAGAAATTGAATTTCCTATTGATTAATGGGGGAGGCGGCAGATAAAGGAAAGTGAGAGATAAAGGCAGAGGTCACTACCACGGGAGATGAGTAATGTTCTCATTTTATGTGCTAGTTCTTGAAACTACAAGGCAGAGTAACACAGTGATAGAAAGAAGTGTTGTAAAATATGATGCAACACCAAAATGTGTGTTCCAGAGAAATGATTGAAGAAAGGACTAAACTTAGCAGCAAGATACAGTGAAACAAAGTCCCCATTCCCACAATGCCATGGGATGCGTAATCTGCATTGCAAGCCATGAAAAAGTATTTAATATGTACGTGCTAAGAAAAAAGATATGGAGCTTTTTGGTTAGGTTTCACTTACCACAAGGATATTTTGACAATTGTGTTATAATTCTAAAAGAGGTTGTTTAAGAACAAGGAAACACAATTTCTAGAGAGAGGCTCAGCTTTACAGATAGTATTGAAAAAAATTTTTTATGCAAAACAGGGTAGGCACCTAGAAAAGGTGTTGTAATCAATATCTGAGAATATTTGAGGCAAAAGTGTAACACCTGTGCAGAACGGCCAGAGAATATTATCTGTTGGATAAATATAGTGACAGCTCAAACAGTAGCATAGGAAATTAACAGAATGCGAGTGCAAACAGCACCTGTTATTGAAGTAGGTATTTCTCTGAGTATGACAAAACCACTCAGATTCACTTTGCATTTCTCTCACCCACACATCACATTCAGAGTATCTTACACTGTTAAATTCGTTCGTGGTTGTCATGCTATTTTTTTAACATGGTCGTCGTACTAATTTTATACATGACACAGCAACCACACACATGGATGATTCTAGTAACTTAATTTCTAGTATTCCTTATTTTAATCAAAATAATCAGATATATAAAGTTATAAGCAAACCACCAGATCCACTTCTGTTCTGTGAATCCCAAGTCATCTAAACACAATTTCATGGCTGTAGTTGTACAAAATGACTAACTTATGAACACAGATCATGTGCATTTTCACATATATTGACTTTTGTGCAGTTACAACAACAAAGCAGGCAGTGTTTCTTGCTGGGGGACAAGACGTCTCCCACAGCCTGTGTATCTGAAAACTTCCCACTCGTAATTAAATATTTTCATTCCATCCAAAGCTACAATTCAGAGAAAGAACAGCCATAAAAGGTTCCCCTCTTTCTCCAAGATGCTACAGCCTTGGAATCCATAAAAAATTAGTGTATTGTGACTCACATACATCACTACAGCATGTAATGAACAATGAAATATGAGAAAACAATGTATCAAGCAAAAATACTTGATTATTTAAGAAGTAAGCAATGAGACGTGGCCCCATGGCATAGAGGGAAAAACCCTAACTATGCTGCAGGTGACACTTGTTTAACCAGCCACACAAGCTCTAGAGTGACTGAGCAGGGATGATGGGAGTGGGTGGCCAGCACTGGTTCCACATCCGTAGGGAGGGTAGTATCTTGACTCACTGCATTGGCAACACCTGTAAAAGTGCAGGTGTGTTGCCTGCAGCGAGTAGCCTAGTGTACACACACAAACACACACACACACACACACACACACACACACACACACACACACACACACACACACACACACACAGTAGGTATTACCTCGCTCACCCAAGATACTTGGCATGTGTGGTAGCATGCCTATGCCTTCTTAAAGCAGCTATAGTGGTGTAACACACAAGCCTGTGGGTTAGGGTTAGGAGCATAAACAGAAATGTCCACACTCCCTTTGGATGATGGCATCACTCTTGGCACTTGACTCTCACCTCCCAGAAGAATGAATGAGTTGAATTGCGTAGCGGACTCTGAAGTTAGGAAGGAATAAGTAGGTTAGTCAATAAGTTATCTGAGGGTGAGATTTGATGGTCACTGTGAGGAGGCAAAAAAAAAAAAAAGCAATGAGCAAACAACAGGATCTGAAGTGGTTAACTTCATTTGGTCTGCAACCTGTGAGATACGGATCCGATCTCGGATCCGAGCCGGCAACTTTTACAAATCTTAGATCTGAGCTCCTAGCCCCTCCCCTTACCCATAATCCCCTGCCAACCCTGACTGACCTCAGATCTAGTTTGCCGCGCTTCTGGTCAGCAGCTAGGTTTTGGGCTCCTGGTTCGTAGGGTCTTCGTAGAGTTTGTGAGAAATTTAAAACTTTTTTTCTATTACGTTTACTTGTACGAGTGTGTTGTGGTTAGGTTTCTCTTTGGTTAAATCCTTGTAGTTAAATCTTTTTAGTTAAATTTACCCCCCCTCCCCTTCGCTGGTACGTAGTTCTGTGTGTGGTGTGTTTGGGGCCTAACGAGTATGTTTTCTTTAGAATGTCTGAGGCCCCAAAACCAATATTTTCTAAGTGCACCGAGTGTGGCCAAAAGCTCTCCCTGGCGGATGGCCACACTTGGTGCGTCTGGTGCCTTGGGGTTGAACACCTTTCCTCTGGATGCACTATCTGTGCGGTGTTCAACCCCAGGGCACTGAAGGACCAGAGGTCTCAGCTGATCCTGGCGGGACTTTTGCCCCCGGATTCGGCTTCGGCCTCCGGTGCTTCTGTGGCCTCCTCCCAGGCTTCGGTGGCGGCCACTCCTGCCTCCCTCCCCCCGGCCGGGACTCAATCTCCCGCTTCGGCGCAGGAGGAGAGGGAGTACAGGAAAGAAAAATGGAGGGAGAAGCACCACAAGCGGCGGGCCGAGGCCTCCGCTTCGGCCCCCGTGGCTAAGTGGGCTTCTCCCTCCACGGCTTCCAGGTCTCCTCCTTCTCGGCTCCGGTCTCCATGCTTCTCACCGGGACCCGAGGAGGAGGAGACCCGATCTCCGTCGAGGTCATCGAGGCGGCACTCCCGGCCAGCCTCGGTGGCCTCGTCGAGATCAACGGGTAGCCTTTCTGAAGCTGATTTGGACCGGGTGATGCGAAGGTTCATCCAGACCCAAATGCAGATGGGAGTGCTCCTGCCCCCCCCCCGGGGGGGAGCTCAACACCTTTATTTGCCCCGATAGCTCTTCTCCAACCCACTTCCCGGGTTCGGAGCGCTCGGAGCCGGGCAGAGTTGGAGCCGGGGGTGGGTCGGCACCGACAGTTTCTGGTACTTCGGCTCCGACTCTTCCTTCGAGTTTACCGGATCCGTCCTTGTCGGATCCGAGCTCTCGGAGCCGTGCTCTGAGCTTCAGATCCGAGGGGTTTAGTGTGCCTTCGGCTCCGTCGAGGTCGGAGCACACTGGCCCTTCGGATCCGATGGTCTCGGCGCTCGGCTCCGATCCATCCGTCGGGTCCGAGTGAGGGTCGGGTCTCGGATCCCAGAGAGAGTGGCTCTCCCTCAGCTTTCGAGGTGGTGGAGAGGGCTCTGTTGAGTGCATCCAGGTCCCCGCTCCCTGCTATGGTTCCATCCCGCACTCCCTCTCATTTGGGTAGGGCTTCCGTCGCCCTGCCACAGGGACAGCCTGCTTTGACGTTTCAGGTCTTTCCCCTGGAACAAGACGTTGCTGGTGAGTCGTCCTCGGACAGTCCCCCGAGGATGTTCCTCACAAGCGGAAGTGTAAGAGGAGGCACGTGGACTCCCCCGAGTCCTTGACAGAAGATACGGATTTGTATGAGGGGGAAGGCTCTCCAAGGTTACCCCCCGAGGATGTCTCTTTCAGAGACATCATGGAAATGCTTAGGATAAGGGGGGGGGGTGGTCTGCCCCCAAGGCTTCCTCGGACGAATCTGTGTTCCTGGAGGCGTTCGAAGCAGCCCCATCTACCTCTTGGGTGTCCCCTCTGGCCGACCCCTTAGTGGACCTTATCACCACTAGGGCGTGGAAGGAGCCGGACACTGTGGAGCCAGTCCCCAAACATCCTGACAAGATCCTGAGCCCCCCGGCAGAGAAATCCTATTGGAGCAAGGGACCCCCCGTAGATGCCATGTTGGTGGCAGCAGCCACCAAGAGGGAGTTAGCCCAAGAGAGTCCCTCGTTCCATCCCCCGAGCAAGGAGTCTCGCTCGATGGACCGTCTCTGGAAGTGGGTCTTTAGTTCAGCGGCCTTCACTGTAAGGTCCCTGAACTACATGGCACATGTGATTCGGCTGCAGCGAGACCTTATTAAAGAATACGCTGCATCGCCCATGGAGTCCATGTCGGGGGAGGACAAACAGTTGCACTCCACTCGCATGGCCACTCTTAGGTCTATATCCAACACCTCTATGCGGCTTTTATCCCATGCTACAGAGGGAGCCGCTAGAGCCAGCGGAGCAGGCCTAGTTATGAGGCGCCAGGCCTGGCTCCGACATTGTGATTTTGGGGAACCCTTCAAGGCGTCCTTTGCGAATGCCCCCTTCGATGGTTCTGCCCTATTTGGCAAGACAGTTCGCGAGACTTTGGTCCAGAGCGAAAAGGACAGGAAGACGTTGTCTGCCATCGGAGTCCGCTTCTCTGCTCCCCAGAGGTCCTTCTCCAAGAACCAAAAGGGACAGAAGAAGATGTGGTTCCGAAAGTCGCAACAGTCCCAGTCCACTCCGGACTCCCAGTCCTTCCGTGGCAGAGGAGGACAGGGTGGACGCCGCCCTAGAGGTAGAGGGGGCCTGAAGAACTTTGGGTCCAGGGAAATCTTCTCTGATCGGCCCACGCAGCAGCCCTGAGGGGTTGCCCGACTGCTCCACTCTGGAGGCAGTTGGGGGGCGTTTCTCGAGGCACCTGGCAGCTTGGGAATCCATTACAGAAGACCGCTGGGTGCTTCGTATCATATCCAGAGGATACAAAATTCCCTTTTCTTACATTCCCTACACCCCCAAACACCTCCCAGATGTTCCACCCAGCCAGAGGGAGGCAGCAGCTGTGGAAATTCGTCAGCTTTTAGAAAAAGGAGCTATCCAGCGCGTCCCCCCAGGCCAGTCCGGATCGGGTTACTACTCCAGGTTCTTTTTGGTGCCAAAAAAGACGGGGGACCTAAGGTCCACCCTCGATCTTTCCCTACTAAACCTGTCAGTAACCAAAGAAAAGTTCCGGATGGTCACTCTTCAATCTATTCTCCCCCTCCTGCGGGAGAACGACTGGATGTGCTCGATAGACCTCAAGGGTGCGTACTACCACATATTGATGGACGAACGATCCAGGAGGTTTCTCTGCTTCTGGCTGGGAGCCACTCATTACCAGTTCAGGGTCCTCCCCTTTGGTCTCACCTCAGCCCCCAGGGTGTTCACCAAAGTATTAGCAGTGATAGCGGCCCACCTGAGACTCCAGGGAATGCAGGTTTTTCCGTACCTGGATGACTGGCTCTTCGCCACCCCGACAAGGCCTCTACTATGCTTAGCCAGGGACTACTTCCTCAACCTTGCTCCACAACTAGGGATCACTATAAACTCGGACAAGTCCTCTCTTACCCCGACTCAGGTGATAGATTTTATTGGGGCTAGACTGGACACCCACAGACAGCTAGTCTTCCTAACTCACGACCGGTTGCACACACTGAGGGCACATGTGCGGGCCATCTTTCAATCTTCGAGACCTCCGGTGGGATTGGTCCTGAGGGCCCTAGGCTCCATGGCAGCCGCAATCAATCTTCTTCCCATGACGCGTCTGAACATGAGGATATTACAGTGGACTCTACAAGTTCAGTGGTCCCTTCATCAGTACCCCTTGAATCACCCCATTCCCCTCAGCAGGGCCTGCAAGAGGGCTCTTGTTTGGTGGCTTCAATCGCCGGACCTCCAGGCGGGATGCCCCTTTGCCACGGCTCCCCCTCTCGCCATGGTGACCACAGACATCTCTCGTCTTGGGTGGGGGGCATTATTCGGGCAGGACGGTCCAAGGCACATGGAACGATTCAGAGACCTTATTGCACATAAATGTTCTAGAGATGAGGGCAGTGCTGTTGTCGTTGCAAGCACTTCAGAGCCTTCTACCTGCAGGAACAATTGCGATCCAGTCAGACAGTATGTCTATGGTATGGTATATATCAACAAACAAGGGGGAACCAGGTCTTACCCACTCTGTCGAGAAGCCATGAGAGTGTGGGAATGGCGATCTCCACTAACCGCTTTTTCATTGCAACGCACATTCCGGGACAGACCAACATCCTGGCGGACAGACTAAGTCGCAGCATCCTTTCGCCTTACGAGTGGTCCCTCAATCCCCAAGTAGCGAGTCACATTTTTGCCGTCTGGGGGCAGCCTTGTTGCGATCTCTTCGCATCACCCTCAAACACGAAATGCAACAATTACTTTGCTCTCATTCCCCCTGCCGGGGAAGCCCCGAGGGACACTTTGGTGCATGTTTGGCCACCCGGTCTTCTCTATGCCTACCCTCCTCTTCCCCTGATGCTGAAACTCATTCAGAAAGCCAGTCGGTTGAGGAGCAGGATGATCCTCATTGCCCCATTCTGACCTCGCCAAGCTTGGTTCCCATACCTCTGGTCTCATCGAGTGAATCCGCCGTGGATTCTAGATCCCCTCCCGGATCTGATTTCCCACCCCCTGGGGCTCCCAGTCCCCGACTTGGTCAACCTCAAGCTTACGGCTTGGCTGCTCCAGTTCCACTCGTAGCTAGGACTCCTGGTATCTCATCTCCGGTTAAAACTATTCTAGTAGCAGCGCACAAGCCCTCTACTAGGAAGGTCTACGGTAGTAAATGGAAGTGTTTCTCTATCTGGGCAGAATGCCATAATTTGGATCCCTTTACAGCCCCTTTGTCTGCGGTGCTGGATTTTCTTTCAGGACTTTTTAATGAGGGAGCTAGCTGTTCTACGGTGAAGGTGCAATTAGCAGCTATCTCTCATTATCACGTAGGTAGTGAAATGGGGCCTTTGATTACTACAAAATTGTGCAAAACATTTCTAAAGGGCACTTTTCTACTTAGGCCTCCAGTAAAGGAACCAGTTCCTCCATGGGATTTGGCCTTGGCATTACAAGCCTTGACGGCTCCGCCCTTCGAACCGGCGGCATCTGTAGACCTCAAATACTTGTCGTGGAAAACAGCCTTCCTAGTGGCTATTACTTCAGCTAGGAGGGTATCTGAATTGCACGCTCTTTCTGTCAAACCCCCATACTTAGCCTTTCACAAGGATAGGGTTTACCTCAGGACCAATCCCTTATTCCTTCCGAAGGTAGTTTCTGAGACGAATATTAACCAATCTATCAATTTGCCGGTCTTCTTTCCTAACTACCAGAGCAAGGGGTAGTACAAATTGCATTCTTTGGACGTGCATAGACAACTTAGGTTTTACATTCATAGGACATCTGGTCTCCTTTGCCAAATTTAATCTAGGTAAACCAGTTTCGAAAGTTACCTTATCAAAATGGATTTCACAGTGTATCATCACGTCTTATCAAAATTCTGGCAGGCCCGCACCTCAGGGAGTTCGTGCCCACTCAACTCGGTCCATGGCTACATCTGCCACCTTCAAATCCAGAGTTTCCTTGGATGATATCTGTTCAGCAGCCACTTGGGCCTCATCTCATACCTTTATCAATCATTATAAGCTGGACATTATCTCCAGAGGGAGAACTTCTTTTGGCTCCGCAGTGCTCCGGAATATCCTTCCATGAAGGCCGCCCAAGGTTTAGGTAGCTGGGGACTCTGTCCCACAGGTTGCAGACCAAATGAAGTTAACCACTTCAGATTAAGAAGTTATGTACTCACCATAACATTCCATCTGAGTGGGTAAACTTCATTTGTCTGCAACCGTTCCCCCCCTCCATCCCCCTGACCTTCAGAGGTGTTTAATGTTCTATAGTGGTGTACCTTTCCGAGAAGGTAGTTACTTACCTGCTATTGTGGTTGCGGGCAAACTTGATCTGAGGTCAGTCAAGGTTGGCAGGGGATTATGGGTAAGGGGAGGAGCTAGGAGCTCGGATCTAAGCTTGGTAAAAGTTGCCGGCTCGGATCCGAGATCGGATCCGTATCCCACAGGTTGCAGACAAATGAAGTTTACCCACTCAGATGGAACGTTATGGTGAGTACATAACTTCTTATTTGCAGAACCTACATTAGCTATACATACAAAATAAGTGAGATATCCATGAAGTACTTTAAATGTACATAATTGTTGAAAATATGCATACGTTTTTAATAATCCCAATAAAATGCAAACATTTGGGTTGATGGTAACAAAGAAATAGGGAATTGTGCATGATATTTTGTGAACAAAGTATAACATTGCATTTATATGACTAACACAGAAAGGGTTTTATTTCTTTAAATTGCAAGTGTGATAATAATATAATTGATAGTTAATTAAAGTATTTGGGTTGGGTAGGGGTAATATAAATAGACTCACCACCCTATGTAAAAATGTCTTGAGAAAGCCTGGGAGGGCCCGGGTGAAAGCGCTTGACGTTATATTTTGCAAGTGTTTTTTATCTTTTAACGCTGAGCTGGTGAAGCTGTTTAATTAAAGAACTTTTACTCAACGCCTGGTTCGTGATCCTTGTATCCTGATTGTTCCGGATTACCAGTTGGTGTTTATACAGAGTGTTTTGTGTTTTAAATATGAAGTACTTTAAACTTATTTGCAGGAATTGTGCATAAAAGTCATATGAGAGTGAAGTGGGCATACAAATGTAAGCAAGTATACATAATATACAAAACTAACACTAAAACCTTGTAACACTTTGTACAAATAAATATATAGTCGCTAGCTACATACCAGAGTGTGTTAAACGGGTCTATATTATAACATCGAATTTTATAAAGTTCGAATGTTATAATATCGAACCAGTTTTGTCGAATGCTAAAAACAGCAAAGGTGCAGGACACCGGATTCTTTCCGAGGGAAAGAATTTGGTGGACCGTTGCTGTGGCTTCGCTGTTTTCAGCGTTCGATATGTTGGAACTTTACGGGTCGGGTTCAGGTAAGTGTGCAATTGTGTGTAGGTTAGGGTTAGGGGACAGGTTAGGTGAGTTAGGGTTAGGGAGCAGGTCAGGTAAGTGTGCGGTTGTGTGGACGTTAGGGTTATGGTGCAGGTCAGGTAAGTGTGCGATTGTGTGTAGGTTAGGGTTAGGGGGCGGGTTAGGTGAGTTAGGGTTAGGGCACAGGTCAGGTAAGTGTGTGGTTGTATGTAGGTTTGGGTTAGGGGGTGGGTTAGGTGAGTTAGGGTTAGGGTGCAGATGAGGTGAGTGTGCGATAGTGACGGACCTTAGGGTTAGGGTTGGGTTAAAGTAAGTGGATAGCTAGTAGTGTATGTTAAGTTTAGTTTAAGTTTAGGTGTAGGATTTTAAGTGTATGTGTGTGGACTGCTGTTTTTTTGTGTGTGTTTGTGTTGTGTGTATGTTTCTCGGAATAGCGATTTTTTTCCCTGGGAAAAAAATCGCTATTCTGACTGTTCGATGTTTGCGGATTTCGGTGTTTAGGGTTCGATATTATAACATTTGATCTTTGTAGATTTCGATGTTATAATATAGACCCGTGTTAAACACTGTAAATAATTTTTGCTGACTTCTTTACCACGTAGAGTAGTGCAACTGGTGCTTGAACATCATAGGCAAAGGAGTAATCACTCCTTCTTCCTTCTAATTCTTTCCCTGCAGACATAACATCAGTAGTTGTATTTTAACTTGTCAGTGTTTGTCTTTTCTTTCTGAACATTTGAATTGTTCTCATTTTCCATACATGTCTAAAAAAATGTGGTATAATTGCTTGCGGTTTTCATATAACTGCATTTGATATCTTTACGCTAGAAACAGAACATCGCCTTATATTCCTGCTATGTCAGATTCATCATTTAAATAACCAGTAAAAGGACAATACTCCAGAGATTCATTTCCTGTCTCAGAAACTTTTGATGCGGACATAGGCTCAGATACAGCATTGGCAAACATCAGCATATCATTTGGAAGAGTTCATTCTATAGGGTCAGGAGGCAATATAAAATTAAATCAAAGCTTCTAGAGAGAAGACTAAAGGCAAAGTCCACTTAATGGCCAGGAAAGAAAGGTCAAATGAGAAACATTGTATAGATTAAGAGAAAGAGAAAGAGAAAGAGAAAAATTCTATGAAAAAGGAAGGAGAGAATGAAACGGAGGAGTAAAAGGTTGTTTGCGTACTGTCAGGTGGCTCCAGTAGCCTCACCCCTGAGGGTTCCTGTGACTCATCTCACAGTATATTTACTATGCCCCATTCATCAATTGTTGTTTTAAAAGATTTCCTTAAAGGCATCAGCAGTAGTTGTGTTATTACAGGATTCAGTCACCGTATAGTAAAGTAGAGCTTTCATTATACCTAATTCTATTTACTGTGTACAGATGTTGCAAATGTCTTCTTCTTCTTTCGGCTTTTCCCAGTTAGGGGTCGCCACAGCGGATCACCTGTTTGCTCATGATTGGCAGTGGAGTTTTACAGTGTAGAGTTGCCAGCCCGGCGCCCAACCTTACACAGAAGGCACACACACAATCACGCACTCATGCCTAGGGCCAATTTAGAGTGTTCAATCCACCTACAGCATGTCTTTGGGATGTGGGAGGAAACCGGAGCACCTGGAGGAAACCCACACGACCACAGGGAAGACATGCAGACTCCGCACAGAAGGCACCCCAGCCGATGATCGAACCCGAGAACTCTTGTTGTGAGGTGACAACGCTAACCTCTGCACCACTGTGGCCGCCCACAGATGTTCCAAATGTAAGAGCATTTATTCAAGTCATTATTGGAGACAGCATTTTATGAACTAGTGGTGTACACCTTTAAAGAAATGTAAAGGCTTGAAGTGAAATAAGAAATGCTTTAACAGTTTCAACCACCCATGGAATGTTTTTTCCACTAGTGGTTATTTTACAGGATAGTCCAGATGGGTCCTGGATGCACCCAAAGACAAGGATTCCTGTCTCTAAAGACGGCTGATAAGTTTAGATCTCCTTGCATTCGTTTTAACCATTACATCTATTACCCAAAAAAATGCAGTCAGAATGTGATTTCTGACATTCCACTTCTGCTGTGGAATCAGTGTTCTATGCAGGATAGTAAAGAAACAATGCTTTTTGCACTTTTATGCCCAAGAGGAATCAGGGTAAGGTGGGATAACTGTAGATGTTATGATTTACTGTTACACTGACTAGATCTGAAAGTTCTGCTGTTACTATGTCTTTACTGACAGCTGTACTTCATGAATTTCAGACAGGAGGTATGCTACTGTTTTGACAGCTGTCTGTTGCAGTGGAAGTACTGTAATCTTTAAGTAAAACCGTGCCTTGCATACTAACATTTATCATGCTGTTCCACAAAGTCCAGGGCTGTGCTGCTTCTGTATTCTTAATAACTTGGACTAGAGTTTCACCAGGTATATTGCTGATTACTTGATGTTCACAAGATTGCCTATTGTCCAGATACTGTCCAAAAGGACCTCAAGATAGAAACTCTGTGTCTGCTTCAACAAACTAAGTCAATTGTTTGTGGTACCTCACAAAGACTCCGGCCTGTCTTAGGGTAACTGGTACCTATTTGGACCCCGTTGTTTCTCTGCTAGAAAGTAGTAATATTTAAGTATCTGGGCCTGTAAATCAATCCATCATAGACTTTTAAAGACCCCCTTGACCTCCTACACCTCAAGTTGGCAAAACATGTGACATCTTTTACTGAAAGAACGCATTTCTTGGACCAGTGATCAGAGCTTCTCGGAAGGAAGAAATTTAGTCCTTAGCTTGAGCATGTCCTTTTCAAGTTATTAACATATTTTCTTTGCAAACAATCCAAAGTAAGGTGCACGGCTTCTTTGTCTTGTTATTCAGTTTCTCTTACAAGGGGTGGTGGCATATTTTGTCTGTGTCTGTTTAGAGCACAATAGTTAAATGGATGGGTGTTGGTATTCAAGAAAGTAAGAGAATCAACAGAGGGGACTATAGCAATAACCCACGCCTGGGTGTGGGTAATGCTGGATTTACCCACGGTTGGCATGGTTTGGTCCCGAGGGCGAAGCCCGAGGGACCAAACAAAGCCGACCGTGGGTAAATACAGCATTACCTACACCCAGAAGTGGGTTATTGCTATTATACCATGACATTATTTAAGAAAAGAAACTATTACTTTTCTTAAATAATGGCATAGTATAATGCCTGTTTACTGCCCTTCCGCAGATGTCTGGCATCCGGCAGTTCTGATGTACTGCACGCCTGCGCAGTACATCAGAGTTGTGCAAAGCAACGGAGAAAGCAAGATCTCCGTTGCTTTTTTACTGTTTTAAGCTATGTTAAATGGGTTTAACATAGCGAGACAGTTTAAAATAAGCAACGGAGATGTCCGTTGCTTATTTTCAAACTGTCTCGCTATGTTAAACCCATTTAACATAGCGAACAGTAAAAAGCAATGGAGATCTTGCTTTCTCCGTTGCTTTTTAAAACCTGTCTCGCTATGTTAAATGGGTTTAGCATATGAGACAGCTTTAAAATAAGCAACGGAGATCTCTGTTGCTTATTTTAAAGCTGTCTCGCTATGTTAAACCCATTTACCATAGCGAGACAGTGTTTTAAAAGTAGAGTTATACTAATGGAAAAAAGTCCGGGCGACTGGACCTTTTTCCATTAGTATAACTCGATTTACAATGTGCACGCTGACCAATCAGCGTGCACGTTTTGGGGGGGTCATGGTATAATAGGTATTTTTCTATAGCAATTTCAGTGACTTAAAATTTGTCAAAAAGTGTAATGAAATATACAGAAGACAAGAGAAGAGTGCTAGTTGTGACTGTGACTACATCTGTGAATTATATAAAATGGTTGTTACAGGGTTTACCCTCTCACTGATGACAAGTCAAGATAATGAGACGCAGTATCAATAAAGAGGGATAACATTTGGGGGTGTCATGTAGTGCCATAAAACAATTTTGGTAATAAATGAGTTTCTGTCCTGGTTACTCATATTTTCTGTAGACGTTTTCCATTAAAATTAGTATCAGAACAAGTGTGTGTCGATGAAGTAAATTTGATTATTTCCAAAGCCAGTCAATAAGGAACATCAACAATGCACCCCAGATACACTTTTGGGGATATCATGCAATTTTTTTTTTTAATTTCTTTAAATGTTTTGGGTTTCTAATATGATGACAGGAATGGACCCCATTCCTAAGTCAAAATATGATTAAAGTTCATGAAATGAGTATTGTTTCAATCTTTGATGTTAGCCAGAAGTGCTCTTCGCAGCACCAGCAATGTGCCCAGTAATGACTCCTTCTGCAATTCATACAGAGTTACATGTATTGGTAACATATCTAAATATGTTTATAGATTCTTTTTTATAAGACCCTTTGCTCCTACTGCTATTGTAACTGTCTGGATATCTTTTTTCCACATTGCTCGTTTCTGCCTGCAAATCCTGTTGTTTTACGACTTTGTGTCTCTCTGTACACAAGACACTGTAGTCACTGGGTGTGGCGATTTCAGTGATCTTCTTTTCTTGGACCACTATTGCAATTCCATAAAGTTTCTGATGATAAAAGAGTTTCTGTCCTGTTTTCTCTATAAAAGTGTGCCATTAAAATTAATATTAGGCCAAGCATCTGTGGATGATATTAATTTGATTATGATTTGCAAAGTCAAAGTGGTTTGTAGCATTGTTGTACATTACTGGATAAGTTGTCTTCTGAATGCATCATACCCAGGTATAAAATGGAATATGCTTGTCTCCTAAAACATAACAAAACTAGTACATATAACCACAGTGATGAAGCATAGTTAGTACTGTTGCATTGCAGCACTTGATTCTTCACTTTGATTCCCGCATGGAGTACCCTCTGAGAGCTTGTATGTCCTCTAGCACCACTAGGGTTTTAGCAAGTCAGTGACGCCCCAAATTACTTATAGGTGTGTTGCGTGCGTGTGTGTGTGTGTGTGTGTGTGTGTGTGTGTGTGTGTGTGTGTGTGTGTGTGTGTGTGTGTGTGTGTGTGTGTGTGTCTGTGTGTGTGTGTCTGTGTGTGTGTCTGTGTCCAGACAAGATTGACAGCAGTACCTGACAGGGTAAACTACAGATTGATCTGTGTCTGTGGCATTTTATGCAGGCAGAGACAACTTTCTCTTTGAGCAGCCAAGTGCTCCGGATTATGCAGAATGCTCCGCATTTGAACATAAACTAAACCACTATTCCGCTGTTCCTCATCAAATAGTTTTGGCTCCGCTAAATGGGTATTGATTGGTTTGTATACCGCAATTACTGCCAATCAGCATTGTGGTATATGAACCAATCAAATAGCTCCTCTGCTGTTCTGCCTTCATCAGCATTGGCTGTGCTACACAGTTTTTGATCAGCTCGTATACTGCAATTACAGCCGACTGCCATTGCGGTATATGAACCGATTAAGTAACTGTTACTGATATTGAATTATGTTTCTTAATTGCGTTATGTTATGTAAATGTTTAACCGTTTATTAAATGGTTAAACCTTTACATAAGATAGCGCAATTAAGAAACATAAACCAAGACACTTGTACTGAAGGGTATAAATGTTTATCTTCATATGCTGAGAGTTATGGCCTTAACCACTGACCGGTATGCAGGCAGCAGTGCAGTGTCATGTGTGGCAACAGCAGATCCAGGACACTTCAGGCATGGCAGCACCAGTGGACAGAGGCAACCTGTTGTATGCTTCTATAACCTCAGATGTCTCCTAGCCTTCTCTTCATCATTCCAGCAGTGACAGCCTCAGAGATGCAACAGTGGCAGTCTACTGCTCAGCAGTAACAACAAAACGATGTAGTTCAGCACCAGCTCCACAGACAGATTTCAATACAGTATGATTCCGCAAGCAGTCATTTACTTGTAAATGTCGGTTTACATGCAGTGCAGGCTTTTAAAAAAATCTCGGGTTTTCATTTGCACTCTCATATTGGTTGCTTTTCCCCATTTTGAATGAGAAGAGTTCCTCTTTCACTGGCTCTACAACCAAAAAAATGAAAGAGCAAAAATCAGAGTCTTCGGAGGAGAAATAGGAGCAGTGGAGCAGAGATAGAAATTAAGCTTACAAGTGGAATGCTTCACCAAAAGCAGTGCAGTTGAGAGGCATGCTTGACATAGTGTGGATAAAAACATAGTCATTCACAAAGTGTTGGAACTCACTTGGCATAAACTGTGTACCATTGTCTGTAATTACTTCAAAGGTAGTCCATATTTTAAGAATATGATTTTGAACATGGTTATTAATACTTTGCTAATTGTGGGTCATATATGCTTTATTTCACAAGAGAAATTATCCATAACTTTGAAGTAGTTTGTGCGTCCAGACTCACACAAGTGAGCATCTCACTTTTTTCCAAAGGCGTTGTGGCAAGGATGTTTGTATTAATGGCTGACTTCTTTGAAATGGTTTATGGACAAAACAGAATTAACATATTAACAATAACTATGCAATGTTTTACTTGATGTTTGGCCACCATGCTAACATTTTGTCTCTTTCCCAACATTTTATTAGACTTTGATTACCTTTGTTTTATATGATATACTGCAATTTTCAAGTTTATGTTTCTGTGGCCTTAACATCATGGAGCTATGTTTTGGACTTCACTGTCTAGTTAGATTGAACAAAATGTGCAACTAGGTTCATAGCTAAGGTACTAGACTGGTTGCCCTTGTGGTCCATTTTAAGCTTGCCCAATTTTAATGTTAAGGGTGTAAATTAAAACGTGTACCTTGTGTCGGTGAGGTAACACCATAGATACATACTACAGCATCCACCTTAGGCTAAATTGTTGCATCAGTATTGTAACTAGAAGGGAAACATTTGCTTTGGGAATAGAACCCACAGCCTTTTGATTTTACTTGCAGTAAAGGAAGATGGAGTGTGCTACATGTTGAGCTTCGAAACTGTCTCTCAAATATACCCCCTAACTGGCTTCCACATTTTAAAGTACAAGCAGGGGGCTTGAAGCAATTTGAACTCATTACTCCTAGTTTTACTTGGCCAGTGCTCTAATGCCTGAGCTACAAGACCACACATCTGGCAGAGGATATACAGTGAGTATCATGAATATTAATACCTATGTATCAAATTTAAAGTAGCAACTGAAGCAAGCACATCTGGTAATTAGAGGCTGGTAATACAAATAGTACAGGTTTTGCTAAGGCATACTTTTCATTAATGGAATAGTTAAAAACTACTGCATTATTAAGAAAGTGTTCAGCAATACAATCTTCATATAGCATTTACAGGCAAATATATCTTATGGCCAGTTCCTTTATTATCTGAGGAACAGGAGAGGGGAAATAAAACTGTTTAACCTATAATGTTTTCAATTACATATGGTATATTTTGGTTGAAAGGCCATGGCCATTGTCAAGGTACACTTTTCACACAGTGTGAAAATACGGTGTTCCATATTTTGACTGTTTGTCACACATTGTTATGGTCTGTGTTCCACATTGGCCTCTTAGCAGGTTGAGACCTATGCTTACTCTGCAAAGTATGTGAGAAATTGATCTTAAAAAAGTAGGTGGGTTTTCCCTTCCTTTGATTCCACAGCAACAAAATTAAAGTTGTAAAAAGTACAAAGAGATTTCTGACACCCACGCAATACTGGAGCCATACTGTAGGGGGAAAAGAAACCTAAGGACTGAGTTTTCCTTTAAGCAGCAGCTCATTTCTTGCTGAAACTGTAACCCATCTGCTCTTTATTGATTGAAGGGGTGTTCTCTGTTGTTAGATAGGTTGATGCATGTGGTATTTATTTAATTCTCTTTGGATTGTAATAGTGTGACATTAGTAGCCGAGTTTACAACAATAATGGACAGTCTGTTTTCAGTCCTAGGAGTGTGTGTGTGTGTGTGTGTGTGTGTGTGTGTGTGTGTGTGTGTGTGTGTGTGTGTGTGTGTGTGTGTGTGTGTGTGTGTATAGCAAAGGAATGAAAGGGCATAGCCCCTCCCCCATTTTGAAAGTGCAGGGATGGTGCACACAACACTCCCTCTCCAGACCATCATCACTGTATAAAGTGCTAGGACAGCTATGTACACAGCCCAGGGCAGGCAGCTTTGTCCTATTTATATTTAAAGATCAGATAATTATTTCACCTGTTTCACTTGCCACTGCTATATCACTTTGTTATTTTATCTATATATTTTAGACTTTTTCTATAGTTTGCTGTCAAGAAATTGTTCTTTAGTATTTGGCCAAGCATCTAGTACTTCATCTACTCTTAGGGCATTTCACCCTTAGATCTGAAAACAGATTAGTTTCTCACCTCTGATAGTTCATCTTGCAGCATGCTTGGAAGGCCCATGATACAGTTGAAGCTATTCCCCGGAGGCCAGATAAGATCTTGTCCCCTCCTGCTTCAGATCTCCATTGGTCCAAAGGTCTTCCTGTAGATGCTGTGGTGGTGGTGGTCGCAACAAAAAAGGATCTGGCAGAAGAAGAAAGCCAGACTGTCCATCCGCCTAACAGAGAGTCCCGAACCTTGGACAGAATAGGGAAGCACACCTTTGCTTCAGTGGCCTTTGCTATCAGGTCCCCCAGAGTGTTCACAAAATTCATGGCAGTTGTCACAGCTCACTTCCGACTTCAAGAATTCCAGGTGTTTCCATACCTAGATGACTGTCTCATTTCCGCCCCCACCAGACATCTGGAAAAAGCTCTGGCATACTCTCTCCTCGCTGCTCAAAGGCTAGGCATAACCATAAACTGGCAGAAATCCAATCTCACCCCATCTCAGTCAACAGAATTCATAGGGGTTATCTTGGACACAAAAAACTGCAGAGCTGCTATTCCAGAGCACATAATTTTAAGGATAAAGCAACAACTAATTCCAATCCTTTCAAAGGAAAAATCTATGGCTCACTCGATTCTACAGCTGTTGGGTTCCATGGCAGCCTCCATCACCATTGTTCCCCTGGCCAGGTTTCACATGAAGCTTCTACAATGGCTACTGCTCACCCAGTGGTATCCTTTTCAGCATCCTCTTTCAGCCATGATTCGAACAACCCACAGGTGCAAACAGGATTTAAATTGGTGGATGACACACAATATCTCACAATGGTCTCGCCCCTTTTCCCCCCAGCAACCCAAGGCTACAGTGACCACGGACACCTCCCTGATGGGGTGGGGGGGCTATGTCAGGGACAGACAGTCCAAGGCACTTGGTCACAACTGGAGGCCCATCTGCATATAAATGTTCTAGAGCTGAGGGCAGTGCTTCTGGCGTTGCAAGCATTCCTTCCCCTGCTGCCATCTGGGACAATTGCAATTCAGTCAGACATCATGGCGGTGGTCTGGTACATCAACAATCAAGGTGGAACCAAATCTTACCCCATTTGTCAAGAGGCCATGGGGATATGGCAATGGGCGATGGCTACCAACTGTTTTCTTCTAGCAACGCACATTCCCGGGAGTTCCAGTGTGATAGCAGACAGACTCAGCAGGTGCATTCTTCAACCTCACGAATGGTCCCTGAATCCCTTGATAGCGGCGGAGATCTTCCACCGCTGGGGCCGTCCTTGCTGCGACCTCTTTGCATCCCCGACCAACTACAAATGCAGCAACTACTTCGCCCTGATTCCCCCTCCGGGACAGTCACCCAGGGACGCTCTAGTCCACGATTGGCCCTTGGGACTTCTCTATGCATTTCCGCCCTTTCCTCTCATTCCTCAGTTTCTGAAGAAAGCCTGGTGGTTGAAGCGCAAGGTAATCCTCATAGCACCATATTGGCCATGACAGATTTGGTTCCCATTCCTTTGGCCTCACCTACTGGATCGACCATGGATTCTCCATCCAATCCTAGAGTTGATCTCACACCCACAGAACCTGATTCATCCCAACCTGAACAACCTGAAGCTAACGGCCTGGCTACTCCAATTCCCTTGATTGCCAGGCAGAATGATCTTTCTTTACCAGTACGTGATAGTCTCATTGCTTCTCATAAGTCTTCCACTAGAATTACTTATCTGAGCAAGTGGAAAAGATTTACCAGTTAGCTGAAAGATAAACAAGTAGACCCCTTTTCAGCACCAGTATCGATAATACTAGACTATCTGGCCGGCCTGTTTCAATCGGGTCTATTGGCCTCTACCATTAGAGTTCATTTGGCTGCAATTTCTAATTTTCATGAGGGTGCCCAAGATTCCTCTCTTATGTCCCATAAATTGTGCAAGACCTTCATAAAAGGTGTGAATCATCTGAAGCCTCCTTTGAGAGAACTTATTCAACCATGGGATTTATCATTAGTTCTACAAGCTCTGACAATGGCACATTTGAACCAGCCTCTTCTTGCGACCTCAAGTATTTGTCATGGAAAACCTTGTTTTTGGTCGCTATTACTTCTGCCAGACGTATTTCTGAACTTCAAGCTTTATGTATCAAGAGTCCATACTTGATTTTTCATAGAGATAGAGTGTCTCTGAGAACTAATTTGTCATTTCTGCTTAAAGTGATCTCTGAAATGTCCATTAATCAAGCCATTGAATTGCCAGTTTTCTTTCCCAACCATTAAAACAGAGGAGAGTATTGCCTACATACCCTAGATATACACAGGCAAATCCATTTTTACTTAAACAGGACTAAACCCTTTCGTAAATCTGACCAGTTATTTTTGGCTTTTTCTGGATCTAGATTAGGATCGGCTGTTGCTAAGGTCAAATGGTTGAAGGACTGTGTGACCTTGATTTACACACAACGTAATATCTCGTTGCCTACTACCATGAAAGCTCATTCAACGAGGTTGGTGGCAACTTCTGCTGCCTTCCATGCCAGAGCTTATTTACATGACATCTGTGCAGCTGCAACTTCGGCTACACCTCATATCTTCATCAATCATTACAAATTGGATTTGGCCTCCAGGGGAAGAGTATCTTTCTGTTCTATGGTGCTCAGGAATGTCCTTCCATGAGAGCCTCCCAGGAATAGAGATAGCTGGGGACTCTGTCCCATGCATAAGGAATGAACAAGGATTAACAATATCAGATAAAGAAGTTATGTCTTACCATAACATTCCATCTGTATTGTTGATCCTCGTTCAGTCATAACGACCCTCCCTCTTTCCCCCTCCTGTGATTTCTAGTGGATCTCACCATCCAGTTCTTTTAGGTTATTTGACCAGAGGTAGCCTCTACCTTCTTTGACTTGCAAACTCAATCTGAGGTAACAGGTAGAGGGGAATTGTGGGTAAGAGTTTAGCTCGAGAGTTTGAAGTTGACGCGAGCTTGGAAAATGGCTGTCTCAGTTCCGAGCTCGGAAACGATACCCATGCGTAATGACTGAACGAGGATCAACAATTCAGATGGAACGTTATGGTAAGATATAACTTCTTTTTATGGTGGATGGCCAATCACAATATTCCTTTGGCAGCAGTGACCATGGGCACATTAATCCTGGGGTGAGAGAGACATGTCATTTAATGGACAGTTCAGTTGTCTGGACATCATAGGAACTTTCTCATCACATAATCATAGCTGAGAGAACAGTCCTAGTCACCCTCCAAGCTTTGAAATACCCCTTCCAAGTAGGAGTTTTAACATACACATGGACAGCATGATAGTAGTATGGTTTATCAACAAGCAAGGGGGGATCCAGTTCTACCCCTAATTCTGGGAAGCTGAGAGAGTTTGGGAGAGGAGGATGTCCAGCAACTGCTTCTTTGTTTGCCATCCTGATCCCTTGGCAGTCCATTTCCTTAGTGGACAAGTTGGATAGATACATGTGGCTACCTCACAAGTGATCCATCACTGCCTTGGTGACAAAGAAAATTTTCCAAAAATGGAGAAACCCCGCTTTGGCCCATTTGTATTCCCAACCAACACCAATTGCAGGGATGTCTTCTTCCACATATTTGTAGGGAAGCCCCCCAAAGGACACTGTAGCTTATCAGTTTACCATCTGGATTTTTTATACTTTCCCCATTTCCTCTGATGATGAATTTTTTCCAGAAGGTGAAACTCTTCAAAGTCAAATTTATCCTTAGAGCTCCTTATTTACCCTGGCAGATCTGGCTTCCTTTAATTCTGCCTTATCTTGTGGAAAAGCTCTTATTTTTGAATCCCACAAGAATGCTGCTTTCCTATCCATTGGGACAGACACACAAAGACTCTGTGGCTCATTGCTTGGCTTCTTCACTTCCAGTATTTGCAAATAAGCCTTCCATTTCTGTCCATCATAGGGAAATATATATGAAAAGTAGACACATTTTTCTGTGTAGACTAATTCCAGAGACCTAGGTCCCGTAATTATTTTTCCACTTCTGTTTTTGCAGTCTTGGAATTTTGAGATCATCAAGTTATTCTTCCATTAAAGTTAATTGGGTTGCTGTCTAATTTCCTTAAGCCCTTGATTGTAATTCTTTAACTTCACTGAAAATATGCAAAACTTTCTAGAGGTGTGCCTTCTTCTTGAAACTCCACTCCAACACCCAGTACCTCCATGGAACCTGTGGACTTCAGTGTGGGAAAAAAATGTATCAAGGCACTTTTGAGCCAGCTGGTACAGCAGAATCAAAGTCCCTTACTTTGAAGATACTTTTCTTGGTAGCCATTACTTAAACCAGAGAGATCTCTTAATGTTTTATTCTTCTACTGAAAAGAACTTATCTGGTTTCCCTGAAGTTGACTCTGAGTCAGTTTTAAACCAATACATATGTTTTGCATTCTTTCTAGCTTGCTGTAATCACTGAAGACTACTTGTGTTTGCTGCATGGATGTTCACCACCGACTGAGATATTATGTAGATAAAACCAAGTCCATAAATAATATTATTATTTTCTCCAATGCAATATTTTGTTATTTGTTTCCAAGTCCATGGGCCATAAAGTTTCTAAACTTCCCATTTCCTGATGGTTGTCTCATTGTATATAGGTTTGCTTTATTAGGCATGGTAAGCTATTGCCAAATGTTATTAAAGTTGATTCCACAAGAACCTGTGCTATCTTGGTACCCTTTTTCAGAAATGCAACCCCTGGTAATATTTGTGCATTGACTACATTGTTTTTCCTTAATACATTTTCAAAACATTGCAAGCTGGATCTCATTTCCAGATTTAGATCTGCTTTTGGGGCTACTAGTATCAATAATATGTTCTTGGGGTCCACCTATTAGAAAGAGTTGGGCAGTCTATGCCATGAGTTAGTGATAATGGACTACTCTTGTCACAAAAGAATGTTCTGTAATTATATATAATGCTATACCTGTTGAGAGTGGGACCATCCTCAGTAACAATCCTTCCCACCTCCCTACACCTTGGCAGAGAAGATATTGTGTCTTGTGTCCTTTTTTTAATGCAGCTAACCTCATGAACAGAGAGCAGTGCAGTGCAATGAATGTAAGATGGGAGAGATACTTAGTAGCTAGGGAAAATTTGGATTGCCGTGTCACCCTAATGCTTATGCCTGAAGTTCTATGGGTTACCAAGGATGGATCCACTCTTACAGAACTAGCATTATAGCAACTATATCTTTTGTTTACAGTACCTTTTGTGTATTGATTGCCCTACACAGGACTGAATGCTTAAATTGTGTTTTAAATTATTTTGGAAATGTTACAGTATGCCAGTTTCTGATGGCTATTCTGATATTAATTTCACCATACCTGTAGACGGTCATGTCTCTGCTTGCTTTCATATTTTCTTAAAAATGGTTCAGGCAAGACAGTTTGCTATAAAGATATGTTATGCACTGGGTGTGCTGATAATATGAAACACCGTAATGTCACCTTCTGAAATGTATAGATGCCTGCACTTATTAAAACAGTGTTTTTTCCTATAACTTTTAAAATAAATTAACAGTTAAGTGACTGACAATACATTTTTTGAGAAACAAGTACTTTTTTCCTTATTTTTACCCCTCAAGTTTCTATTACCCCAGTGCCTGCTGACTGTCAAGCTTCTCCCAGTGGACGAGCCCATTTGTTTTATAAGGGTTGCCTGTTTCCTTGATTGCATTCTGGCTATGGGGGGCATTTCTAATGGCCAGAATTCCATACCTTGGTGGAGACAGAGTGTGCGAGTCACATCACCATGGAGATCCACAGTGCCTTCCCTTGTAGGTGTGCTGTTAAGCATACCTGCTATGAAGGTTACCACCAAACAGTGGCTTGGTGTGCCAGATGACTTCCCCAGACCACAGTTTGCATTGCCTTCCCCTCTTTGAGGGATTACAGTATTTTATGCCTTCCTGTCTGCCCCCCCCCCCCATCTCCACCACCCCAATCGATGGAGATGCCCTTCCTCCACTGCCGGACGTCAGCCACCACAGTCTGTACTTGAAATTGAGTCACCTGGCCTTTATCACTCATTGCTACCAGAACTAGCTATAAAGTAATGATAATTTTATTTTTTGTCGTATAACAATGCAGCAGAGGTATGAATTTAATGGCATTTACTACCCAGCACTCATTTGAGATGTTTATGTCTGTTGTGAACAGAATGTCAGAAAACCAAGTAGCCCAATAGCTTTGTAGCCCTACTGATGCATCTTACAGTTATATGACCATATTTATGTAACAGGCTGAAATTTTATAACAAAATTCCTAAGAAAGTTTGTCATGACATTTAGCTTTAGGCTTCTTTTTGATTCATTACATATCACTAACTTGATGTCTTCTCTACTGTCTTTTCATTGTCAGCAAAAATAGTAAATAGTTTAGTAATGAAAAAATAAAACGTGTTATTTTTCCTTTCAACCCTCTCTTCTTACGGCACATGCCACAACTGAAAATGACCAGTAGTATAGCCTATCTGTCTCACAAAAAATTATGATGGACTCGACAGCTGCTCCATGAGAAAGCATAACTGCTGTTGTATTGCAGCAGGGAATCAAACGATGCATAACTTCAACATTTAATAAAACATATTTATTGATCACAAAATTTCACTGCCTCACCAGTCATACTTTTTCTGGAAGATCAAAATATTAGACGGGAAAAAAGTATTTGGGAGGTAAGCTATTTTCTTATGCCGAGACCTGATAAAATACAAACTTTGAATATGCTTGTAGCATGCAAAAAAACATGCAGTAGGTCAAACATTTAAGGTGCACATATGCACAATAAAGCAAGGAAATACTTTTTTTTTTATTTTTATGATTTTGTTGACTAGATTAGTCATACTAGCTCTGGCTCGTTTGCATGGGAGACTCAAGGTACATCCCTGTAGGACCAAACCCACCGGCTCCTCTACATGCACCCAGTTGGCCCTTTTGTTTTGTGGTCATGGGAGACAGGGTTTTCCGAGCAGGTATGAGCCCTACTACCCGTTCCTGCCCATTAATTTCCCATGAGTTCAGCTGCTCACGGCAAGAGTTGAGTGGTAGGGAGTGGGCCAGTTTTGTTAGTTCTTCAGGGCAGCCTATCTTTGCCTCCAGCAGACCACCCCCCCTACTACTGGCTCTTCTGAGGTGCACTATAGCACCCCCCTTGGCTCACAGTGCAGATTACACATGGCAGCTCATGTTCATTAGACTCAAGGTTCATGGGGTTAGACACCTAGATAGGCACCACCCATGTGGTGAACTACAGCTAACACCCCACCCCACCGCCGGATGGGTGAGTAGGCAGTGGTTGCTCACTCCCATACTCCCCTGCCAGCTCCGATGGGAACCCAAGCTGTTGATCAAAATCAGGTCACCTGTAACATAGTCAGGGCTTCATCCCTCTGTTCCACAGAGTAGGTCTGAAAGGATAGGACTTCAGGCCTGAGCTGCCTTCCTTATACTGAACTCTAGGATGTGTAATGAACACATGACAAAAGTGAGCATGTTACTGCCGAGTCACTTCATTGACTAACTTGAAGACAGCAGAAAAACTTAACTTTTACAAATACGTAGAAGGAAACAAGCTGAAATCATGAATTTGACAAGATATAGCTCTAATATCTGTTTCACATTTATACCTTTATAGATCTTCCACAACTTGAACAGTAGTGGTAGAAATATTTAGTTTAGGCTTGTTACATATTTCTGCAGTTGTGTGTCAGATGTCAGTCTGACAATGATTATCGATCACTATTGGCAATTGTGCAGTGGTCATCTTTTTGTGTAGATAGCAGTCAGATTACAGGAATTTTTGTAGGCCATGTACAAAAAAAAAATTTCTGAAAACATATTTAAGATACCTAGGGCTGGATACAACATACACTGCTGAGATGTGTGTGTGTGAGTGTGTGTGCGTGCGTGCGTGCGTGCGTGCGTGTGTGTGTGTGTGTGTGTGTGTGTGTGTGCAACAATTTTCTCCCTGATTATGTGATTCAAATATACTATTTCAGTACTTAATTGTGGTATATGGCTGTAGTTTCTGAGCTCAGATTTGCTAATCTGAGACCAAAATATATTTGTAACCATTTTAATGTATTTTATTCTTATGTGTATGAGAAGGTATATGTTATTCTGCCTCTGTTTATAAACTCTGTGATCTTTAACAAGACGCTTGTCATTTTTGTACTCTTGGGTGATGTCTGAAATCCAACACATATATTAGCCTAAGATAGTAATCTCTAAATCTAATTATGAAACATCTTTGAAATTATTTCTTTTCTCTGCTGAATTGCATACTACTTGAGCTGCAAATTACAAGCTGAAGCTGATAAGTACAAACTTGCAGTGTTATAATAACTGCATTTTTTTTTTTTTTTTTTGTGTTTCATTGAATATTGTGTTAAAATAGTACAGCATTCTCTTATTATTTATTTGTTCACTGAAATTGTTGTGAGTTTTTCTGTGTCTGCAGTTAGTTGGTTTATTCTTCTCACTGAATAGTTGCATACTTGAGCTGCATATAAGATAGTACTGCATTTTTCTGTTTTATTGTTTCATTGAATATTGTGTTAAAAATAGTACTGCATTTATCTGATTATTTATTTGTTCACTGAAAATTGTGAGTTCTTTCTGTGTCTGCAGTTAGTTGGTTTATTCTTCTCACTTCATTGATATTCGGTGTAGAAGTCTTAGCCTAGAGGGCTTCTCTGTGCCTTAAAGTCTTAGTCCCTTATCTCTGAAATGATTTCTGCTGAATAGTTGCATACTTGAGCTGCAACAACTTTATTACAAGCTGAGATAAGTACAAACTTGCAGTGTTATAAGATAGTACTGCATTTTTTCTGTTTTATTGTTTCATTGAATATTGTGTTAAAAATAGTACTGCATTTATCTGCTTATTTATTTGTTCACTGAAAATTGTGAGTTCTCTCTGTGTCTGCAGTTAGTTGGTTTATTCTTCTCACTTCATTGATATTCGTTGTAGAAGTCTTAGCCTAGAGGGCTCCTCTGTGCCTTAAAGTCTTAGTCCCTTATCTCTGAAATTATTTCTGCTGAATAGTTGCATACTTGAGCTGCAACAACTTTATTACAAGCTGAGGTAAGTACAAACTTTCAGTGTTATAAGATAGTACAACATTTTTTTCTGTTTTATTGTTTCATTGAATATTGTGTTAAAAATAGTACTGCATTTATCTGCTTATTTATTTGTTCACTGAACATTGTGAGTTCTCTCTGTGTCTACAGTTAGTTGGTTTATTCTTTTCACTTCATTGATATTCGGTGTAGAAGTCTTAGCCTAGAGGGCTTCTCTGTGCCTTAAAGTCTTAGTCCCTTATTTCTGAAGTTATTTCTGCTGAATAGTTGCATACTTGAGCTGCAACAACTTTATTACAAGCTGAGATAAGTACAAACTTGCAGTGTTATAAGATAGTACTGCAGTTTTTTCTGTTTTATTGTTTCATTGAATATTGTGTTAAAAATAGTACAGCATTTATCTGCTTATTTATTTGTTCACTGAAAATTTTGAGCTCTCTCTGTGTCTGCAGTTAGGTTTCCCCACCCACCCACCCTCCCTGTTCTTGTTTTGGTATTAATCTTGGTGGCTTTGGAACTGACCGCCCCTCCTGTAAATTTGTGTTTGAACACTCCTCCTGGGCCAATGTCATTTGCTCACTCAACCAAGTACAGTGAGGTCATATTTTGATTTCAGACACTCCTACCATTCCCATCTGTTCAGCCTTGTCCCAGCTCTATCCTAGTCTAGTCTCATTAGCTCATCCTGCCTAATACAGAGAGAACATCTGAGTAGGCATACCCACTTAGGCCCTGAACTTGTCTGATTGAAGACTGCTGAAACAGGGCTTAGTTCTGAGTTTTTTTACTGGTTAATTGGGTAATTTGTTTAAATCAGTTTGCTTGTTTTCCATTGTTATAAAAAAATTGCACTTTACCTGCTTTTACTGTATTTGTGTTTCTTCCTACTTTATTACCTTATTTTGCTTTTGTCTCTTCTTAAAAGTACTCAGTTGTGTTTATTCTGCTGCATTTATTACTGCTTGGTAATAGCCTGATTAAATTGTAACTGTTATTCTAAGTATTTTGGTTAAAACACTTGGGCTTCAGACCAGTTGTTTTACACTAGGACGGTTTGTGGTCTGCACTGTTGTGGCAGGACATGTAGCTTATATCCTTCTAAGTTGGGAATTGCTGATTGAATGCTCAGTGTCTGTTATTCTAAAAGTGTATTAGTTCTGGTTAAGCACTTGGGCTCCAGGCCAGTTATTTTACATTAAGAAGGTTTGTGGTCTGCGCTCTTGTGGGAGGAGGGGCTAGTTTCTGCCCTTCTGAGCTTGGAATTTCTAGCTAAAGGCTAACTGTGCCTGCTTATTTGAACTGTTTTTTCTGATACTGGTGCACCTTGTCTGCTGTATCATAGACTAGATTCAGGCCTGCTGAATCTAGCTTTGTTTGTATAACTTGAGCACTAATCCAGGCCATCTTTTTTGGAGAAGGTTCCCCTGCACCCTAGTGGCAGGAGTGTGCAGTTAGAACTTGTCTGATTGTAGACTGCTGGAACAGGGCTCAGTTTTGAGTTTTTTTACTGGTTAATTGGGTAATTTGTTTAAATCAGTTTGCTCGTTTTCTATTGTTATAAAAAAAAATTACACTTTATTCATCTGCTTTTACTGTAATTGTGTTTCTTCCCACTTTATTACCTTATTTTGCTTGTGCTTCTTCTTAAAAGTACTCGATTGTATTATTCTGCTGCAGTTATTACTGCTTGGTAGTAACCTGATTCAATTGTAACTGTTATTCTAAGTCTTTTGGTTTAAGCACTTGGGCTTCAGACCAGTTGTTTTACATTAAGAAGGTTTGTGGACTACATTGTTGTGGTGGGACAGGTAGCTTACATCCTTCTAAGTTGGTAATTGCTGAGTGAAGGCTCAGTGTCTGTTATTATAAAAGCACATTAGTTCTGGTTTAAGCACTTGGGCTTCAAGCCAGTTATTTTATATTAAGAAGGTTTGCGGTCTGCACTCTTGTGGGAGGAGAGGCTAGATCCTGCCCTTCTGAGCTGGGAATTTCTGGTTAAAGGATTATTGTACCTGCTTATTTGAACTGTTTCTTTCTGAAATTTGTTTATTGGCCATTTTGGGCTAATGTCTATCTCTTTCATTTCCTTGCTATAAAAAAACGCATTTGCATGGTTATTTGCACTCGTATTCAGCTCAGCGAGTGCCTGCCAGGTGTCCTGCAGAGTTCTACAGCAGCAGAAAGATAAAAGAGAGAATTTGTAGTGATTAAGTATCATTTTTCTGCATTTTCTTGCTGTCTTTAACTAATTCCGCCTAAAATGCCAATTTTTTAGCATTTCTGTGATTTAAAAAGCTTGTTTCTGCTACATATTGTACTTATTTGCTGCCTACACTTGAACTAAGTCATTTTTGCATTTAAATAATCTGTTTAACCGTTGTAGGCTACACACTAAAGTGTGATAGCCATTTCTGTGTGTTTAAAGTGTTTTTGTTTAATCGTATCTGCGTTATTTTCTGGAAGAAAAAAAAAATATATATATATATATATATATATATATATATGTATATATATATATATATATATATATATATATATATATATATATATATATATACATACACATATATATATATATATATATATATATATATATATATTTTTTTTTTTTTTTTTTTTGCTTCCCGCCTTCCTGAACTAGTATAGTCCATTTTTCAGGTTAGTGCTGAATTCAGGGCTGTGTTACAAGTTTCTGTGTTGCCCATACCTTACTTGGATAGAAGGAAAATTCTCTGTTCACCTGTGAGAGAGGGGAGCTTTGAGCAGCCTATCTGTCCCTGGAGGAGTGGTTTCAGCCCAGAAGTTAGTAGTTTATTGGCCATTTTGGGCTAATTTCTATCTCTTTAATTTCCCTGCTATAAAAAATGCATTTGCCCGGTTTTGTGCGCTGGGCAGCGCTGGTTAGCTAGAGTTAAACTATTCTCAGCTCCACGAAGTTTACACTTCAATTTTTCCCTTAGAACTAGACAAACTTTCAATTTAAGCAGTCAGACCATTCATTTCACAGCCCAGCACTTGCTCAAAACTCATAGCAAGCACTAATTAACCGTAGCACTAGACCCCCTATACTGTTCAGAAAGACAAGGCTCTCTATTCGTCCCTACCAGCCAATCAGTAAAACAGCTCACTTTACCTATCCAAGCATGTCCAAAGGGCAGTTTCAGGTGTGCTCTCCAGTCCAACTGCTGAATCTGGGTATTTTGAGGCAGTGTTACAACTGCCTCATGTACACAGACAACCCTCTTCTCCTACCACCAAACACTAATATATGCGAGAGACGCAATTATACAGCCAAACTGGAGGCAGAGCTCTCACAACCCAAGACTAGAACTGACAGTCAAGAGGAGAAGGAAAATACTTGCAACACACCACCAGTCTCATATAGACCTACTAAGCCAACACCGGCAAATAACACACATAAATACATGAAAACATACTTGGAGGCTGTAAATAAAAATCTGCAAAAGCAACAGAGACCTCCAATGTAGACACCCAAGCAACCTCCACGCCCCATCACAAACCATAAAACACATACTTCACATAATCAGTGTGCCATGCAATCACAGCCCTTAAGGCAAAATAACATGCCCAACACAGTAGTAATAGTCAACTCTATAGTCAGGCACACTGATGTCCCACTAACTAGGCTGAACAAGGAGGAGGTTACAGTTAACTGCCTGTCAGGCGCCAGGATCCGTCACATAACACAAGCACTCAGGTCACTACAGAACAAGTACAAATACGACTCTGTCATTGTCCATGTTGGAATGATCTGAGATGTACCTCCCTGGACTACATGAAAAGAGACATGCAAGAGCTCTCTGATCACATAGCCCAAGCTGGTATGACCCCGACCCTGAGTAGCATCCTGCCCTCACCAAGAATGATGCCACAGTATAAAGAAAAAATTATCAATTTCAACAATTGGCTAAGTTTCTGGTGTCATTCAAAGGGGATCCTGTATCTGTCCGCCTGGGATGACATGCTCGACAAGCCACGTTGCTTCACAAGAGATGGCTTGCACCTGCTTAGGCTTTCGAATACTGGCCAAGGCTTTTGCCACCCCCATAGTGCTTTTTTTAGGCAAGGCTCAAAAGACAAACCCACCACCGTAAATAGCACAAGTAACCAAAAACTAAGGGTAATGCTACTCAACGCCAGAAGTCTAAACCTCAAAATGCATGCACTCGAGGCACTCCTCAGTATGGAGAACACTGATATCTTTGCAGTAACAGAAACCTGGTTTAAGGCTCCAGAGGGCACTCCAGCACTACCAGGCTATAACTCATACCATACTTTTCGGCCACAGAACCCTGACTGAAACACAAAAGGCTGGGGTGTATCCATATTCATCAAGGATACCCACACCTCCAGGTTAGTGGTGCAGCACAATGCCTCAGAGATCATCCATGTGCAACTAACAACGGGCAAAGCTGCAATTCAAATTGTAGCTTGCTACAGATCACCCACCATGACCCAGGACTCCCATTCCGTGTTTCTGGAGACATTGGAAAATATGAAGGTCCTACCAAACGTCCTAATATTGAATGATTTCAATTACCCAAACATTACTTGGAGAATTATTCAAGTACTAACTCCCTTACCCAACGCTTCCTAGAATTTATAAACTCGAATGCCTTGAATCAACTGGTCAGCAGCCCCACCAGAGGTGACAACATATTGGACCTGGTCATCACCAACATGGGCGACCGGTGTTCTACACTGGAGGTCAACCCCTCGCTGGTTAGATCAGACCATAGACTAGTTACTCTGGATATCCACATTCTGCCCCCACCCCCAATCAAGGAAACCACTGTGAAAAACTTTTCAAAAGCAAACTTCACATTACTTAAGACCGAGGTGGAAAGCTTCACAACCCCCATGCTAAAGGACAATGCTGTCCAAGCTGCTGAATCCCTTACAGAGGCACTCTATGAGCACCTGCAAGAATGCATGGATCGTGCTATCCCAAGCAAAACCAAGACTCACTCCTCCAAGAAAAGGAAACCAGTCTGGTGGACCCCTGCCATAAACAAGCTATACAATAGAAGGAGGAAACGAGTACAGAAAAGAGTAAAATCCCAAGAAGGAAAGACATCCCTGATCAGTATCAGCAAGAAACTACGATCCCTCATAAAATCATCCAAGGCTAGTTTCGAAAGAAAAATTTCCAAGGACTCCAAAGATAGCCACAAAGCATTCTTTAGCTATGTCAGGAACCTAAGTGGAAACTCTCAGATCTGCTCTAAGTTAGTGTAGAATGGCACAAAATACACTGAACTGACTGATATTGCCAACATTGTGGCAGACAGGTTTAGTGCAAACTTCACCCCCCCCTCTCACCCCCTAAAGGGCCCATAACCATACCAGAAGAATGTAGAACCACGGCAATCACTGACACACAAGTTAAAACAGCCCTATCCAAAACCAACAACACAGCTTCAATGGGACTGGACGGTGTCCCAGGCTATGTCTTACACAAACTCCAAAATGAACTTACCCCTCACGTAAACACACTGTTCAAACTCAGCCTGTCTACAGGCTATGTACCACAGAGTGGTGCACAGCAACAGTTATCCCGCTCCACAAAGGTGGAGCCACAACGGACTCCAGGAACTATCGCCCTATAAGTCTGACTAGCCTGGTCTGCAAGGCTATGGAGCGCATCATCATGGAACTCATTAACAGAGACACTGGGAACCTCCAAACATTGGACCCTACCCAGTTTGGCTTTGTTAAGGGCAGATCATGCCTCCTAAATCTGGTGGACTTCTTTGAGACAGTTAACAAGGCTTTAGATGAGGGAAAGGAGGTCCACACAGCCTACCTAGACCTCGCAAAGGCTTTCGACACCATTCCCTTATCTGGTATTATAGACAAGGTCACCAGCATGAACATAAACCCCTACGTCACGAGATGGGTTGCCAATTGGCTCACGGATAGAACCTACACGGTGAGAATTGCAGGCTCTAGGTCCGTCTCTAAACTGGTTACAAGTGGCGTCCCCCAGGGCTCAGTCCTGGGACCACTCCTGTTCGGTATATACTTCTCAGAGGTACAGGCAAGCACAGGAGAACTATGGTTGACCAGGTTCACAGACGACTGCAAACTGGGGGCCATAAATGACTCTCTGGCTGACACAGACATCCTCCAGAAGGGTCTCACTGAGATGGATACCTGGTGTCAAAATCATGGCCTCAAGCTAAATGCCAGAAAGTACATAGTCATCCTCTTTGGAAAAAACAAAGTACCCGCGAACTACCACATATGTGGTAGTCCCCTAAATACAGAAAATGAAATAAGGGATCTGGGGACCCAAGTAGATAGTAATCTCTCCTTTGATAATCATATTGCCAAGGTGGTTAGAAAATCCTTCTATGTGGCCCACCCAATCACAAAAGGGTTCGCATCTAGAATAAAAGAGGTTATTGTGCCCCTCTACTCATCACTCATTAGACCCATCATAGAGTACAATGCCCCATTTGGGATGTACCTTACAAGACACCTGCAACAGCTGGAAAGACCACAGACGTACCTCACCAAGAGGATTACTGGCCTCAAACAGATGCCCTATGCAGCTTGACTGAAGAAACTCCAGCTGTACTCGGTTGCATACCGCCTACTCAGTGGTGATCTCTGCCTGACATACCAGGCCATGTCCAACCAAGAATTGATGGACATGCTCCACCTAAAAAAAAAACAAATACCCGAGAGCCACACGCTGTAGGGATCTAAACCTCACCATAATGATAAATAGGACTTGCTGGAGGGATAGAATCCTGTCCCAGAGACTCCCCCATGCTTTGGAACAGGATTCCAATCTACATTAGTCAGAGCCCCTCACTAACTCTCTTCAAGAGAAACCTTGACAAGTGGATGGGAAACAGAAAATTTTACCCCTGAGATCACTGCAGTAGCTCTGCTGGACAGAGGCACAGGGAACTAACAGCACTGCTGGACAGAGGCACAGGGAACTAATCTAAGGGGGCGGCGAAAGCCAACACATTCTGGCTAGGCTTACATATGCCCTCAGGCAGATAGCCTAGTACTTACCTATGAACCTATGAACCTACAGGAATGACCAAGTAACTATACACATAAATGTGTAAATAACCGAGTAAGTACATATTTAGAGATATAGGAGCAGAGTAGCCATATATACAGTCATGTAGGTTATCAGATAGGCAGATTTATAGTCTGTCTCTGACTAATATTATTTATTACCATATATAGGACAAGGAGCTAGACAGTTAATGTTTCTTGTACTGGAAACTTTCATATGTAGCTCTTTTGTGACCCACAAGTGCAGCTGTGGCAATCTCAATTCATGATGGACTTTATTTGAGCATTCTTGACCTTCCTGTATTTTCTTATGACTAGTCTTCACAAGGAGTTAATCACCCATTGTTTGAGGATGCATTTTTGAGCTGGCATCATTCATTGTGTGCACATTTGAGCATAAAAACAATTCCCCTTTGTTTTCTAACAGTTAGCACAGTTTCCTGTTTTTGTGTGTTAGTATTGTTTGTTTGTAGGAAACCCTTAGAAAAGGAAGAGAAGATCAAGAAAAGAGAGAAAAAGTGTTGGAAAGAAGGCTGGAAGGTGACTCTACCTATTCTAGGAGTCCCCTAATATCTTTTATCTGGTGCCTTGAAAGTCAGAAGACTAATTAGGATCCTTGGCCTAGTGAAAGTTAAGGCTGAAATAGGGGGGATTTTATACTTATTTCAAGATTGTGGAATTTTTGAGTATTCTTTGTACTCTGAAGTACAGTGATTTCACAATGAGTGTATGTAAATAGCAGGTTTGCAGAAGTGCTGTAACAGCGAGTTTAACAATTTGCTGTTTTGTTTCCTGATAGCAAGTTGAGTTTGTCATATAACTACTTTTTGGTTAAACAGTATGTGACAATGTGAGGTCTTGCCAGCTATACCAGGAGAAGTAGGGCAGTGGATGTGTAACATATGTCAGCACAGCTAGCTGGAATTTTGTAAAGAATTATATGTCATTCGTATATCGAACTGATTTGTACAGATGCTTGTGCTGAAAAAAGTATTTGTAAAGCTGCTTGTGTTAAAAATGTGCCAACAATGTGCTCTGCTGGAAAGAAAAAGGAATATACATGCATTATTGTAAGTGTTTAAATGTATATGTTTTAACAGATGATACTGGAAGAAAAGAGAGTGATTTCAAAACTTTGAAAAAAGTATGAAATTAAATTACCTGGCTTAGGCCATAAAGATTGTGTCTTACAGTTCTCAATGCAGCCAGAGATAAAAAGCCTGTATTAGGAAGATTCCTGCATTGTCATTGGGGTGAACTAATTGCTACTCTGGAAGGGTGGAGGTTTGAAATTGTTTTATGACTTCCAGGAGTTGCATCAGATCTTAGCAAGGCTCCGTGTGTATGTATATGATTGGCACGCATTTGCTAAATCTCGACAGCTTCTAGCCAAGGGAGGAAGCATAGGAACCAGAAGTCAGATGACCAGATGTATGTGATGTCATTGTATAATCCATCACTAAAAATAATGTTTAATACTAGGTAAGACTGAAGTCTCAGAGCACTCTGTTTTCGTAAGCTGACAAAGAAGGATCCCTCTTCTTCTTCATCTTGCCTTACTCTAGTAAGTCAACCAGAGAATAGTAATTCTTTAGATCAGTCCGGAAAATATAGTGATATTAGTTACAGTTTTTCTGTATTTATGTGAATCTATTCATCTGTGTTATTTTAATACTTCCTATAATTGATACTCTGGTGTTTATTGTAAATAGATATTTGGTATTTTCATGGCTTTTATTATTTATTATTAACTATATTTAAGCTTTTAATTGTGGCTGGATCTTTAGAGAATATTTTAACCTTTGAGAGTACTCATATCTACTTGGTGACTCTGTGGCCACTCCTGAAAGCCTTACTGCATTGGTCAAACACTGTCATTTGTATTAATATTAATTTCACTCAATATAATTGGGTAACCTTGTAAGAGCCTTAGAGTAGCTGGCTTTGGAGTGTCTGGTAGCAGTAACGACCTTATAGTCTAGGCAGAAGGGGGTATAGCTAATAAATCTGTGCCAGCCTTTCCCAGGTATGTGTGTGTGTGCTTGTGTGTGTGTGTGTGTGTGTGTGTGTGTGTGTGTGTGTGTGTGTGTGTGTGTGTGTGTGTGTGTGTGTGAAAATCAAATCACAAACAGTGTGTGTATCAGCTGCTTGGAGCAGGGGCATGACGCACTAGTTTCACAGAGAGAGTGGTGGAGAACCTGGTTTGGACACTCAGCTGAGGTTTCATCTCTATAGCTGTGCCATTGGGGAGTCTGATTGAGGACCTGGAGGGAGACAGATAGAGAAACCCAGACCCCGGACTGAAATTATGCTGGATGCAGAGAGCTGCATCTGTAAATAATTGATGTATCCATTTTTGTTCCAAGTGAATGTCCCTCTCCAGTGCCAGTGGTGAAGATTCAGGCTCCTTGATTACTGGCCAAGAGTGGGGACGTCACACAGTAGACTTACAATGTGCCTTTTCTAGCAAGCATCTGCTCTTTTCAGATGGATGTTGCTCAGATTAAGCTTTATTTATGATTATTGACAAGTCAATGTTTTTACAAGGCATCATGATGGCTCGCTAACTATTTTTTGCCAACAGTTTATTATTATTATTAATTTTGATTATTTGTAGTATAGTAAAATGTTTTTGATCAGCTGCAGCTGATACAAAACTATTCTTAAAAAAATGTAATTTGTTTGTTGGAATGGTGACTTAATACTAGATTAAGATCTGTTAGAACTGATTTGGTGCTTCCAGAACTACTGCAGTAAAAGGAAGTGGTGCCTTTTTCCCTATTTTTGTGTCTTGGAGTAGCAAGTCACAAATACACGTTTGTAAATAAATTATCAAATTTACAAAGAAAATTATTTTTGCAAGGGCAAGCTCCACTTTTCCCCAGAACCTTGCCGAATCTTATAATAGGGTCTGTTTTGATTTTTTCTTTTTACACTTTTTGCTCTTACCGCCTGTTGATTATCAGTCTTCTATTCTAGTCAGTCAGCCCATTTGTTCTGCACAACAGGGCAAGGGTTGACAAGGAGGGGCTATCAATTAGACAGTCATCAGGGATTGTTTTATTAATTTATTTTTTGTTTTAAAGTCCTACTACCTTTGCACACCTGGTGAAGTGCCTGGGAGGAGACAGTCAATGGGGGCTATCCGTTCACTTCTGTAAAGAGCATGCCCTCCAAGCAGCCCTGCTTGTCACACTTGGAGGTGGTTTTATTGGTCTCCACTAGGAAAGTTTCACCACTTTGTGTGCCCCCAAGTTAAAACCTCTTACTGGTCCACCTCTGTCAGAGTCAGGGATCTGTTCCTCTGTGCCATGGAGCCAGGCTGGTGTATTTCGAATACCAAATCTTCCCACATGCCATTTTATCTTTCACAGTCCCACCATCCTGTTTTACTATTGTGGAACTTGAAAATAATTTCCTATATTCAGTGTATTTTCCATTTGACTGTACCCCTGATGTTGGGACTGTGCCTCCATACTCCTGATCTGTAAATATACTGCATTTAAATTGTGCCACCACAAAGAAGAGTGAAATACAGTATTAACCTTTTCTGCAGGTGGTGTAACCTTAGAGATTATCTATTTAGAGATCATGGGTGTGGATACTCATATTAGAGATCCAGGGTGTGGGAGCACTTATTGTCCCCCTCAGATAGCTAAACTTTGACAGCAATTACCTTAGATTATTATTTACATGGAATGGATGACCTTTCACAGTCCCTAAGGTGCAATGCATATGAGCTCCATGTGAGCACTTTATGCACATCAGCATATATAAATGAGAGCAGATACACTGTCATTAAGATGCATGCTAGTTAAGTTTGCTTCTATGAAGTCTACTTTCCAACATAAGCATGATGTGACAGATCATCACACAAGGAGACACTCTTTCCTGTTCTTTATGCAGGGAAGAAACCATATGTGTAATTAGGCAATGGATTACAGCATTACTTTATAAACAGTACAGTTGCCTGATCAGTGGACTATATTGGCAGATAACTGGGTAGATTTCTCACATTAAGTTTTGAGTAACAGCAGTAATCATTTCAAAAGCAGAATGACCTCACAAGTATCTATGTTTGCTGCACAGCAAAACATGCAGATTCCTTGCTTTTGATGTCAGCATCCCCAAACAATGACATGGAGGACAGATACCATGTCCTTACCATGGACACATGGCCTCCATTATGCCTTTCCTCTTTTTCTTCAAATCCAGAAAGTACTGCTATAAACCATGCAGGACTTGTCAGAATTAATTTTCATCACTGCATACTAGCTATGGCAGCCATGTTTTCTGCTGTTATAAGTGAGAGTCTGCTCTCTTATTTCTGTACTTCTCTAAACTAGTTCTTAATCCAAACTGTAAGACTCATTTGAACTTAATTCTTAATAGGGACTTGTTTTATTCAAAAATGATTCATATATTGAGATCAGAAGGTCTTCTAAAAGGAAATGGTACCTTGCCAAGTGAAAAATAATGTCTTCTTGGTTTGTACATTATAAATCCATAATCCATTTGCATTCCATCTTATGGTTTGAGTCAGTTTTATAAGACGTTTTTATTCTTCCTTCAAAATTTAGTTTTGCCAGTGTTAGTCTTCATTCTTTATCAGAATTTTTCAGATGCTGCAATGGGAAGCTATTTTGAACAGTGTCTTAGAGCCTAGACTTAATTAGTATGTAGTTTCGCTTGTCTAGAGTTTAAATTTTTTAAACCTTATGACCAAAAAGTTAGCTTTGTTGTCTTTTTATCTGAAGTGATCTCTGCTAGGAGAATATCAGAGCTGCAGGCCTTGAATTTAAGTTTCCTTCCACAGTCTTCCAAGGGCTGCTTTCATAACCGACCCACCTTTAGTGTCTAAAATAATTTCTTCAGTTTTCCTTATCCAATCTGTTTTGACTTCCTGTGTTCTTTCTACCTCAGGAAGATATGGGAAGAAATCTTATCCATTTTGGATGGAAGCAGACTGCTTAGATACCATGTGGAAAGGGAGAAAGGTGTCAGACAGAATGAGCAGCTGTTTGTCTTCCGTTTCTAGGGAAGCAAGACATTTGACCTACTTTCTTGTCAGTAAGTACAACTGATGGTTGATGACTGATTTCATTCTCCAGCTTCTTTACCGAATAGGGCAAACTGCCAAGAACCTCGGGTAACACCATAAAGTACAATCTGTTTCAGAAATTGGTGATCCTCCTCTCTTGCTGGAGCTTTTGGATTCCCACTGAGCAGATCAGTTGCTAAGGGGCCAGTAGATTTCTTAAGAAATAAAATCACATATTTAGCTCTCCTTATTTGCCATTGCTGCAGTAGCTGCATATACAAGGATTTGTATGGCTTTATCTATCCTCTTATAATGACTACAGCAAGATACGTCTAGGCCCTGTCAGGGCACATTCCACTAGAACAGCAGTTACTTCATCTGCATATTTTAAAAAGGTTTCTGCACCCTGGACTTATGTTGGGCACTCCCAGAATATTGCAGACTGGAAACTATGCTGATTTTGGTAGTGGATTCTTTGAGGTGATAGTGTCATATTATACAACGACCCCCCCATTAATATTCAAAAATGTGCGCGCTGACTGGTCAGCGTGCACATTGTAAATCAGAGTTATAGTAATGGAAAAAGGTCCGGTCGCCTGGACTTTTCCCATTACTATAACGCTTTTTTTACAGCAATGGAGAACGCAAGATCTCCATTGCTTCACACTGTCTCGCTATGTTAAACAAGTTTAACATAACAAGGCAGCTTTAAAAAAAGCAACAGAGATTCTCCGTTGCTTTTTTTATAGCTGTCTCGCTATGTTAAACTCCTTTAACATAGCGTGACAGTTTGTAAAAAGCAACGGAGATCTTGCTTTCTCCGTTGCTTTTTTCAACACTGTCTCGCTGTTTTAAATGGGTTTAACATAGCGAGACAGCTTTAAAAAAAGCAACAGAGATTCTCCATTGCTTTTTTTAAAGCTGTCTCGCTATGTTAAACTCCTTTAACATAGCGTGACAGTTTGTAAAAAGCAATGGAGATCTTGCTTTCTCCGTTGCTTTTTTCAAAACTGTCTCGCTATGTTAAATGGGTTTAACATAGTGAGACAGCTTTAAAAAAATCAACGGAGATTCTCCGTTGCTTTTTTTAAAGCTGTCTCGCTATGTTAAACCCATTTAACATAGTGAAATAGTTTGTAAAAAGCAACGGAGATCTTGCTTTTTCCGTTGGTTTTGCCCACAGCTCTGATGTACTGTGTAGGCATATGCATGTGCAGTACATCAGAACTGCCGCAGAATACCAGACAGTTGCCGAAGGGCAGCAAGGAGGCATTATACAATGCCATTATTTAAGAAAAGTAATTATTTCTTTTCTTAAATAATGTCATTGTATAATAGCAAAAACCCACTTCTGGGTGTGGGTAATGCTGGATTTACCCACGGTTGTCTTTGTTTGGCCACTCAGGCTTCGCCCTCGTGACCAAACCACACCAGCAGTGGGTAAATCCAGCATTACTCACACCCAGACGTGGATTATTGCTATAATCAATCATTCTAGATACAACAAAACTAGTACTGGTTGGTATTATGACAATTTGTTACATTGCTGCAAGAATCCTCAAAAACTGAACATTCGTTTTAACTTTTATATATATTTACTGTGTTCTTTTTTATTTAACATTTTCTTGTTTGAGTTTTATTTTGTAAAGTACTTGGTGATTCTCAAGACATCTGAAGTGAATGTCTCTACAGCCAGGTGTATTTTTTGATGTCACCAGTGTTGCTGCAAGAATTACATTTACAGGCATCTATCTGTATGACACTGACTATCGTTGCTGCACCTTCTGTGGTAAAACTCTATGGTAAAAGTCCATTTTTGGGCAGGATACCCTTGACCATAATGAGGACTTCTGTAAGCATGCAGTGCTTTGCTGGTCTCTGTATTTGCCATTGTCTCTCCTTCAACAGCTGCTGCTAATGTCTGCATCTGACCTCCCATATTGGCTTCCATCACTGTGTATTCCCTTTTTATGGGTGCATTGCCTGACTTCCCTTCTCCTTACTCTATGCAAATCCACTTGTCTGTACTCTTCTGGCAACCTCTGCTTATCCTCTTGCCCCCTGTTTTTCTTCTTCCAGTTGTCTCATACCTTTTCTTGTCTGTTGGTCTGTTGTTGCCTCTTCCACTATAATTGCATATTATACTTTTTCACCTGACTGCCAGTCCACTGCCATGTCTATCTTCCATATTCTCCCATGAAACTCCTCCATCCTTTTGCAGTTTCCACATCCTTTACTACTCCAGAAAACCCTGAGCAGAATAGCTGCTCCACTTCCTGAGCTCCTCATAAATCTCTCTCCTATTGTTCATGGATTTTTGTTAATTTCATTTCAGGATTTCCAAGAATCTTTTTGGTATTATCACTTTTAACACAAAACGAACTTGGCAGGGGATATAGCTGCTCTCTGTTTATGGACTTTCGGTAAAAAGTGAAATAAGTTTGTGCAACATTATTCAGGAGAGGGTACACTAAAGAAGCGTTTTATATAGCAATAGAGAGAGTGTTTTGTGAAGAAAGTAGTGGGCTTCCATTAATTAAATGATGCCCAAATAATGAGAACAAAGTAGAGGATGAGGTGACTACCTCCCATGGGCCAGTATGTGTTTTTACATATAGTTTTTATTCCTGTAGAATGATACCATTTTACAGAAATACTGAAAGAACTTTCACTGGTCACACAGGTATGTGTATAGAAAACGTAAACGTTTTCAAGCTAGGTCAGTACATATCTTTTTCAACCATCTGCTAGTACAAATACACATTATAGGGCCATGGATGTGTTGCATATGAATATCTATGACAAGGGCAAGAATATGAAATTAATTGTAATTTTCCATTATACAAAGTCTTGCTGTCTTAAAGGGGTGATACATGTGGTCTTTTATCAGTGTACAAAAGTATACCTTGGTGAAAATAAGATAGGTTTAGAAGATTATATGAATATCTGAGAAATGTTAAAGAGTTGTGATATTGGCAGTTATTTTGCTAAACATATTGTGAAAACAGGACATAAATATCTAGTTTAAGGTTTAATGTTTTAGAACAATGTCCCAACATCAGTGGAACAGATGGGAAGCAATGCTTAATGTACAGATATTTTAAAGTATAGAGCAATAACAGTCTTAATGGGTTAAATGTAAACATAAATGGGTAAGTGTATTTGTTGAGCTACAGAGATGAAACAGTATTCTAAGAATTAAGGAAAGCAACTGTTCTAATTGGACAACAGGGTGTGAGGTTGGCTTAATGGTTAAGGTGTTTACCTTACAGACACAAGGTGCAAGGTTTGATTCTTACTTGGGTTAATTGGCTAGACTTAAAATAACCCATAAGGGCAGTTAGTCTAGTATGAACCTATGAACAGGCACATAGTTGTACTATTAAATGCTGCATTTTGTTCTGGTTAGAAAATTAGTGCTCATTTATATTATTTAATGGTATACTTTGAATTAGTTCTATTTTGCTCCTTAAAAGGATGTGTTGAGTCACTGGGAATTTTTTATGTTTTCAGTAATTGAATAAAAGTCATGCTTTATTTATAAATTAAGCAAGCGTGGTGGATATTGTAATACTTCGGTCCAAAGCTAAATGCGGTTTGTGACAAGTACACTCAGATGTTTTTTGGAATAATTCAGCTATTTTTCAGCTGACCTATAAAATGAAATTAAACATTCATTTTTTAATGGAGTTCTTTTTATTCTTAATTTTACTTTTCAGAAAGTTAAATTTTCAAATGATTCAGCTTATGAAGTGGAGAATGCTCTTTAAACAACTATTTATTGAATCAGTAACATGATTCACTTTTCTATGCCTGGGTTCTTATTATCCTAACAGCTTTATATATATATATATATATATATATATATATATATATATATATATATATATACAATTTGTTATATGCCTTGTTAAAATGTACAGTGGCAGTCCATGATCAGTTTATGTTCTGTTTATAATGCTGATAGTTCCTTATTAGTGACACATTCCTGTAGTGCATATATTGCTTAGCTCAGCTATCATTTTAAGTGTTCAGTTCTGAAGAATATGTTTATTGATAACTAATTTTCTAAAGTAATCTGTTTAAATATAAGAAATCAGCACTTATAGTATTTAGAGCTGCACCATAACTTAGTAAGGGGGTTTAAGTTTGTTTTTTGTTACTCTGTATCATATTCTGTATTAATGATGCATTGTTTCAGGTTAATGTCTCTGTAATACACATTTTCCTCCACTTGTTTCCATTAAATCACTTCTCCATTTTGGTATGCATTCATTTAAAATCTAAAAGCAATAAAATGCCAGGTCCAATGAAGGCAATGTGGCTGCAGGTGTGCAGGAAAAATAGGTTTAATAAATCGTAAAAACAACAAACAGGATTAAGCGCTTTCGTCTGACAACATACACAGACTTCTTCAGAATCAATACTGCATGTACAAAGACACTTTTTAAATCTCCCACGCAAAAAGTCACATGAGCATTGCCCTCCAATTAAATCCAAAGTCCAATGAAAGTTGGAATTAAGAAATGGAAATGTGATTAAAAAGTGTAAAACAAAAATCAAATTAAAATAAATGTTAAATACAATAGGACTTAAGTGTCAAAACACTCCCAAAAAATATGTGATCATTCAAACCAGGTAACACAGTGGCATTTAACTTAAGCTGCCAGTGCAATTATCGTTTTTCTAAAATAATCATCCCACGGTCCACCCCCTAGGGCTTCTCATAACTTGTTCCAACCCAAAAAATAAAAAAAATGCTGCTCAGGATGCTTTGCAATGTGTTTGAGCACAGGATTTATGGCATTTTGTTTCCTGATGTCCAAAAGGTGCTCATAAATATGTTCTTTTAACTTCCTTTGGGTTTCCCCCACATAAAACCCATCACAGTTTTGACATTTAGCCAGGTAGACTATATCTTTGGTGTTACAGTTACAATGAGAACTCGGTTTAATGACACAATGTTTAATTCTCACAAGTTCACCCACCAGAATAAACTTACACTGAGGGCAGAACCCACGTTTAACTGTAGCATGTTTTTTGTTGCTGATAAGTCCACTGATGTGACTCTCCATTTCCAACATTTTCTTAAAGGATCTACCCTTCTTGTACACCACTAAGGGTTTTGCCCCCACTTTGTCAACCACTCCATTAAAAAAAGAAAATATACACCAGTTTTTTCACAACACCTCCCTGATGTAACTGGAGTCAAGAGTAAACTCGGTAATAAAGGATAAAATGTGGTCTTTTCCATTGTGTGGGCTAGCAGCAAACACCTCATGCACACTACTATATGAGGATTTTAACAAAGGAAAATCTCTCCTTATTTTCTTTTAAGTGCAACACTAGACCTGACATTGTTAACTAAGACTGAAGGATATCCACATGCCTTGAACATACCCACTATTTTGAGACAGTCATCTTCAAACAAACTATCCTCCGACACCATTGTAGCCAATCTAATAAATTGCCCTTTAATGATGCCTCTTTTTTGATGTTTCGGGTGATTGCTAGACTAGTGCAACAAACTGTTGGAATAGGTGAGTTTTCTGAACACAGTACTCATAATACACTGCCTACTAACATCTTTGAAAATATACCTGTTAAAATAATTAATGGACAACCCGTTGTAAACAAAAGTGAACTTCAAAAACAAAGTAGTGGAATTCAAATAATCAATAAAAGGCTCAATCTCCTCCCTGGGTTTGTTCCACACAATAAAAATGTCATCCAAGTAACGCACATACAACTTGATGGAATCGTGAACAAACATATTCCGCACAAAGTGTTTTTCCCATTGAATAAGCACAATGTTAGCAAAAATGGGGGCACAGGATGCCCTCATAGCAATGATTTTAGTTTGCTGAAAATATTGTCGATTCAAGTACAGAAAATTGTTCTTAAGCACCAGTTCCATGAACAAAACCAAAATACTAATGTCTGCTGGTATTTTGGTTTGGTTAATTAAATATACATATTTTTAGCAGAAATATTTTGGGACATGGCATTTTACTGAGTGTTTAAATTCTTATGGGAGATGTATGCATCTGTTAAGAAAATATGACTGCCTCTTATAAATATTTTTGGTTAACCTCAAAGACAATACAGAACAATGTGCCAAACTAATTGTAATGGAGCCACCTATACTGAGCCTGAGGATGTAGCAAATCTGCTGACTGATAAATTCAGCTCCAGTTTTACCCTGCTGTCTCCCCCAGACATCTGTCTAGAAATCCCCCAACCATAGCTCCCCCAGCTATTACAAGGGAAAACATCCTCAATGCACTCTTCAAGGCAAAATGGTGCTTTGATGGGACCTGAGAATATCCCAGGATGCCTCCTCAGTAGATTGAAACATGACCTTTTGGTGCCTCGAGAAGCACTATTAAATCACAGCCCCCAAATAGGCTTCATGCCAAAACAATGGAGAGCTACAACTATTTTCCCCATATATACACAACGGTGGACCATCCATGGACTCAGGAAACTACCAACCCAAAAGTCTGACTAATCTGATATGCAAGGCCATGGAAATAATTATCATGGACATAGTAAATAACAATGTAGGAAACTTTCATACACTGAGTCTAGATCGGGTCTATATCACTTTATTGAATGGCTATTCAGCGAATAGCCATTCAAAGCCCTGTTTGTCGAAACTGCTCTTCATTGAATGCAGATTTTATCTAGGACAAATCAGTAGTTGGCCACCATCTGGAATTTGCCCTTTTCCCCACTGTAGTGCGATCTCGGAGTTGGTATATTTAGTTGGGGGGGGGGGGCACAGCCTCCACCTCGGTAGGTTTTAACTTTTCTGTTTTTTTTTTTTTTTTTTTACGGTGGCTTGGTTAGCCAAATTAGATAAAATTCCCCACTTGTGCATTGTAGAGAAGCTCACTGAATTATGTATAAATCCCTCTGTTGTTTGCTGGATAGCCAACTGGCTTACAAGTAGGACTCAAAAAGTTAAGATAGAGGAGTCTACCTCCACAAAAAGTCAGCCACTAACAGAGGACCTCAGAACTTCGTGCTGGGGCTGCTCCTGTGTAGCAACTGCTTTTCTGAAGTCACAGCTAATGTCAAAGGTCTCTGACTGACCAGATTCGCAGACAGTTACAAATTAGGTGCAGTCAGTAAATTCCCCCCACAAAACCCAAACACCCCCCAAGAGGGCCTATCATAAACTAATAACAGGTGCCTGAGTCACAGTCTTAAACTCAGTGATAAGAAGTACATAAGGGTATTCTTTGATAAGGCAGCCACCCCTGTAAATTAGTACGTCAATAATATACTCCTAGGAGTAAACCTAGTAGTCAGGGATTTGGGAACACATGTAGACAGCAACTTAGCTTTTGGCCATCATGTGTCTACAGTAGGAAGAAAATCATTCCATATTGCTCAATTTATTAGCAAGGGTGTGGCATCCAGGTCCAACGATGTCATTGTTTTGTTGTATTTAGCCCTCATAAGATCAGTCATTGAGTGTAGTGCACCCTTCGGTATGTACATGACGAGGCATACACAACAACTGGAGTGACCACAGAGTTTCCTTGCAAAAAGAATACGTGGTGTAGAAAACAAGTCTTATGTGAATCTCCTCAAAGCATGGTCCTTATATTTGATCTCTTGCAGACTGCCGAGAGACAGCCTTTGCCTGATCTACAAAGCATCCCCTGATTCAGCCTTAGTGAACCTTTTGTACATCTGCAAAACAAATAGCACCAAAAACACCTAATCCATGGAACCTAAACCTAGCCTTCTATATAAATAGGACATGGTGGAGAGACATGCATGTATACCAGAGGCTGCCCTTCCATGTAAAGCAAATGATGATGGCATAATGGTTAAGGTCTTTACCTCATAGACACAAAGTACAGGGTTTGATTCTTACCTTTGGAAAAGTAGCTAGGCTTAAAATGGTCTGTAAGGGTAGCTAGCTTAATACTAATCTGTGAACCTGTGAACCAAAGCCCTACCCTGCCCTTATTCAAGTGAAGCTTAGATCAGTGGCTGGGGAATCACAAATTTACCTCGGTCTGTCACCTGTGTCTCTGTTAGAAAGAGGAAACCTATAAATGCTTGATCACTTAGGCCCAAGTTTATATACCCTCACATAAGTTATGGGACCAATACCTTTCTAATATTTCTGGGAAGTATGGCTAGCCTTAATAAGGCCCTTTAGGGTCATTTGCTTAGAATTCTCCTATGATCCTATGCTCCTGTGTAGTATTATGTTAACAGAGTCTTGTTACTTTATGTTAGGCATGCTTGTATTTGTGTTAAAGGTTTAGCTGCAACTTGCCTTGTCAGTTGCTAATGCAATAATAACAAGGTTTTAAAATGAGTACTTAATGCAGTGAAAGCAGTAATTATTAGTTGGAAAATGTTTTGGTGGATTAGTATACTGAGTTCTTCATGAGAAGACTGAATCACCTAGTTTCTTCCCAGAAATATTGATAGAATTAGTGCAAGTTATGTACAGGGACCCAATGACTGAAGTACAAACAGTGTCCTGTCTCACAGGGGGTTCCCAGTATGAGTGGGTGTGCACCAGGGTTCAGCTCTGAGCTGACTGCTATTCATACTGGTGGTGGACTATATTAGCAAACAGGTCGGAGGTGACAGTTCAACAAAGTTGCTGTGGCATTGCAGGCAGACTCTGAGCAAGAATTTTCAGCAAAGGATAGAGGAATGAAATTCAAAACTGAAGATATGTGGGATGAAACTAAGGACAGATAAGACAGTGGCAATGGCAGCAAATTGGGGAAATCAGAAAAAGCTGAGAAACTGAGATAGATGGGAAGTTAGTGGAACAGGTTACTAGCTTCATGTATCTGGGAGGGGTGGTTGAGGCGAAGGGAGGTCTGAATAAAGAGGTCAAAGTTAGAATCAGAGGGGAACAGGGTCAAGAGTAGTGTACGACAGAAGAATGCCAAGAAGCTGAAAAGTAAGGGGCGTCCAGTACTACTGTATGGTACAGAAACCTGGGTAGTAAAGGCAGAGCAGATGAGAAAGCTAGAGGTTATAGAAATCAAGTGCCTGGGAAGGGTGGTAGGATGCATACTGTGGAACAGATGAAGAAATTAGGACATGAGCAGAAGCCAAAGTAGCTCTAATTGCATTGCAAAAAAAAAAAAAAAAATCAAAGAGAACAAATGATGGTGGTTTTGGCAGATGTGCAGAAAAATAGAAGACAATCTGGTGAAGAAGATTTGGGACATTCTGGAAGAAGGTAAGTGGTAATGAGGGCATCCAACAAAGAGGTGGGTAGATTGTTTGAGAAAACATCTGCGATAGTCAAGCATGATTGTTGAAGAAGGCAGAGTGTGACATTGAATCAAGAGAGATGGTATGCCAGTTAACACAACATGCCTACCCCATGTAAAAAATGTGAAAAAGGGAGCTGTTGGTGATGATGATGATGATTCTTCATGAAAAGATGAAGCATAGGCATATACCTCTCATTATCCTAGGCAGTGTTTCACTAGATTTGAATAATTTAACATGGTTTAGCAGGTATTCATAGACTGTATTATGCTTTATTTGGTTAGTTTGATACCTGTGTAGGTTTTTGCTAACATTTGATTTTAATTAGGTTTGATCCACTTTGTAGCATAGGTGTATCAGGTTAGGATTGGTGATGGGGCTTGGGGAATCAAAAGTTGCATTTTAATAATTAAAGATGTTATTACATTTATATTAGATATTTTACAATTTTGGAACATATTTCTAAATGTAATCCCAAGATGTTTTCACTGCTGTCCAGTTTTTACATCTTATTGAATTGTAAAGTAAATGTATATTTTTAATTTTTATTGTATCTCATGCTTATTTGGATACCTTCTTGGAAAGTTTCATAAAAGGTTTATTTGATTTGCATTTTAATGGAACAGTTAATAAAAACATATGTAGATATTTTTAAACACACAGAAGCACCCCATTGTTGCTGGGCATTGAATTAGGTATGAACTGAATTTTTTTTAACTGCGCCTTTGTCTTTATTTCTTTGATTTTTTTTTTAGTTGTACGAGTATAGTGGAGCCAGTACATTGTGTCACTATCAGTGCTTCTTTTTAGTGTTGTTCCTGGAAGTGCTGTGGTGCAAAACTAATTTCTAGGAAATATTTCTTAATTCCAGTTGTGTATTGTAACCAAAATGTATAAGAGTTTATATGTTGTCATAAAACAGCTGATTTTACTTCTGCACCTAACTATTGATGTCAGAGGCTACTCTGCATTAATGAAGGAGTGACTAGTTCCTAAGCTAGGATTAGTTTGGTGCAGCTGTTGTTGTACTCTCAGTTGTTCATTCTGTTAGGTTTTATTTCAGAGTAAACAGATATGAACCACATGGTGATGGTCAGAGGTACTGTATCTCAGGAGGAGTCTGAGACCAGTGCAGCACTGCTAGAATTAGTACTGGGGCCTATGCTTTTTATTGTGTTATATCAGATAAATTAAGTGGCATAGAAAACAAGATTTAACTATTTATAGACGGCATTTCCCTTGAAAACTTTGGTGAGCCAGCTTAATAAGTTACCTGGGAAGGCTAAACTATTGGGCCACAAATTGGTAGTTAACTTGGGCACTCTGATGGCATGGGGGATAAAGTCCGAACTACAACCTAGTTTACTATCAAAAACCCAAAACGCACAACAAAAAACGTCTACAACATCGAACGAAACCGCAAATTCCTGAATACTAATTAGGCATAAATGCTGAATCCATTGAACGAATTCAGCAGATTCGACATTTATGTCAAATATCGAACGTGACATCAGTGTAGGTGCAAACGTAAGTTAAACTCCAACACTGGCATTCATGTTTTACCGGGGGGGGGCAAGACCCCTGCACCCCCCACACCCTCTGCAAACTATATATTCGAACTCCGAGATTGCACTATAGTGAGGAAAGGGATACATTCCCCAATCCGCACTGTACCGCAATCTCTACACAAAACATCGAGTACATATCAGCGAATGCACAGTTGCATTCGCTCATATGTACTCTCGCTCTCCCACCGTTTGGCAACATGGACATCGGCCAATGGCGGTTCGTCATGTCTGTGTTTGCTGATCCCTCCATTTGCATTTTAACAGTAAACACTACAGCCCAGTTGATCTGGATTCTGTTAGTGGCTTGAGAGACTGATGGAGAAGCAGAGAGGGATGGGCATGGGTGTTCACTGACAATGCTTCCTAAGGGGAGGCGTGGTCCACAAACGGGAATTGACCTCGGATGTGGTCAAAGAGCCAAGGGAGGCAGGGAAAGGGAAGTGAGTAGAAACCTCCCTAGACAGAAACAAAGATGCCTGATCCCTTGGGGCACCCATAGGATGAACGACCAGCCCCAGCAATTTCAGAGTAAATCTGAGGGGAAGTAGAAGACTAGCTGGTAGACCAGGCATGGATGTGGAGGCACTGGAGGCTGGGCCAATACGTATGATGAGCAAGGAGAGGACCAAAAAAAAAATTGGCAGTTAACTTCATTGCCAGAATGTATAATAAGTTCCATTTAAGTTATAACCAGTCAAAGGCATGTTGCACGTTAGGAGAGACTAAAGTAAAGAGATGGATCAGCAGGAGGACCGGGGAGTTAGATAAGGTAACTTCTGCAATAGATTACTACACTGCAGAAACCATTTGATTCATGTATGTATTTAATGTAATGTGAATTTATCTTACAGAAATATTAATCAAAGTGAGAGAGAGAGAGAGAGAGAGGGCGAGAGGGATTCGGGATGAAATGAGGCAACAAAAGCATGATAAAATATGGAGATTTCATGGTAATCTCTATATGTTACGTCTCCTTAAACCCAGCAGAGCTTTACAATCTCATAACCTGTTCGTCTTCACAGTCATTCATTTCTTCACCTCTGTTCTTCTTTTTACTCTCACATTTATTCTCTCTTTCTTTCTTTCTACCTACTCTGCTTACCTGTTACTTTACCTCTCCTCTCCTTTCCTGTACAGCTGCATTCTGTTATGGTACTAGAATACTGGTGCTGTACTAATTCTGTAGTATACTCTCATGATACCCAACTGAGCTACCTTTGTCTCATAACAGTTTAACAAGACACGGATATAGATGATTCAGAAGGGTCCCCACCGTCACCCTCTGAGGATGTCTCGTTTATGGACATCCTAGAGATCCTTAAACAGAGAGGTGGCTGGAAATCCATCAACCCTTCTGAGGATGAGTCTGTTTACCTGGAAGCTTTCAGGTCTCGCCCCTCCACCTCTTGGGTGACTCCACCTTTCAACCAGCTCCTCAACGTAGCCAGTCGAAAGTCGTGGGGCTCTCCAGAATCTGTGGAACCCATACCGGGGAGGCCCAACAAGTTCATTACTGCCCCCTCCGACAAGGAATTTTTGTCCAAAGGTGTCCCAGTAGATGCTATGGTGGTGGCGGCTGCCACCAAAAAGAATTTGTCTGAGACTTCCATGTCTGTCCATCTACCGAATAAATAATCTCGCATGATGGACAGATATGGAAAGCGCATGTTCTCATCAGCAGCCTTTACACTCAGGTCGCTGAATTACTTGACTCACTTCACTAGACTACAGAGGGATCTCCTGAAGGAGTTAGGTGATACCCTCCAAAGTTCTACAGCTGCTGGGGTTTCAGACAAGGTGACCACTCAGCTTGCTACCTTAAACTCTGTAGTTAACTTCTCCATGCGACTTATATCTTATGCGGCCGATGGAGCGAGCAGGGCATCGGGTACAAGAATTTCCCTAAGGAGGCATTCTTAGATGTACCTATGTGAGTTTGCGGAACCTTTCAAGTCTTTCTTTGTCAACACCCCTTTCAATGGCTCGTCTTTGTTCGGTCCAAAGGTGAAAGAAACTCTGACCAGGTGTGAGCAGGAGGGTAAGACTCTGTCTGCTGTGGGAGTATGTTTTTCCCTCCCCACCAGGCCATACCCTATAGGCCAAAAGGGAGGAAAGATGTGGTTCTGTAATTCCCAAAGAGTTTTCCCAGACACACTTGGTGAATCTTCCCCTAGGGGCAGATGGGGAAACAATAACAGAAGATGCAGACCTCACGGCAGAGGCTTCTGCAAAACCAGGGTGACAAAGACACGTTCTCTGGTAGGCCCTTCCAGCGCTCCTGAAAGGAGGCCCACCCGTCCACCTCTGGAGGCACTCGGTGGTCGATTGTCACTGTACCAAAATGCCTGGCTAAATATTACACAAGACAAATGGGTACAGACGATAATATCCAGAGGATACAGCATTCCCTTCTCTTCCCCTTCAATAGAAAAAAGATTGATCCCGGACATTCTACCCAGCCAGAAGGATCAGACAACCCCAGCAATTCAAAGGTTGCTAAGAAAAAGAGTCATCCAAAGCATCCCTGCAGACCAAATAGTATCTGGAACTTACTCGACGTTCTTTACAGTTCCAAAGAAGACAGGGACTTGAGGCCCATTTTGGATCTCAGCAGACTGAACAAGTCTGTAAAAAAAATCAAAGTTCTGGATAGTGACACTGCAGTCAATACTTCCCTTTTTGGGAAAAGACAATTGGATGTGCTCGATAGATCTGTAGGATGCATACCACCATATAAAAATGGACAGGTGATCCAGGAATCACCTACGCTTTTGGCTGGGGGCCAGTCACTATCAGTTTTGAGCCCTGCTCTTTGGTCTCACTACAGCCCCCAGAGTGTTCACCAAACGCATGGCAGTGGTCACGGCTCACTTGAGACATCTGCGATTCTGAGTGTTTCTATATCTGGATGACTGGCTCCTAAGCAGCACCACTGAGCAGCTACTAATCAAAGCCAGAGACCCCACTCTTCACCTGTGTTCACAGCTGGGTATCACCATGAACTTAAAAAAAAATCTGCATTGTTGCCACCACAACATATTACATTTATAGGAGCAGACTTAAATACAAAAGACATGGTAGCACAACTTCCTCAAGGCAGGCTATAAACACTGCATCAAGTCTCGAATCTGCTTGCAAAAAAGAAAGTACAGGTAAAGGTTGTGCTGAAGGTCCTGGTTACCATGGTGGCAGCGATTATTCTGGTACCCCTTGCACGTCTACGCTTGAGAGTACGGCAGTGATTACTTTTTCCTCAGTGGTCCATGCAGGTGTTGCCCATGTCCCACAAGATCATCATCACAGACTCCTGCAAGAAGGACCTCAGGTGATGGCTTCAATCCACCCAGATAATTCTAGGCGGACAATTCAATTTCCCACAGCCAGTAGCTACAGTGACCATGGACACTTCCCAGATAGGGTGGGAGGGGCATTATCTGGGAAAGACAGTCCAAGGGACTTGGCAGGAATGCAAATACCACTTGCATATCAATGTCCTAGAGGTGAGAGCAGTGCTTTTGGCACTGCAGGCATTCCAGAACTCTCTTCCACTAAGGACAATTACAGTTCAGATGGACAATATGTCAGTTGTGTGGTATATAAACAAACAAGGTGGGACCCGATATTACCCCCCTGTGTCGAGAGGCTCAAAGAGTATGGAAGTGGGCAGTCTCTTCCCAATGCTTTCTGATAGCAACACATATCCTGGGGAAATCCAGTGTAATAGCGGACAAGCTAAGCAGAGCTATCCTAATGCCTCACGAGTGATCTCTAAATCGGGAAATTGCAAAACAGATTTTTTGAAGTGGGGCCAACCTTGCTGCAACCTTTTTGCCACATCCATGAATGCCAAATGCAGCCGCTATTTTGCCCTGATCCCTCCTTCGGGGGAGTCACCAAGGGATGCACTTGTACACGATTGGCCCCCCAGGTCTTCTTTATGCCTTTCCTCCATTCCCGTTAATACCCAAAGTACTCCAGAAAGCTCTTTAGTTGAGAAGCAGGATAATACTCATAACTCCGTACTGGCCTCATCAAATTTGGTTCCCCTTCCTTTGGCCCCATCTACAACAGGAGCCATGGATTCTGGACCCAGTACCAGACCTTCTAATGGATTCTTCAGGAACGCTCCATCCTTCGATCCAAATCCTCAAATTGACAGCTTGGCTGGTCCACTTCCAGTCTTAGCCAGGCTCCCACACGTAGCCCCTGCTGTAAAACATATCCTGGTTTCATCCCATAAGACCACAACTAGGAAATTTTATGCTAGCAAGTGGAAAAGGTTTTCTCATTGGGCTTCCATCAATCATGTTGATCTTCTTACAGCCCCAGTAACATCCATCTTAGACTTCTTGGCAGAACTTTTTAATGAATGAGCAGCAGCGGCTACCATTCGAGTTCAACTAGCCACCATATCCAACTATCACATGGGAGATATGGGATCAAAAATAATGTCTTTCTGACTGTGCACGGCCTTTCTGAGAGGTACCTTTTTGCTAAGGCCACCAGTCAAGGAGCCACCAGCCCCCTGGGACCTAAACCTAGTATTATCTACCTTAATCCTTCCACCTTATGAACCAGCTTCCTCTTGTCATCTAAAGTTCCTAACTTGGAATACAGTTTTTTTGGTGGCCATCACGTCAGCTAGGAGGGTGTCAGAACTTCAGACATTATCTATACGTCCCCTACTTAGTTTTCCATAAAGATAGAGTCTCCCTTAGAACTAATCCATCTTTTCTTCCCAATGTTTGTTCTGAGAATAACTTAAATTAATCCATTGATCTACCTGTTTTCTTCCCAAACTATGGCAACAGGGCTGAATATACATTTCAGTTGGATGTGCACAGGCAGCTACGTTTTTACTTACATAGAACAAAGGAAATCAGGAAATCTGATCAATTATTTGTGTCCTTGTAAGACAAAAAGAAGGATGCCCCAATATCAAAAGTCACTCTGTCAAAATGGCTTACGGATACTATTACCTATTCATACACTTCTCAAGGTAGACAACTGCCTGGTAAAATTAATTGTCACTCGACAAGAGCTGTTGAGCCTCGACTACATTTCAGGCCAGGTTACCTATAGAGTCAATGCTGCAGCGACATGGGTTAAACCTCATACCTTTATCAGTCATTACAAAGTAGATGTGGCTTCCCGGAACAGGGCTTCCTTTGGATCCACTGCTATGAAGAATTTATTCCCTTGAGCCACCCAAGAAAGAAGGTGCTAGGGACGCTGTCCCAACCAGCAAAGAATGAAGGCGAGATAGGACAGCATAACATAAAAAAGTTATGTACTCACCTTAATGTTCCATGTTTGTTGTCCATCTCACCTTCAGTCTTGCGTCCCACCTTCCTTCCCCCAACCTTCGCTCCTGGAGGATCGAGAGATCTTTATTGGATTTAGAACTCATGTTCTCTGATTTCCTTCCTTAGCTCTACATGGCACATGTTATGGGTGTATTGATGTATATTTGTACATATATGTTCATTGTGTTTCACTGTTGCAGTCATCACTGTAGGGTTCTTCCTGCCGGCAGGCAGCCCTCGGTCGGCCAGAATCCCAAAGTCTGGGTCCAGCGTCGGCTGTGTACGCACCCTCCCTGACGTCAGTACGCCAGGGGTACAAAGCTTCCAGCCGACGGCATGTTCTCCAGTCTTTCTTGCCGTGCGGTGGAAGCAGTTCGCAAGTGCCGGTCGGCTGACTCCTGTTATTTTTGGTGCTTCATACCGAAGACATTTTTCTTTTCAAAGCTAAGTACCCTGTTGGGGAAACTTTTTTCTTACTCCAGACTGATGTCAGAAAAAGTTAATAATTGTATTTCATGTGGGAAGCAAATACCTCATAAGGATTTTCACTCTTACTGTATTCCTTGTCTAGGCCCTGACCACGACGTAGCTAGTTGTCGGTTTTGTGCTAGATTTAATCAACGTACTATTAAACGGAGATACGATTTTGCCTTTCATTACTTTGGGAGGCGATTTAATTATAACATGTCGTCGGACACGCTTCCGACTACTGGAGTTCATAAAAAGCGCAAGGATAAGGATAGGCCTCCGAGGTCCAAATCAGACGACAGTTTACAATCAGAACCAGCTGCCGGTTCGGCCGTTGTCAGTTAGGCGCTTTTGCAGCCCCTGTCGTTGGCCATTACAGAACCGCTTGCCGAAACGGACTCCCACGAGGAGCCAACTAGGCCTTCGGATACTCCAGGTGCAGGACCTTCGGATAATGCTCCCTCGGATGGGTCCGGAGCCATTGTGCAGGTACCGGCTTCCGAGGGGGTTTCCAGGCCTACGCAGCTTCAGGTAAAGGCAAAGACAAAGACTCCTTCTAAAACAAAGACTCAAGCCCAGGCCTCCTCTGATCCGGGATCTAAATCTCAAAAACAAATGCTTAAAATGGCGGAGGACTTGCTAACTATGATTAGGGGTTCCCATCCCCCTCCAGACAAAAGGCCAAGACAAGAATTGGATTATGAATCCTCTGATCAGGTATCTATCTCTTCAGTGTCTTCCTCTGAACAGGATTATACTGTTCCTCCTTATGAGGATTCTGATGCTGAGGAATCCATTCCTTCAGCTTCTCCTCCTGAGGATTATTCTTTTGGGGAAACTTTACATGACATGAGGGAACATTTTCACTGAATCTAAGAGAAGGCTTAGGGATTTCCTTTTTCTTCCCCAACACAGACCCCTGGCTATTCCTCCTATTTTGGATATTGTGGATGATGTCTTTTCTGAGTCTAATTTAACTCCTGACTCCTTTCCTCCGGCCCCTGCTAAGCCTGATAGATATTACAGAGTCCCTGACTCCCACCAGTTTCTATTTAAAAATCTTACTGCTGATCCAGAAACCATTTCTCAGGGTCCTAAGGGTGTTAAGGCCACCACTGCTAAGAACCCTATTCCGTCAGATAAGGATTCTAGAACTTTGGAGAGATGGGGCAAAAAAGTGTACACTTCTGCTACTTTATCTATTAGGGCTTTAAATTGTCGATTTCATATGTTGAAATATCAGCAATACCTTTTGTCTGTTATGAAACAAAAACTGTGTACCATTTCTGCATGTGCAGGCAATAAGGAATTACAAGATTTGATGCATGCTACTGATCAGGTGGGGAAACATACCTTACACTGTGGTTTTGATGCTTTGGAGGCCTCTTGCAGGGTGGCTGCCACTGGCACGGTCATTAGAAGGCATGCTTGGTTAAAGGAACAAAATTGGCCTGATCAAGTAAAAGCAAAATTACTGGATGCTCCTGTTCAACATAATGTTTTGTTTGGGTCTAAGGCTGAAGAGGTTATAAAGAAAATGGGAGGATAAGGCAAAATCCATGCAAACGGTTAAGGATTTCTTACAAGTTCAGCCTCCTAGATTTAGCAGAAATTGGCCAGCTAAAAATTGGTCCTTTCCCAGCTCGGACATGCCTCAGAGGGGTAGATATAGGTGCCCCAGGGGGAGGGCCCAAGCACAGACCTCTTATAGACCTAGACAGCGGAGTGCTTCCACCCCCAGGGGTGGAGAAGATAGGTCTCAACCTTATAGGAAACAGGCTCAATGACTCCCCCTGCATGGCTCCAGGAACCTCTCTCCTGGAAGCTCCTCTGGGAGGAAAACTTTCTCTTTTTCACTGAAATTGGACTTACATAACCCAAGACAAGTGGGTTCTGGATGTAGTTTTAAGAGGTTACAAATTCCACTTTCACACCTTACCAAAACCAAACGGATGGCCAAACCTACCAAAAACTCAATGGGCAGAGGCATTAAAACAGGTGAGGTCCCTCATGGCTATGAGGGCCATAGAACTGGTTCCAAATTCAGAGACGGGACAAGGTTTTTATTCAAGACTCTTTCTAGTTCCCAGAAAGCAAAATACTTGGAGACCCATCCTGGATCTGTCAGTCTTAAATACTTTCCTGGAGATACCAAAGTTCAAGATGCTTACTCTGCAGCAGCTCCTGCCAATGTTGAGCAAAAATGCATGGATGGTGACATTGGACTTAAAGGAGGCTTACCTACACATTCCTATCAGACAGGAGTGCAGAAGATACCTCAGGTTCAAGGCAGGCTCGAAACATTACCAATTCTATGCGCTGCCCTATGGCTTGTCTACTGCGCCCAGGGTCTTTACCAAATGCCTGGCACCAGTAGTAGCTTACTGCAGACTCAAGGGAATTCAAATTTACCCTTATCTGGACAACTGCCTTATTCAAGCAGACAGCAAGGACATTTTACTCCAGCACCTGGAATTTGTTCAGAATCTACTCAAGTACCTGGGATTCACTGTGAACGTAAAAAAGTCAAATTTGGCACCCACTCAACAGATAACTTTCCTGGGTGCTCTTTTAAACACAACAACCCAGATGGCATTCCTGACGCCAGAAAAACAACTACAGCGGGCTTCAACTTTCAAAAGCCTGGCGTTAATGTCTCAGCTAACTGCAAGGAAATTCCTGCAGGCTTTGGGTTACATGGCTTCCTGCATCCTACTCATACCATATGCAAGACTGCATATGAGGAAGATACAATGGTACCTAAAAAGCGTATGGTCCCAGCATTGTCACAGTCTGGAAACAGAGGTTGCTGTTTTGCCTTGCCTGCAAAAGGAATTCCATTGGTGGGCCACGGCATGTCTTCAAAACAAAGGGAAAGCCTTCAGTCTACCTCCAGCCTACCAAGTGATAACCACGGGCGCCCCGGATTATGCATGGGGAGCCCACTTGCAGGGGAAAGGCCTACAAGGTTTTTGGACAGAGGATCAGAAGCATCTACATATCAATTTAAAAGAGATGTTAGCTGTGCAGAATGCCCTCTTGGCTTTCAGGGATCTTTTACAGCCAGGGCAGCTACTGATACGGACAGACAACACCACAGTTATGTGGTACATAAACAAGCAAGGGGGTTCACACTCCTACCCCCTTTGCAGACTAGCCATGACTCTATGGAACACAGCACTAGCTTGCAAAGTGGACCTACAAGCTCAATTCCTGCCAGGGAAACAAAACACTCTGGCAGACAGCCTGAGCAGGAACCTGTCAGACCCACACGAGTGGATGCTAGACACCCAAATATTCAAGATGATTACAGAAGCCTGGGGCTGCCTGGACATAGATCTATTTGCATCTCCCCACAACTACCAGTTACAGAATGTTTGCACAAGGACATATCACAAGCTAGCATGGAAAGTGGATGCTCTCTCATTCAGTTGGAGGAACCTCTCGGGGTATGCCTTTCCACCACTACCTGTTCTACCAAGGGTGTTATTAAAAATAAAACAGGACAAACCAAAGCTGATCTTACTAGCCCCGAACTGGCCTCGACAATGTTGGTACTCAACACTGATAAATCTATCCCAGGAACCTCCTTGGATTCTACCTCAGATTCCAAATCTTTTGTCTCAACATCAGGGCCAGATCCTGCACTCTCATATCAAAACTCTCAGCCTGGCAGCCCGGCGTATTCAGGGTCTATAATTAATCCTACCCTTTCCAAACAGGTCATGGATGTTATCTTAGAAGCCAGAAGGCCTAGCACTAGGAAATCTTATGAAGGTAAATGGAAGAGATGTTGCACCTGAATGCATGCTCAGGAATCAGATCCTCACATTCCAAATATTCCATTGATTTTACATTACCTAACAGATATGTTGCATAAGGGTTTATCTTTTTCCTCCATAAAAATACACGCCTCAGCTATCTCTGCACATTATAATACAGATCCTCCAATTTTTTCACATCCACTTCTGAAACAATATCTCAGAGGAGCAAAGAATTTAAGGCCCCCTAGGACTCCACCCATTCATTGCCTGGGACCTCAATTATGTCCTGGAAAAACTTACTCTGCCTCCTTTTGAGCCTGCTGCCACATCTGATATAAAGTATTTATCATGGAAGACTGTTATCCTACTGGCTTTAACTTCAGCCAGGAGAGTTTCGGAGTTACAAGCGCTCATGGCTGTGGAACCTTACATTATTTTTCATCAAGACAGGGTTTCTTTGAGGACTAACCCTACTTTCATGCCTAAAGTGGTTTCTAAAGTGGCTTTAAACCAAACTATTCACCTGCCAACTTTTTTCCCTTATCCACAAAATAAGGGGGAGAGGATCTTGCATTCTTTGGACATGCACAGGCAGCTTCACTTTTACCTGGACAGAACCAAGGATATCAGGAAAGCAGAACAACTGTTTGTTTCTTATGCAACAAATTCCCAAGGCAAAGCTATTTCAAAACAGACCATTTCTAAAATGGATTGCTCATGGAATCAAATTTTGTTACTCTCATCATGGAAAGCAAATCCCAGGAAAAATTAGGACACACTCTACCGGAGCTGCTGCTACTTCAGCTGCCTTTCTCAGGGGAGTCCCTACCAAAGATATTTTGGAAGCTGCAACTTGGAGTTCAGTGCATACTTTCTCTAAGCACTATAATCGCCCTCTTTATTCTAAGTCTAGGGCAGGCTTTGCTTCTGCAGTCTTGCAAGGCCTTCTAGCTGCCCCTTCTACTCAATAACCACCACCCTTTATCTCAGCTTTGGGATTCAACCTTACAGTGATGACTGCAACAGTGAAACACGATGAACATAGTACAGTTGTGTACACTTACCATAAATGTAGATGTTCGAGTGTCTTCACTGTTGCAGTCTGTACCACCCTCCTGTCCCCTCTTATACTTTTATTGGTGTGGTTCCCTGCTTCACCCTTCTTCTGAGGTGTATTTGCTACAGGGTATGGGGTTTGTTGTATGTTACATTTTTGTTTTACTTTTAGCCTTTACTTTTGGGCACCTGACATCTGGGGCAAGAAAAACTGGAGAACATGGCGTCGGCTGGAAGCTTTGTACCCCTGGCGCTCTAACGTCAGGGAGGGTGAGTACACAGCCGACGCCGGACCCAGACTTTGGGATTCTGGCCGACCGAGGGCTGCCTGCCGGCAGGAAGAACCCTACAGTGATGACTGCAACAGTGAAGACACTCAAACATCTACATTTATGGTAAGTGTACACAACTGTACTTTTTTCTTACTGGTGTCAGTAATTGCAAACAAGATCTGGGTGTTCTTCCCTAAGCATGATGGGATAGGGTATAGCCTCGAGCCAGTGGAAGCTCTTGAGCTTTAGTATAGGCTGAGTCAGAACCAATGCTCGGTTTCGAATCCAACCAGCAAAGAATGAAGGCGAGATTGACAACAAACATGGAACGTTATGGTGAGTACATAACTTCTTTTTTGTGAGGTTTGCTTGTGTTGAAATGCAGCAACAGTGCACCCTGCTGAGATGAAATGAAATGGACATGGATTATTGCAACTGAATTAAATGTTCCAGCTAGCTTAAAAAAAAGGGACAAGTATTGGAAATAATGGCTAAAAACTAAATCTACAATACTTTTCCAAAAATATAAAGAACTTCGAAGCCTTTCAAAAAAAAACAAATCAATAAAGACAAGAAAAAATTCTATTATAATGCCCAGTTCACCCATAATTAACCCAAAACAATTCTGGCACTCCATTGATAAAATCTTGCACCCTGGTGAACCTACCACCCCCAGCCCCTATCCTAACAATACTCTCCAAGAAACTGCCACCTTACTTAATACCCACTTCATTGAATCTATTCAAAAAGTAACTCAAACCTGCCAATCTCAAAACCTCCCTTCTACCACACATATAACAAGCAAGAGCACCCCTTTCTTTCTTAATCCTGTCTCCACTGCTTACATAAAATCCCTTTTCATAAAACTAAAAGCATGCTCTCCCCCTACTGACAACCTCCCTCCCCTCTTTCTTAAACTTGCAGCCCAGTCCATAGCATACCCTGTCTCAATCCTAGTAAACAGATCTATACAAGAATCCACTCCCCCCGATATGTGGAAATCTTTCTACACCATACCACTACACAATGGAGGGAATTCCACAGATACATCAAACTACAGATCCATTGCCATTCTCTATCCATTTTCCAAAATCTTTGAAAAATGTATTCATAAACAGCTTCTTAAGTACCTGATAGATATAAATTGAAGTCAGAAACTACTTTCTGAACTCAAGATCCTACCCTTACCACCACAGTTCTCCTTAATTCCCATTACCATGCAAATCTACCTCCACCTTTCTTCTACTTTTCAGAATATGTAGCTTCAATCTGCAGAAAATTCTGTATTACTGTTATTATGCTACAGTGTAAAGGATATTCTTATACTGTCTCTGTTTCTTCACATTGTACATTTTATTTTTATGAGTTGTAACCTTTATCTTCATTACTTTCCCATGATTTTGTACTTTTTGCTTTCAGTCATGATGTTCTTCACTAGATGTATATTTTATGTGCTTTGATATTTCTCTATTTTTCATTTTTTTTACATTGCATTGTATTCTTTGTTTATATATTTTCTAGTATGCAACTCGTTTAATTTTGTATGTTGGAGCATTTCTCCTCGGGTCTCCACTGAAAATGGGTGATATGGCTCAGTTGGACTAACTCAGTTAACAAATGGCAAATGAATAAATAATAAATACTGGTTGGCAGTGGTGGCCATCACATATTCGTAGCAGTGGTGGGCATCACACTGTCCTTTTAGTCTTTTCTCTTTTCCCTACCTCTAGCTGGTTTATCATGGCTGAGAAGCCCAAAAAACCCTTGGGGTTTAAAAAATGCACTTTCTGTTGGCACAAGATTTCCTTGTCTGTTGCCTGCAGGCAGTGTGTTTATTGTTTAGACCCAGCTCACTTAGCTCCTGCGAGATTTGTGGGGGGTTTAATACTTGTGCCCTTGCAGATTGCCCCAACAAACTGGTATTGAAGGGCTTGCTTCCTCCTTCCACTCCTTCAACACCTTCCACTTCAGGGGCTCAAACCCTGTTAGAAAATTTATTGAGGCCAGTTAACACATGAAGCGTTCCCCTGAACGCTCCTCCTTGGAGTCTCCAAGAAAGGCACCAAAACCTTCAGATCCGAGGTCATCGGATCCGGTAGTTGTGATCCCTGCTTCCTCAGCTCCCTGTCCTCCAACTATCTCCTTGTAACCGGGTGTTTAGGCTCAGAGCCCTACTCCCAAGGAGGCTTCACCTAAGCCACTGTCCAGACCACCTTCTACATTCTACTCCATCGGGTCTACCCGTAGCTTGTCTGAGGGTAGGCTGGATAGATTGATGAGGGAATTTCTCAAGGGACAGATTCATATGGTTGTACTTCCAGCTCTGTCCTCTTCTGGATCCATGAGCAGACATTCCTTTTTTCATCCTGTGGCTCCTTCTTCGCTCCGACTTCCTGCTTCGGAGTTGTCAGGTCCAGTGGCCCTGAGAACTGAGACATCAGATCCAATAGTGATCTCCACCTCTTAGTCTGACAGTTTCCTTGATGCACTCAGCTCTGATGGCTTTGGGGCCTAGTCCATCTCTGAGTCAAAGCTTAGACTTCGAGTCTGGGGAGATGACTTCAACTACGAAGTTTTCGGAGCTGTCACTTCCCCTCAGAGCCTCGACATTCGATAGCTTGGCTCCGACCTCCCCCCCCTCCGGAGTCGAGGGTTTGGGAGAAGTCTGCTCCAGCTGATTTGGCTCCGGAAGGATGATTCTCAGATCCTTACAGTCCATCTGCCTTCGAGATGATGGAGAGGATTCTCGCTCATCCTAGGGGACTCCCAGTTTTCCCACTATTGGATTTGATCTCCGCCCCCATGGAGTCTGCCCTTGAGCTTTCTTGTCTTCCACTGGGACAGCCAGTGCTGCAAAGCCCCCAGCCTCTTCCCACTGGGGACCCCATTTTTCTTCCAATGCCTCCCTGGAGTATCCCACTGAGGAGGTCCCTCAGAAGAAGAGGTGTAAAAGGAGACACCTGGATTCCCTGCAGGAATCCGTTACTACAGACACTGACTATGAGGAAGGGGAAGGGTCCCCCAGATATCCACCTGATGATGCCTCCTTTGTGGACATCCAACAGATCCTGGGCCAGAAGGATGGATGGCCCTCCCAAAGCTCTAACCAAGAGGAGTCAGTGTGCTTGGAAGCCTTCGGCACCAACCCGTCTACATCCTGGGTGCCCCTCCGGTGGATCCTCTTATTGCGTTAGTTTCCACCAGGGCATGGAAGGATCCAGATACTGTAGAGCCCATAACCAAGCAGTCTGATAAGATTCTAATTGCTCCCTTGGACAAATCCCACTAGACTGAAGGGATACTGGTAGATGCCATGGTTTTTGCAGCAGCAACTAAAAAGGAGCTAGCTCAGAAAGGTCCACTGTCCATCCCCCTAACAGGGGAGACTAGGGCTGTGTACAGCTTCAGCAAGAAGGTTTACGCTTCATCTACATTTGCTTTACAACTGCCAAACTATTTGTTCCATTTTACCAGGCTACAGAGGGACCTGCTCAAGGAACTCTCTAGCTTGGTCCCTGTGTCCATGTCTGAAGAGGAACGCAAGATGTTTTCCTCCATAATGGCAACTCTCCAGTCAATATCTTATTTTCCATGAGGCTGATTGCCCATGCGACCGAAGGCATCTGTAGGATCGCCAGTTCTGGCATTGCCATTAGGCGCCATGTTTGGATGCAGTTGTGTGACTTTGCGGAACCTTTCAAGGTATCATTTGTCCATGCACCTTTTGATTTTTTGCCTCTTTTTGGCCCCACAGTTTGTGACACACTCTCCTGCAGTTAGAAGGATGGAAAGACCTTGTCTGCCATTGGAATTCATTTTTCCATTCCACAAAGATCCTTTTCCAGGAATCAGAGTGGATAATAGATAAATACTCTGGTGAAGTAGCATGGTTCAGTCCTGCATAGCAAGAAATTCTGTTGAGAGGCCTTAAAAAAGGCCAAGCTCAAGGGATTAGTGACCTGGTTCAGTCCTGTGCCATCAAAAGTCCTTTATAAGGGGTCTTTAAAAAGACCAGCTAAGTCCTTTGCCACCAAAATTCCTTTTGAGGAGTCTTTAAAAAGACCAGTGTAGAGGGAGTGGCACTCTGTGGTGGGAAAGAAATAGAGCTAGTATACACAGACAAAAAACGACAGTGAAAAACCAAAAATAAATAAATAAATAAAACCAGAAAATAAACCAAATGCTGTGGTGAAACAACAAAGAGTAAATGGTTCCGTTTAGGTTGGAAAATTCCAGGTGTCAAAGGAGACCCGCCTCTTGCAGAAAAGAAAAAAATAACAGACAAGTTCAGTCTTCAAGAGCGTATCTTTATTGGTGAAGCTATCTGAAGCATAGTCCAGAGTGAATGGGATACACGGTTAGCAGTTGTATCTATATTGAATAAAGGGGGAGTGTCTTGCTGTCTCACTGCTGGGTTGTAATCCTTTATTGTGATTGGTGAAGTGAGAAAGCCCGGGAATTAGAAGTGACACACCCCTTGGTTTCAAACTAACATTCAATTTCATTTAATTAAATAAATACAAAATGAATATAAAAATGTCAAGAATATCAAGAATATATATTCACTGTACATATATTTTATATATATATATATATATATATATATATATATACATATGCATATATATATATATATATATATATATATATATATATATATATATATATATATACATATGCATATATATATATATATATATATATATATATATATATATATATATATATACACATACATTATATATATATATATATATATATATATATATATATATATATATATATATATATATCTATATATGGGATCCGTACAGACCCCCGACGGCACTTTTTGCTGAAGCAGAAATCACCGAACATACATAACCGAAAGCAGCACTTTCAGTTATGTATGCTGGTTGTGCCGGTCACACTATGGTGCGGTAAAGGGAGAATTCCCTTTTCCCCACTGTAGTGCGTTCTAGGAGTGAGAATATAAAAGTAGGGGGGATGTGGGGGGCTGCCCCCCACATGGGGTGCAGGGGGGGCTTGCCCCCCTGCATAAAAAAAGTTTTTTTTTTTTTTTTTTGAATGGACTTTTTTTGGTGAAAGCGCTTTTGTTAAAGTGCATTCGGTTATTGTGGATTCGGACTCTTGAACTTTCATTCAATAGTCCTAGATCCATATATATATATATATATATATATATATATATATATATATGTATATATATATATATATATATATATATATATATATATATATATATATATTCATTTTGTGAATCTGAAATCAGAGGAATCAGAGTGGAGGAAAAAAAGTGTGGTTCGGAAAATCTTGAGGTCCTTTTCTGGATTCTCAGGGAGACTTTTTCCCCAGAGGCAGGGAGGGAAACAGTTATAATGTTAAAAACTGCCCCAGGGGCAGAGGGGGGTCCACAGAATTAAGGGATTCGGGATTCCTCCTTGGACAGACCTTTTCAGCACTTCTGAAGGGTTGCCCAACTGCACATCTCTGGAGGCAGTCAGTGGGTGCTTACCCTTGCATCCAGAAGCCTGGATAGCCATCACAAATGATCAATGGGTGCAAAGGTTCATATCCAGAGGATACTCCTTTCCCTTCTTAAATCTTCACAAGCCAAAAACGTAACTCCCAGATCTGCACCTAGTCAGAAGGAGGCAGCAACGGTAGAGATTACAAAGCTAAATCTGCTCCAAAAAAAGAGCCATCCAGGAGGTCCCTCCTGACCAAGCCAAATTGGGCATCTACTCAAGGTTCTTTTTAGTACCAAAGAAAATGGGAAACCTAAGTCCAGTTTTGGATCTAACATCCCTGAACAAATCAGTAAAAAGCTCGAAATTCAGGATGGTCATGATCGAATCCTTTTTACCTCTTCTGAAGATGGACGACTGGATGTGCTCAGTAGACCTGAAGGATGCATACTACCATATCAAAATGGAGAGGTGCTCCAGATGGTATCTTCATTTCTGGATGGGAGCCAGTTATTACCAATTCCAATTGCTTCTATTTGGTCTTACCACAGCCCCCAAGGTGTTCACCAAATGCATGGCAGTAGTTGCAGCTCATCTTAGACTGCAGAGATTACATATGCTTCCTTATCTCGATGACTGGCTCCTAACCGCTTCAACCAGGCATCTACTCATTCATGTGAGGGATTACCTGTTAGAACTAGCTCCCACTCTGGGCATAACTATAAACACACAAAAGTCGCAGCTCAGTTCTGTTCAGCTAATAGACTTTATTGGAGCTCTTTTGGACACAATCAGAACTATGGCTTTTCTGCCTCAAGTCAGGGTGTCGACTCTTACATTTCATGTCTGTCAAATCCTAGCAATCCCATCACCTCCAACGAAACTCTTTCTAAGAGCATTAGATTCTACGGCTGCCATGATAACACTACTGCCTACAGCATACTTACATATGTGAATCCTACAGTGGTTGTTATCAGTTCAGTAGTTGTCACATCAGCATTCTCTGACTCACCCTATAAAACTATTGAGGGTTTGCAAAGACTCTCTTTTTTGGTGGCTCCATTCTCTAGAAGTCTACCAAAGTCGTTCCTTCATTCTTCTCCCGCTAAACACCACGCTGATCATGGATGCCTCTCAGTTGGGATTGGGGTGCGTTTTCTGGGATGGACACTCCAAGGAATGTGGTCGTCTCAGGATACCAAATTGCATATCAGCATCCTGGAGATGAGAGCAGTCCTTTCAGCGTTGCAAGCACTATGCAGCTTTCTTCCTCTAGGACCATTGCAATTCAAACGGACAATATGTCCATGGTGTGGTACATCAATAAAAAAGGGGGAACCAGATCTTACCTACTGTGTCGAGAAGCAATGCGAGTGTGGAAATGGGCAATTTCTACCAACCACTTTCTAGTCGCAATGCTCACTCACAGGGAGTCCAACATTTTAGCAGACAGACTCAGCAGAACGGTACTATGCCTCACGAGTAGTTTCTGAACCAGTTAATGAAACGTGATCTTCCACAAGTGGGGTCAACCCTGCTGCGACCTCTTTGCCTCTCCCCTTAACAATAAATGCAGCAAGTTCTTTGCCTTGATCCCTCTTCAGGAATAGCCCTGGAGAGATGCTCTAGTCCATGCTTGGCCTCCCGGTCTGCTCTATGCATTTCCACCATTACCCCTGATTCCCAAATTCCTTCAGAAAGCTTATTAGTTGAAGAGCAAAGTAATCCTCATTGCCTCTTTCTGGCCTTGCCAGGTTTGGTTCACCTTCCTTTGGTCTCATCTACTTTGTCTTCCATGGACTCTGGAATGTCTTCCAGACCTGTTGTCCTACCCCTCGGACAGATTCATCCAAATTTTCAAGGATTAAGATTGGTCGCTTGGTTTATCCAGTTCCAGTGATAGCTAGACATTCCAGGCTTTCATCCCCAGTCTGAGAGATTCTGATATCAGGTCATAAAGCATCTACTAGGAAGATATATAAGAGCAAATGGAAAGGATTCTCTATATGGGCTCAGCAGAAGCTGATAGATCCTTTTACGACTTCTGTTCATGTGATTTTAGATCTCCTGGCCTTTCTGTTCCAGGACAGAGCCAGCTGTTCCATGGTGAAGGTTCAACTGGCAGCTATTTCGTATTTCCACACTGGGGAAAACTCTGCTACTCTAGGTTCTTCTGAACTATGTAAGGTTTTTCTTAAGGGCACCTTTTTATTCTGTCCCCCAATCAAGGATCGAACCCCTCTTTGGGATCTTACTTTGGTTTTACAAGCCATGGTTCTTCCTCCGTTTGAACCAGCAGCTAAAGTGGATCTTAAATTTCTTTCCTGGAAAACAGCTTTTTTTTGTTGCTATTATATCAGCGAAAAGAGTTTTCAAGCTCAAAGCCCTCTCTGTGAAACCTCCTTATTTGATCTTCCATAAGGATAGAGTTTCCTTATGGACTAATCCATCCTTTTTACCTAAAGTGGCCACAGAAGACAATATCAATCAGTCCATTCATCTTCTGGTTTTCTTCCCCAATTTTCAGATTTCCACACTGCATCTTTTGGATGTTCATAGGCAATTACGTTTTTATCTGGACAGGATAAAATCCTTCAGGAAATCTGATCAGCAGTTTATATCTTTTTCAGACGAGGGGAAAGGCACAGCAGTTACTAAATCTACTCTGGACAGATGGTTGCGAGATTGCATCTCGTTTGTTTATTCGTCAAAAGGTATGCCCTTGTCGGGGTGTGTCAAAGCTCATTTAATGAGATCTGTGGTGACTTCTCAAGCCTTTTCCTCGAGAATGTTATTTGATGATATTTGTGCAGCTGCTTCTTGGTCATGTTCTCATACCTTTATTTCTTATTACAGACTAGACATCATTTCCAGGAATAGAGCTGCCTTTGGCTCTATGATGCTTCAGAATATCCTTCCATAAGGACCACCCTAGGTTCTGTGTAGCTGGAGACTCTGTCCCACAGGTCGAGGAACGAACGAAAATGACATCAGGTAAAGAAGGTATGTCCTTACCGTAATGTTCTGTCTGTGTTGTCCATTTTTATTCTTCCTCGACCTCCCCACCCTACTTCCCCTTGGCCTCTTTTCCATGTACACCTGACGGAGTTGGTCTCTATCAGTAACTGTAGTTCCGTTAGTTCTTGTGTTGAGCCCATGAACCTTTTTCTTTTTCCGTATCTATATAAATATCTTTAGCCATATAATTTTTTAGCAAACTCGATCTGAGGTATTCTGGGGGAAAGAGGCATTATGGGATGGAGAGGAGGAATTTGAGCATCGGATCTTGAGCTTGGAAAGTGGCTGGGTCAGATCCGAAACCCACAGGGTGAGGAAGAATGAAAATGACATCAGGTAAAGGTGGTATGTTCTTACCATAATGTTCTGTCTGTGTTGTCCATTTTCATTTTTCCTCGACCTCCCCACCTTCCTTCCCCTTGGCCTCTTTTCCATGTACACCTGACAGAGTTGGTCTCTATCAGTAACTGTAGTTCCTGTGTTGAGCCCATTTCTTCTT